>NW_006408649.1:2407590-2426195 GCF_000296735.1 Chrysochloris asiatica | reverse complement strand
TACCAGCTGCTCCGCGGGAGAAAGATGAGGCTTTCTACTCCCATAAAGATTTACACCCTCGGAAACCCTGTACAGGGTCGCTATGGGTCGGACCCGACTCCACGGCACTTAACAACAACAACAACAACAACAACAACAACAACACATAACTAGTAGTCCTGGTGTAGTGCTGCAGGATAATGCGCTGGACTGAAAGGTCAGTTTGAATGGCAAAGTTGATTGTTCAAACCCACCAGCTGCTCTTCAGAAACACCATAAATGGTCACTTAACAACAACAACACGTAACTAGGAGTCCTGCTGTGATGCTGTAGGATAGGCACTGAAGCTCAATGTTAATTTGACGTACAAGGTCAGCAGTTCAAACTCACCAACCACTCCCCAGAAACCCTAGACAGGGTCGCTGTAAGTCAGAACCAACCCTACAGCACTTAACAACAATAACAACACATAACTAATTTTATACCTGATCATTGAGGACTTCTGGAAATCAGTCTCTCAGTGAACTTAGAAAGGTGTATAACAATTATCAATAATAAACTTGTACTGGCTGCTTGGCAAAGCAACTGCTATACATTAGGTGTACATATGTGGATGTGGGCAATAGGGGGATGTTCTCCTTCTGTTTGGGGAAGGTCCATTATTCTGCTGTACTGGTAGTGTAGTGATTACGAATTGGGCTGTGAGCTGCAAGGTCAGCAGTTCAAAACCACCAGCTGTTCTGCAGGAGAAAGTTGAGGTTTTCTGCTCCTGTAAAGATTTACAGCCTCGGAAACCCTGTACAGGGTCCCTATGAGTCAGAACCAGTTCCATGTCATATAACCACCAGTGCAGAAAATATCTATGGGTTTTATATCACTACTGCATCTTGGCAGTTAGTTATTCAGTGTTTGCACAGTCTCAGGAATTTGGAACTTAACTTTATTTGAGGAAGTTTAGCTGTGACAACTCTAATAGGAATCAATGTCTCTGAATATTATACTCACTACTTCTATTGGTTTGTCTTTAGTTGTTGTCTTGAAGTCATACTGGACGAAAATCAAATCCCCATTAAACTGGAGTTCAGATGGTGCAATAGGTTATGCATTGGGCTGCTAACTTTAAGGTCATTTGTTCAAATGTGCAAGTTAAATATGAGGATGTCTGCTTCTTTAAAGAGTTGAAGTCTCAGAAACCCTATGAAGCAGTTCTACTCTGTCCTACAGTGTCACCACTAGAAACTGGAAATGACTCAATGACAGTAGATATTAGAAGATATTTAGAATCTAGTCAGAAATCTTTTCTTCTCCTCAATTTCCTTTTATTTCAACTATTACTCAGGAAAATAAAGTCCCCTCACCCAAATCACTTCAGTTTTCTGCCATACCTATCTTCCCTGGGCAAAAAGTTAGGTTATTGCAGGATACTAAAAGGGAATCTTGGTGTGGTGCACAGGACTGCAGAGTCAGTTTGAACCACAAGGTGGATGGTTCCAACACTCCAGCCTGTCCTAAGAAACCCTATACAGGGTTGTTATGATTTGGAACTGACTCAATGACACTTAACAACAACAACAAAAAAGAAATGAAAATGAAAACATCATATTACTCTACTGCAAAGAGTCCTCAACTGAATACTGGTCTCTATTTAAACAGTATTTCACCAGGTGTGCTTTCAGATGTGAGAAACATTGAGTATCTCTGTGCATGCTACAAATGCAGATGACTAGACTAAATGCCCAAAAAGACAAAACAGAATTTCCTGAGACTGAACCCAAGAACCTTCATTTTGCTGTTTCTAAATAGCAACCATGTGGGCATGGGAATCCTTGTAGGGTGCTGTAGGATAAGCACTAGACAGCAAACTAGAAATCAGGGGGTTCAAACCCACCATCAGCTCCTCCTCAGAAACACTATACAGGGTGACCATGCGTCATAACCTATTCAATGACACTTAACAATAACCATGTGTCTGAGGTGACATCACATTGTGGTTTTGATTTCCCTACAAACTTGCTCCAAGTAATCCATCCTTTATTTTATTTATTTATTTTTGCATTCCTTTGCCCCTTGTTTACTCTATTGCAAATATGGAGATATTTACAGCACATATAAATATTCTCTAGAAATACTGACTCCCAAACCTATATGTGGGTATGACTGCAATCCCTGTATTTGAACTAGTTACCTCTAGTAATTAGATTCTATGAGTAGAACTAGTGCTTTAAAAGCCTTTATCTTACTCTTACTACCTGGACTGATTTAGGATGCCTGTCAATTGTCAATTACAAAGGGAAAAAAAGGTGCTAATTGCCTTATTTGATGCCAAGTGACTCTGTATGAACTATCTTCCTTCATTCCCATCTGAGAAGGCTGCATGTTGCCTTCCTCACAAGTACCTCAACCCTTTGATTGCTTTATTCCTGCTGTGAAACTCTAGGTAAAATAAAGCTCCTTAAACCTTCAACTGACTTGCTCCCTTTCTTCTCTTATGAATATTTCTTTAATTTTGCAAATTGGCTTCTTCAAGTCAATTTTTCATCAGAAAAGTTTATATTCAGTAACCAAAATACATAGAGTACAAACAATCTCATACTGGATTTGCCATAAAACAGAATGTCACATGGTTTCTTTAAGGTTGATGAGTGCATCTCAATTTGAACATGAAGATAGATAGAACTATGACTTGTGTATTCATTACATGATGCATAAGTATGATTTTAGAAGACCTAAGCTTCAGGTATCACAGCAACATCCCAGTCATCAAACTACCACAAACTGATAAGTATATGACGGAATATAAATTAAACCTTTGGATTGTTTTCCTGCATGAAGACTCTTGTATCAGCCCATCATTAGGTGTCGAGTTGTTGTTGTTGTTAAGTGCTGTCGAGTCCATTCTGACCCATAGTGACCCTGTATAGGGTTTCTGAGGAGCAGCTTGTGAGTTTGAACTGCTGACCTTGCAGTTCAAATGGCTTTGCAGTCTGGTGCATGAACCCACAGCGCCACATCAGGACTCCTGGGTGCAGAGTAGGGACATATAAAGCCCCATGCAATTCTGATTCTCTATGAGTGTGGTAAAACAGTGAGCTCTAGAAGTCCAAAGGCAGTCCAAATATGGAAGTCTCAGGTGCCAGTCAGTAAAATCAATGTTCACAGAAAGTGAGGTTATTGATGACCAGAAGAGGAAAAAGGATAGGAGGGGACTTAGGCCAAGCAGACGACCATTGTGATATGAACGATACTGAAGAATGACTTGTTCATTACAAATACTCTTTTATAAAAACAAAAATACTCTTTTACAAAAAAATTTTAAAACCTACATGTACACCTTACCAACTGGAATACACAGAAATCCGGTAAACTACATCTGTGGGAAGAAATGGTGGAAAAAGCTCACTATCATGAAAAAAACAAGGTTAGGAATGACTGTGAAGCAAATCATCAATTGCTTATATGCAAGTTTAAGAAAATTAAATAGTCTATGAGAGCCAAAATATGACTTTGAATACATCCCACCTGAAATTAAACCATCCCAAGAACTGATTTGAAACATTAGAAAATAATGATGAAAAAGCATAAGAACTGTGAGATGACATCAAGAATATCATACATGAAGAAAACATAAGGCCCTAAAAAGACAGAAAAGAAAGACCAAAATAGATATCATAAGAAACTCTGAAGAGTGTTCTTGAATGTAGAGAAGCTAAAGCAATGTGAAGAAATGATGAAGTAAAAGAGCTGAACAAAACATTTCAAAGGGCAAATTGAGAAGACAAATTGAAACATGAATGAATGTGCAGATATGCAGTTGAAATGTGCAAAGACCTGGAGTTTGAAAACCAAAATGGAAGTACACACTCAACACTTCTCAAGCTGAAAAAACAAACAAACTGAAGTAAAACTTCAAGCCACGGGTTGCAATAATACATTGTTTTATGAAAAAACTGTTGAATGGTGCAGGAGGCAAAAAAAGAAGGAAGAAAGGAAACTACTGAGTCTATGTACAAAAAGAATTGGTTGGTGTTCAGCAATTTCAAGAGAAAGTAAATAAATGATCAAGAATTGATGGTTTTGAAGGAAGAAGTTGAAACTGCACTGAAGGCATTGGGAAAAAACAAGTCTCCAGATTGATAGAATATAAATTGAAATATATCAACAAACCGATGCAATGATGAAAGTGCTCCCTCATGTATACCAAGAAATTTGGAAAAAAAATTATCTGGCAAACCTTTTGGAAGCTATTCATATTTGTTCCCATTCCTAAGAAAGGTAAACAAATGGAATGTACCATAATGCCATTAATATCACAAGCAAGTATAATTTTTGCTGAAGATAATTCTAAAATAGGTTGCAGCATCACATGGGCAAAGAGTTGCCAGAAATTCACCCAGATACAGTTATGGTGTTGGAGGAGAATATTGAAAGTGCCATGGGCTGCCAAAAGAACAAACAGATCTGTGTTGGAAGAAGTGCAGCCACAGTGCTCCTTGGAGGCCAGGATGGCCAAACTTTGTCTTTCATACTTTGGACATGTTGTCAGGAGGGACCAGTCACTAGAGAAGGATATCATGTTTGGTAAGGCGGAGGGTCAGAGAATAGGAGGAAGAACCCCAGCGAGATGGACTGAAAGAGTGGCGACAACAATGGTATCAGGCATGGTAACAATTGTGAGGTTGGCCCATGACTAGGCAGTGTTTCATTCTGTTGTGCATAGGATCACTATGAGCTGGAACTGACTTGATGGCACATAAAAACAAGATCAACAACAGACAGAGCATCAACAGTCTCCATATTTTGTATATGCCATTACTCAGGCTCAGTGATATTAAGCAACCTACTCGAGTCACAAAGCATATTAACGCCAGAGTTGACTTTTCAATACAGACTCTCAGCCCAGTGTTCTTTCCACATCACCAGGCAACTATTATAATTCTAGATATCATCACATACCTTCTGTATCCTAAACTGATTTTTTAATCACAAGTCAGAGAAAATACCTCATGTACAAATTATATACTCACAATTGTCGCTGTTTTGTTAAGTACCATGCAATCAGTTTCAACTCATAGCGATTCTGTATAGGATTTCTGAGGCTTTAGACCTTTTACAGGAGTAGAAAGCCTCACCGATCTCTAACAGAGAAACTGGTGGACTCAAATTGCTGACCTTGTGGTCCACAGTCAGGTGCTGATTGTACAGAGTCACCATACTCTCAGATATACACCAGTTGTTGTTGTTGTTAAGTGCCATCGAGTCGGGTCCGACCCGTAGCGACCCTGTACAGGGTTTCCAAGGGTGTAAATCTTTACGGGAGTAGAAAGCCTCATCTTTCTCCCGCGGAGCGACTGGTAGTTTCGAACTGCTGACCTTAAGGTTCGCAGCCCGTTTCGTAACCACTACGCTACCAGAGCTCCTTTAGATACACCAGAGCAGCAACTAATTTTGGTAACAATATAAACAACTTAAGAAACCTTGCTGCTAGCAATGCTGAACTGTTGTTTGTCCTTGTTCTTAAATGATAAAAGAAAGGGAATTAAGATATTCTCTATTAAGTGGAAAATATCATTGTTTTTTTCAGAATTCTATCATGTGATCTCCAACATCATTTCTATCACCAAGGCCGTATTTCCCAACTACTGATCCTTCCTCTCTGCTCCCAACCTTTGCATTCCAATCACCAGTAATGATCAATACATCTTGATTGCATGTTTGATCAACTTCAGATTGAAGAAGTTGGTAGAATTCCCCTATTTCATCCTCAATGGCTTTAGTGGTTGGTGCATAAATTTGAATAATAGTGATACTAACTGGGCTTCCCTGTAGGCTTATGGATCTTACCCTATCACAGACAGCATTGTACCTCATGACTGATCTGGATATGTTCTTTTTGACAATGAATGCAACACCATTCCTCTTCGTCATTCCTGGCATAGTAAACCATGTGGTTGTCAGATTCAAAATGGCCAATACCAGTCCATTTCAAAAAGAAAGAACATGCTCAGAATTTCTCAAGTTGGAGGAACTGAAGAAAAAAATCAAGCCTCGACTTTTGTTATTGAAGGATTCACTGGGCAAATTATTGAATGATGCTGAAAACATCAAAAGAAGATGGAAGGAATGCACAGAGTTACTGTACCAAAAGGAAATGGTTTATGTTCAACCATTTCAAGGGGTAGCATATGATCAAGAGTCAATGATACTGAAGGAGGAAGTCCAAGGTGCATTGAAGGAATTGGCAAAGAACAAGTCACCAGGAATTGATGGATTAACAATTGAAATCTTTCAAAAAGTGAGGCAGCACAGGAGGCACTCAGTCATCTCTGCCAAGAAATCTGGAAGACAACTAACTGGCCAATTGATTGGAAGAGATCTGTATTTGTGCCCATTCCAAAGAGAGGTGACTCAATGGAATGCGGAAATAATTGGACAGTATCTATGATACGCCATTTGAGTAAAGTTTTACTAAAGGTAATACAGAAACCGCTGCAATCATACATTGACAGAGAACTTCCAGAGGTTCAAGCTGGATTCAGAAAAGGCCGTGGAATGAGGGATATCATTGCTGATATCCGATGGATCTTGGCTGAAAAAGGAGAATATCAGAAAGATGTTTACCTGTGCTTTATTGACTATGCAAAGGCTTTTGATTGTGTGGATCATGACAAGCTATGGAAAACATTGCAAAGTATGAGTATTCCAGAACACTTAATTATGCTCATAAGGAATCTGTACCTGGACCAAGAGGCAGTTGTTCAAACAGAACATGGGAACACTGTATGGTTTAAAATTAAGAAAGGTGTGTGATAGGGTTGTATTCTTTCACCATACTCATTCAACATGTATACTGAACAAATAATCCGAGAAGCTGGGTTATAGGAAGAGAAACGTAGCATCAAGTTTGGAGGAAGACTCATTAACAACCTGTGATATGCAGATGATAGAACCTTACTTGCTGATAGTGAAGAGGACTTAAAACATTTACTGATGAAGATCAAAGAGCACAGCCTTTTGAATGGATTGCATCTTACTGTAAAGAAAACAAAAATCCTCACCACTAGACCAATAAATGACATTCTTATCAACAGAGAAAAGATTGCAATTGTCAAGGACTTCATTCTTCTTGGATCAACTATCAACACTCACAGAAGCATCAGTCAAGAAATTAAACAGCAAATTGCATTAGGCAAATCTGCTGCACATCTCTTTAAAGTGTTCAAGAACTAAGATGTCAGTTTGAGAACTGAGGTGTGCCTGCCCCAAGCCATGGTATTTTTCAATAACCTCGTATACATATGAAAATTGAAAATGAGTAAAGAAGACTGTAGAAGAATTGATGCATTTGAGCTATGTGTTGGAGGAAAATATTGAAAGTACCTTTGACTGCCAACAGAATGAACAAATCTTTGTTGGAAGAAGTACAGCCAGAATGCTCAATAAAAGCCAGAAAGTCCAGACTTTGTCTTTAATACTTCAGACATATTATCAGGAGATAAATGTCTCTGGAGAAGGATATTATGCTTGGTAAAGCTGAGGGTCAGCAAAAAGAGGAAGGCCCCCAACTAGATGAATTGGAACAGTAGCAGCAGCAAGGGCTCAAGTGTAGCCATTGTTGTTAGTTATTTTGTTTTTTTGTTATGTGCCATCAAGTCAATACTGACTCAAAGCTACCCTATGCACAACAGAATGAAACACTGACCTGTCCTGCACCAGTCTCACAATCAAGCCACATTTAATTACATAAAGGAAGTTCTGAACCTAAAATTGTCCAATATGTGTTACATGTCTTAAGGACTGACCAAGTGTTCCCATACAGACTTCAGGCAAAGGTAAGGGTATTATTTCCATATCTTAGCAGAGATACACAGAAGGGAGAATGTGTGGCAAATTACCTCCATGAACAACTGCCCCCTTTGCCATGATATCAGATCTGAATAGTTCCTGGATACTGTTTGTAAACATTTTGATTCAAGATTCTATTAAAGGATCCTGATTAAAATGGAGTAAATACAGAATAGAATTTAAAATTATAATGCACTCTAGAAATCAAATGACATATTGCATTAGGCAAATCTGCTGCACAAGACCTTTTTAAAGTGTTAAAGAGCAAAGATGTCAGCTTGAGGACTAAGGTATGCCACACTCAAAGCATGGTATTTTCAATAACCTCATATGCATGTGAAAGCTGGACAACGAATAATGAAAACCATAGAGGAATTGATGCTTTTGAGTTATGATGTTGGAGGAGAATATTGAAAGTGTCATGGGCTGCCAAATGAACCAATAGATCTGTGTTGGAAGAAAGTGCAGCCACAGTTCTCCTTGGAGGCCAGGATGGCCAAACTTCATCTCTCATACTTTGGACAATATTGTCAGGAGGGACCAATCACTGGAGAAGGATATAATGTTTGGTTAAGTGGAGAGTCAGAAAAAAGATTAAGTAGACCCCCATCGAGATGGATTGGCAAAGTGTCAGTATCAATTGGCTCAAGTGTGCCAATGATTGTGAGGTTGGCCCAGGACTGGGCAGTGTTTCATTCTGTTGTACAAAGGGTAGCTATGAGTCAGTACTGACTCAATGGCACCTAACAACAACAACAGCAACTAGATTTTCTACAACCGTGGAGGCTAGAGAACTACTGAAACCATTGCCCTGAGATAATCTTTAGATTTTAAACCAAAGTTTCGTGAAAAGCAAATAATAGTGGCATACATACAAAAAGATGTTTGCCTTGAGCATTAGTCTTTTTTTTTTTAAGTTTGTATTTTGATTTGGGTGAAAGTTCACAAAGCAAATTGGTTTCCCATTTCACATTTTACTCCATGATTTTGAATGTAATCCGCACAATGTAAAAGTACTCTTCCCAGTTCCTCCTTGTTTATATTTTCATCTGTCATACTTTCCTAAGTTTTCCTGCCTTCGGAGTTGTATCCCTGGTCAATTCCTGCCCTTTTGATCTCATATCATTGATTGTTCTAAGAAGTGCATATCTCTTTGATGTTAGTGTTCACCTTATAGATCTGTCTGTTGTTTGACTGAAAGATGTGTCACAATAGTAAGTTCTGGAAAGACTTGAAAGGTGTCCAAGGTATACAGTTTTGTGGATTGCACCAGTCTCTATTAAACCAATACGCCTGATTGTTTTCTATATTTTGAGTTTTGTTCCATATTGTCTTCCACTCTGTGTAGGACTTTTTAACTGTGAACCCTTTCATATGGATTTCTGTAGTAGCCAGGAACTATCTAGTTCTTCTGGTCTTAGGGTCATTGAGACTGAGTTTGATGATCTATGAGTCCCTAAGAATAATTGTTTTGAAGATCAGTATGTTATTTAAGAACTATCTGTATGGGATCAAATTTACAACAGCAGTTCCAGAGCTTAAACAGGAACCTAGGAGGACAGCTTGAGTTTATATTAATGAGGAAGAAATAGAAAAGAGGAGAAGAAAGTTGCACAACTCGAAGAACGCAATCAGTGCCAATGATTTGTCCATGCAAGAGCTGATGAATTGGTGTATGTTTTAATATGTATAGTCTCAATATCAGCAATAGCAAAATTGCTGTTGTTGTTAAGTCCCATTGAACTGGTTCCAACCCATGGTTACATTCTATAGGGTTTCCAAGGAGCAGCTGGCAAGCTTGAACCTACCTTGCAATTCAAACCAACTTTGCAGTCCAGTGCATTAACCCACAGCACCATACCAGTACTCCAATAGCAAAATAAATATCATTAAAACAATGGATTCAGTCCTTGTGTTATATCACAGTTCTGAAATTTGCTTGTACTGGTTTGTATGAAAACAATCTTTCTTAACTTTTATATCCTATTCACTCAGTCACTGTTCTGGATAATATTTCCTTTCTGGGTTTAACTCTGAAATGAGTCAGAAAGACAAATCTAAGCTAAGTCTTCCTGTTAAGACCAAAGGAGGACATCATGCCTGGTAAAGTGGAGGGTCAGTGAAAAAGAGGAAGATGCCTAATGAGATGAACTGACACAGTGGCAGCAGCAATGGGCTCAAACATAACAACAATTGTGACGATGGCCCAGGACTGGACAGTATTTTTTCTGTTGAACAGAGGATATATGAGTTGGAACCAACTTGATGGCACCTAAAAATAACAACAGGGCTGAATTAACTTCAAACTTTCTAACTTTCTTTACATTTGTGTCTTTTTCTGGGAAAGTCCAGTTACTCTCTTTTTGTTGTTAAGTACCGTGAAGTCAGTTTGACCCTACATATAGGGTTTCCAAGAAGCAGCTGGTGAGTTTGAACCACCGACCTTGTAATTCAAACAGACCTTGTGGTTGAGTGCTTATCCTACAGCACCACACTAGGACTCCAATTACTCTTTTACTTGATACTTAATTTCAGCATCAATATAAATCTCTGGAGTAGTATAGATCATTATTCTTGTTTCACAGATGGAAACACTGGAGCTTATGAATGCAAGAGGAAGTATTCTTTTTA
This sequence comes from Chrysochloris asiatica, assembly GCF_000296735.1. NCBI lineage: Eukaryota > Metazoa > Chordata > Mammalia > Afrosoricida > Chrysochloridae > Chrysochloris > Chrysochloris asiatica. The sequence goes on along the minus strand of NW_006408649.1, from coordinate 2,415,743 downwards.
AAATTCAGAGTTGATCAAAGATGGAAGTGGTAAGCATCTATCACTGGAGGCAAGCACATTAAGCTGGGCAACGCTGGCAGTGTTCAGACTCTTTGTAATCTCAGAGTTGTGATTACTTCAACTAATCTTTTAGTGGTAAACAAGTATCAGTTTTACTATCATGTTTGTTGCTGTTGTTAAGTATCTTGAAGACAGTTCTGACTAATAGCAACCCTGTAAAGGTTTTCCAAGGAGCAGAGGTGACTTTGAACTGCCGACCTTGGGATTCAAACAACCTGTAGTCCCGTGCTTATCCTACAGCTCTGCACCAGTACTTACAAGTAATGCCTTAGTTCATCAGCCAAAAGTCTGTTTTCTGCTCCTAAATTACTTTATGAGTTATAATGTCTTGATAGAAAAGACCAATGTTTGCAATAACATTGCATTTATTTAACAAATCATTACAGCGAGTAATTTTGAATAAAAATTAAATCTCATGAATTATTAGTTGCTTATTCTGAGTTAATGACATCTTAAGACAAATGTGTTCACTTTGATTTTCTTCAAAAATTTTCAGGACAACATCTACTTGCTTTTACATTCAATAATGCTTTTAAAGAAATATAATTTATAAAATTAATGAAACAAAAATTAAAATCCACATTAATAATAAATATATTTTTGAAGTAATGGATTCAGTCTAAATATATTTAAAGATCTAATATCGCTATATAGGGTCATTATGAGTCAGAACTGACTTGATGTCACTGTTAATAACAACAATATTGTTTTAGGTATTTGAAGGCCAAGTATTGCTTTAAAGAAGGAACTCTGGTTACAGATTGGGATGCTAACCTCAAGGTCAACAGTTCAAAACTACCAGCTGTTTCACAGGAGAAAGATGAGACTTTATGCTCCCATAAAGATCTACAGACTTGGAAATCCTATGCAGAGTCATTATGAGTTGGAACCAATTCCATGTCACACCACCACCACCACCAATATTGCTTAGATGTGCTTTCTTAATTTAGAGGTTTTACCAGGTTAATTTAAGGAGCTCTGGTAGCATAGTGGTTACGAATCAGGCTGCTAACCTCAGGATTAGCAGTTTGAAACTACCAGCTGCTCCGCAGGAGAAAGATTAGGTTTTCTGCTCCTATAAAGATTTACAGCCTTGGAAATCCTGTACAGGGTCACTATAAGTCAGAACTGACTCCACGGCACATAACAACAACAACCAGGTTAATTTAATCCTACAACTTCTACCAAGACAAAAAAAAAAAAAAGTGCAATGTTTTGGGTTTTATGAACCTATCTTGACTTTTATTTTATAATCAGATCTACATAATCCAACATAACCTCAGTCATTTAGGTCAGAGTGATTCCTATGATGACTGATATCTGAATTCTCTCCCAAATTGCTGAATACTTTTATATTTCAATTGCCTATTTCTTTGTCCACATCAAAAAATGGAGGGAAAATATAAAACAATTAACATCTACTTTGTTATTTTAGTTAATGTCTTGAAGTCCATTCAGACCTAGGTTGTTAGATGTCCTTTAGTCAATTCCAACTCATAGCCACCTTACGCACAATAGAACAAAACACTATCTGGTCCTGCAAGAATTTCATAATCATTGCTATGCTTGAGCCCATTGCTGCTGTCACTGTGCCAATCCATCTTGTTTGGTGATATCTTCTTTTTCGCTGACCCTCAACTTTACCAAACATTATGTTATTCTCCAAGGACTGGTCCCTCCTGATACTATGTCTGAAATATGAGAGAAAAATTCTGGACATCCTGGTTTCTAAGGAGCATTCTGGATGCACTTCTTCCAACACATATTTGTTTTTTTCTTTTGGCAGTCCATGGTACTTTTCATATTTTCCCACAACACCATAATCCAAATGCATCAATTTTTCTATGGTTTTCCTTATTCATTGTCCAACTTTCACATGCATATGAGACTACTGAAAATACCATGGTTTGATTCAGGCATGCCTAGTCCTCAAACTGATGTCTTTGCTCTTGAACACATTAAAGAGTTTTTGTGCAGCCGATTTTTTAATACAATATGCATTTGATTTCTTGACTGCTTCTTCCAAGAGTTTTGATGGTCGATCTGAGCAAAATGAAGTCTTTGACAACTACAATCTGTTTTCCATTTATTTTGATATTATTTATTGGTCCAATGGTGAGGACTTCCTCCCACCCCCCATTGAGGTACAATGCATACCCAAGCCTGGGCTCTTTGATCTTCATCAGTAAATATTTTCAGTCTTCTTTGCTTTCAATAAGCAATATTGAATCATCTACATATCACAGGTCTTCCTCTAATCCTGATGACATGTTTGTCTTCATATAATCCAACTTCTCGAAAGACTTGCTAAGCACACAGATTGAATAAGTATGGTGAAAGACTACAACTCTGATGCACACCTTTTATCATTTTACACCATGCAATCTTCCCTTATTCTGTTCAGACAATTGTGTCTTGCTCTATGTACATGTACCTCATGAGCATATGTTCCGGAATAGTCAATCTCTACAATGTTTTCTATAGCTTGTCATGATCCACACAATTGAAAGCCTTTTTGTATTCAATAAAGCACAGATAAACATCTTTTTGGTATTCTCTGCGTTCATCAGGGATCCATCTGATGTCTAAAATGATATTCCTAATTCCAAATCCTCGTCTGCATCGAGCTTGAACCTCTGACAATTCTCTGTCAATGTACTAGTGCAACTGTTTTTTATTTATTTTTAGCAAAATTTTACTTGCATGTAATATCAATGATGTAGTCTGATGATTTCCACAATTCCGTTGGGTAATGTCTCTTTGGAACGGGCACAAATAAAGAACTCTTTCAATCAGTTGGTCAGCTAGCTGTCTTCCAAATTTCTTGGCAACATTGAGTTGGTGTCTTGAGTATTACATCAGTTTGTTGATGGAGTTCAATTTGTATTCTGTCAATTCTTGGAGCCTTGTTCTTTGCCAATTCCTTCAGTGCACCTTGGACTTCTTGCTTCAATACTATTGGCTCTTCATCACACGCTATCTCTTGAAATGTTTGAACATCAACCATTTCTTTTTAATACAGTAACCTATGTATTATTTCTATCTTCTTTTGATGCTTTCTGCATCTGTCAATATTTTCTCCATAAAACCCTTCAATACTGCAAGTTTAGGCTTATTTTTTTTTTTAGTTCTTGCAATTTGAGAGATGCTGAGCATGTTCTTCCCTTTTGATTTTCCAACTTAGGTCTTTGCACATATCATTACAATGTATGAACTTATCTTCTCCAGTTGCACTATACAAACTCATAGTGAACCTGTAGAGGGTTTTTCAGGAAAGGATGATGTGTATACAGTGTCAGTTTGCTTGGTTTTCTGGTAATTGATCTCAGCTTCCTCTTTCAGAACTGAATAATATAATAACAATAAATAATAAACATAATGTTGTTGTTGTTGTTAAGTGCCGTCGAGTCGGTTCCGACCCATAGTGACCCTGTACAGGGTTTCCGAGGGTGTAAATCTTTACGGGAGTAGAAAGCCTCATCTTACTCCCACGGAGCGGCTGGTAGTTTCAAACCGCTAACCTTAAGGTTCACAGCCCGATTCGTAACCACTACGCTACCAGAGCTCCTTAAACATAATGTAGGCACAATAAAATATAAAAAACCTCAAAGTAAAAAAAAAAAAAAAAAATGGAAAGGATAAAAGAAACAAAGAATATGAAACAAAAAGCTGAAAATTTTAGGTCAATAAAATTGATAAACTTTGAGCCATATTCATCAAGAAAAGAAAAGAAGAAAAACACACATATCTGAAATAAGAGTTGTGATATCATTATATATTCTATGTATTTAAAAATTATAATAATGAATATTATGAATAAATTAAAACCAATAAATTTTACAATTTAGACAAAATAAAAACTTATTTTTAAAACTGCATAACTTACCAAAGCTCATTCAAGAAAAAAATAAATATTTTGAGTTGCTTTATTATCTATAAAAGAAATTTAACTTGTAGTTAAAACCCTTGCAACCAAAAATAATTCTACACTCAACTAATATCATTGGTAAAATCTACCAAATATTTAAGCAAAAAAAAAATGTCAATTCTATATAACTCTTCAAGGGAATTAGAGAAGAGGGAATACCTTACAACTTATTCCATGATTAAAAAAACATTAACTTAATGACAAAACTATATTAAGATTATTCAAAATATAAAACTGTAGACCAATAACACTAGTGATTATATATATGAAAATCCTAAAAGTTTTAGCAGAATGAAATTCAATATATTTCAAAGACACTACATTAAAAACAGTTGGATTTTAACTCAGGAAGGCAATGAATATCATCATATTAACTATATAATTTGCTTGTTAAAGTAAATAAATGAAAAAGAAAAATTGTATAATTCTCTGAATAAATGCAGAATATTTATGGACAAAATCAAATGTTTATTCATAATAAAAATTCTCTTCAATCTAGGAATAAAAGGGGTTTTTGCTTGCTGACAAAGGGCATCTACAAGGAAACCTGAAGTTAATACTGCTGGAGCTGTGCGTTACTTATTACCCTATAAACCACAAGTTTGGTAGTTCAAACCCATCAGCTACTCCTCAGAAGAAAGATAAGGCTGTCTTTATCCATAGAGATTTTTATACTCTCAGGCAACCTTACACAGAGTCTCTATGACTTGGTATTGACTTCAGGGCAGTGCATAATATCACTTACAGGTGAATAAATTTTCCATTTCTCCTTAAGTTTAGGATGAGTTGCAAGTGTCTGTTCTCATAATTTCTATACAGCATTATAGTGGAATTTCTAAACCAGTACTATAAGACAAATAAATAAATAAGTAAATAAAAAGCACAGCGTAAATGGAGAAACAACACTGTCATAATCTGGTCTTTAAAATGTAAAGCATATACTTAATATGTTATTGTTGTCATGTGCCGTGGAGTCGGTTGCGACTCATAGCGACCCTGTACAGGGTTTCTGAGGCTATAAATCTTTACGGGAGCAGAAAGCCTCATCTTTCTCCCACGGAACAGCTGGTAGTTTCGAACTGATGACCCTGAGGCTAGCAGCCCAATTCGTAACCACTACGCTACCAGTGCTCTTAATATGTTACTTAATAATTCCACTCCTAGGATTTGCCCAAGACAAATGAAAGAATGTGTCCAGTACAAAAGTTTTTACATGAATGTGAAAATCAGTTTTATCACTTATAACTCCAAACTGGAAAATATTTAAATGCTCATCAACAGATGAATGGATAAACTGTGGTGTATCCATACAACAGATAGTTGTTAAGTACCTTCAAGTCTTTTCTGACTCATAGCTACTCTCCCTGCACAGGGTTTCCAAAAAGCGACTGGTAGGTTTGAATTGCCAACCTTGCTATTAGCAGTCCTGTGCTTGTTTATACAACAGTATTATCCAGAATGTTGTTGTTAACTGCCACCAAGTGAGTTCTGACTCATAGCAACCCTATATAGGTTTTCCATATAATAGAATGTTGTTGTTAACTGCCACCAAGTGAGTTCTGACTCATAGCAACCCTATATAGGTTTTCCAAAGCCTTTTAAACATTACAGGATACAAAGCCTCATCTTTGTCTCATGGTGTGGATGGCAGGCTTTACCCATTAACTTTGTGGTTCACAGTCCAGTGCTTTTCATATGGAGTCACCGCACCCTCGTATAATGTAATTTGTTGTTGTTGTTAAGTTCCGACTAATAACGACCCTGTATAGGGTTTCCTAGGAGGGACTGGTGAGCCTGAACTGCCAGCATGTGATTTTGACCTAGCAGTCCAGCACATTAACCCACAACATGGAATACTACTTAGTAAAACAGAAATTATAAAACAATATCATTAATATTGCATTCAAGTAAAATGTTGCTGAAGATAATTTGAAAATAGTTGTAAAAGTACATCAACAGGGAACTGCCAGAAATTCAAGCTGAATTCAGAAGACAATGTGGAACAAAGGATATCATTGCAGACATCAGATGTGACTGGCCGCCAGCAGAGACTACCAGGAAAATGTTTACTTGTATTTCATTGACTATATAAAGACATTTGATTATGTGGATCATGTAATGGATTAAACTGTGCACCTGCCACTACCCCCTCTTCTCCCTGCACACCCCCCCCCCCAAATAAGTATCTGCTTGGCTGGATGATGATTCTTGGTGGTTTGACAGTTATGCAATAATCTCTCAGGATGCGATCTGATTTGGAAAACAATAAGCGGATTAAGGGTGGGATAAGACTTTCTGCTCCCCCAATGATTTACAGCCTCAGAAATTCTATAAAGGGTTGCTATGAATTGAAAACTACTTGAGGTACTAAACAACAACAACACCCTCAATCCCCCCACAGCACTGATCTGATGCAAGGGAGGTTCCCAAGAGTATAGCATACAACACCTTTTATCTTATTATAGATCAAAGGAATGAAAAGTGAGCAGAGAAAGAGAGACCCATTACAATCAGAGCCAGTAGTGGAATGTGTGATTTGGGACTTATGGTCCCTGCGCTATGAAGCTCCTAGATCCAGCAAATGGATTATGTCAAGACAAATAGCAAACTCCAAAGAATGTTGGACCTACAGATGCAGAAAAGAGACAAGAACCTTTCTACAGAGCCAGTACTCTGAATTCGCACTTCTAGCCTCCAAAATTGTGAAAGAATATGTTTCTGTTTGGTAAAGCCATCCACTTTTGTGTTTCTGTAATAGCAGCACTGATAACTACGACAGATCATAGCAGGCTATGGGTAACATAGCAGAGAATGGAAATTCCAGAACACTTAATTATGCTCATACTGACCTGCACATAGACCACACTGTTTGAAGAGAACAAAGGGAGACTGAAGTTTAAGATCATGAAAGGTATGTTTCAAGGTTGTATCCTTTCACTATAATTATTCAATCTATATGCTAAGCAAATAATCCAAGTTTCTGGATTATATGAAGAAGAATGAAGCATCAGAATTAGAGGAAGGCACATTAACAACCTGTGATATGCAGATGATACAACCTTTCTTGCTGAAAGTGAAGAGAACTTAAAATACTTATTGATGGAGATCAAACACCATAGTCTTTCTTACATATGGGTTGTACCTCATTGTAAAGGAAAAAAATATTCTCACAACTGGACCAATAAATAATGTCATGATAAATGGATAAAAGACTGAAATTGTCAAAGACTTCAATTTGCTTGGCACCACCAAGCTTATAGAAGTAGCAGTCAAGAATTCAAATGACATATTGCATTAGGAAAATCTGTTGCAAAGGACCTCGATAAAATGTGCTAAAGAGTAAAGATGTTAGTTTGAGGACTAAGGTGTGCCTAATATAAGCCATAGAGTTTTCAGTGACTAGCGATTCGGAAGTAGTTTGTCACTCTTTCTTCCTAGTCTGTCTTTGTCTGGAAGCTCATCTGAAACCTTTCCACCATGGGTGACCCTACTGGTTATTTAAAATACCGGTGGCAGAGCCCTCAGAATCACAGCAAGTCAATCCACCAGAGCACGACAGTCAGACAAGTGGTGACCGTTTGGTTTTATGTTGATACTGTCTCTTTAAATTTCCATGTCAATCTTGATACAATCTGATATAATCAAGATACAATCAAGATGTTCTCTCCTGATACTATCAATCCTGATATAATCAAGATAAGCTCTCCCAAGATGGAACAGCTGAGTGTCTTGATCCAGAAAACAATGGATTTCTGGATTCCCTTCAAATTCCCCAGCTGTAAACCCTCCGATCCTCCAAAAAATACCTTTATACTTGTTCCAGAGTTCCAACACCATCTCGTGAGCCCTCTTGGTCCAGTATTCCGTGTTGTTGTTGACCGATTACCCGATCTGCCATCTTGAAGGTGCAAGGCCTGGTAGTGTAGTGGTTAAGAATCTGCTGTGAACCCCATGGTCAGCAGCTCAAATCCACCAGGCCCTCCATGGGAGAGAGATGAGGCTTTCTGCTTCTTGTATTTAAAATGGCCTTGGAGTCTGGTGCATTAACCCACAGCACCACACCAGGATTCCTGCTTCGGAGATCTCGCTGCTTCGGAGATCTCGCTGCTTCGGAGATCTCGCTGCTTCGGAGATCTCGCTGCTTCGGAGATCTCGCTGCTTCGGA
>NW_006408649.1:2401764-2402309 GCF_000296735.1 Chrysochloris asiatica | reverse complement strand
TTTCTACTCCCGTAAAGATTTACACCCTCAGAAACCCTGTACAGGGTCGCTATGGGTCGGAACTGACTTGATGGCACTTAACAACAACAACAACTATATACATATATATTTGCTGATCACCAGGATATATGGATATGAGGAGGGGAAGGAGGAAAGGGAAGATAGAGCACAGGGTAAGGAATAGACACAGGATAGCTAGGGTCTGTGTGTGTGGTGGTGGTGGGGGAGAAATACACAAGAAGGGGGCTGGGAATGGGAGAACAAGGCTAATGGGAGAACAGCTAGGCAGGTTCGCATGGGCTAAGTGGGACAGAGGTAAATGATGATGTATGCACAACCTTGGAGCAACAGGGCTCTGGGATATAGGGATTGATGCACGGTTTGAAGGGATAAAATAGGAGAATAGTGTTAAGATGCTTGGCTGCCTTTTGAATCGTGGTTTCCCTTGCCTACCTGCCGGGGTCTGGCCCCGACATAATTGTCACGAGTGTTTGGTTCACGAGGAGGGGAGATCCAGCGGCGATAGGGATAGCGAAAGAATACAC
>NW_006408649.1:2388466-2401664 GCF_000296735.1 Chrysochloris asiatica | reverse complement strand
GATATGCAGATGATACAACCTTGCTTGCTGAAAGTGAAGAGGACTTGAAACATGTACTGATGAAGATCAAAGAGCACAGCCTTCAGTATGGATTGCATCTCAATGTCAAGAAAACAAAAATCCTCACCACTGGACCAATATACAACATTCTTATCAGCGGAGAAAAGATTGAAGTTGTCAAGGACTTCATTCTTCTTGGATCAACTATCAACACTCATGGAAGCAACAGTCAAGACATCAGATGAAGTATTGTATTGAGCAAATCTGCTGCACAGGAACTTTTTAAAGTGTTGAAGGGCAGAGATGTCAGCTTGAGGACTAAGGTGCACCTGACCCAACCCATGGTATTTTCAATAACCTGAAATGGATGCAAAAGCTGGACAGTGAATAAGGAAGATCATGGAAGAATTGATGCCTTTGAGTTACAGTGTTGGACGAGAATACTAAAGGTGCCATGGACTGCCAAAAGAACCAATAGATCTGTCTTAGAAGAGGTGCAGCCAGAGTGCCCCTTGGAGGCCAGGGTGGCTAAGCTTCGTCTCTCATACTTTGGACATATTGTCAGGAGGGGTCAGTCACTGGAGAAGGATGTCATACTGGGTAAGGCGGCGGGCCAGAGAAAAAGAGGAAGACCCCCAACAAAATGGATTGGCCAGGTGGCATCATTGATGGCATCAACTGTGGCAGCAGTAGTGAGGTTGGCCCAGGATCGGACATTGTTTCATTCTGCTGTGCATGGTTCCAACTCGATGGCACCTGACAACAATAACAATATAAGTCATGGTATTTTCAAATGCTTCATATGCATGTGAAACCTGGATAATAAATAGGGAAGATCATAGAAGAACTGATGCATGTGAATTGTTGTATTGGTGAAGAATATTGAAAGTACCATGGATTGTCAAAGAACAAACAAATTTGCCTTGAAAGAAATACAGGCAGAAAGCGTCTCAGAAGCAAGAATGGTGAGACTTTGTCTCAAGTTGTTTGGACATGGTATCAGGAGGTACCAGTCCCTGGAAAAGGATATGGTGCTTGCTAAGATAGAGGGTCAGCAAAAAAAAAAAAAAAAAAAATAGGAGTGCCCACAGTAAGATGGATTCACATTGGGCCTACCACATGTGCTCAAATATAACAGTAATTCTGCACATTACACAGTTTCTTTTGTTGTACTTGGGATTACTATGATCTGAAGCCAACTCAAGGGCACCTAACAAACAAAATCATAAAAACTTAGTGAAACAAAGGGATCAGCTATTACTATATATGAAAACATAAAGGGATTAAAAATGAGCTGCTGTTGTTATTAGGTACCCTTGAGTTGGTTCTAACTCATAGCAACCCTGTATAAGGCTTCCAAGGAGTGGTAGGTGAGTTTGAACTACTAACCTTGTGGTTCAAACCCATGGTGTGGTTGAGTGCTTATCATACAGGACTCAAAAAAAAAAAAGAAAAAGATTATTCTAGTTTAAAGAAGATAGAAATAGATATATAAGTGCAAACTCATCTATAATGAGAGAAAGCAGATCAGTGGGGGAATGATAAGGAAGGGATTCAGAGGAGTAAGGATATTTTGGGGTGCTGGTTTATATGTTCACTATCTTGTGGTAAGAATTCCTGTGTGGCACTGGACTTCGAACCACATGATCAGCACTTCAAACTCACCAACTACTCCTCAGAAACCCTATATCGGGTCATTATGAGTGGGGACTGACTTGATGGCACTTAACAACAACAATCTTATAGTACTAGATTCACACATTTATACATTTGTCAAAATGTATCAAATTTTACATGTTAAATATAGGTTGTTCTAGTATGTCAATTTATACTTCAATAAAGTTTCATTAAAAAAAAAAAAAAATCCCAAAGAAGATAAAATACAGGTGTGAATACAGGAGAACAACCCCCAGTAAAACTTATAAAGAATAAATTCTTAATGGCTTTTGACCAAAACTAAATGACTGGATTAAACTCAGTTCTTGCTGAATCTAATTAATCTTTTATTTACTTTCCTTCAGGGGGTTACATGTATGTTTAGCTGCAGAGTCAATGAAAACCTACCAAAAGCTCTCTTTTCTGGCTATTTTAATTGCTGTTGTTGAATCAGTTTAATTGTCTTTGAGTCAGTTTTCAAGTCATGAGACCCTTTATAGACTTTCTAGAGAGCAGTTGATGGGTTTGAACTGTCAACCAATTGGTTAGTTGTTCAGTGCTTATTTTAGAGTACCTGAAGCCATAAAGCCTCACAATAATTTCCTTGTTGTCAAGTGAGCATGTGAAAGAAATGCACTCTAAGGAAGGAAATCTTTATACAACTGTCTTTTGTATGAAGTGGGACCAAAAAATATTTTTTCAAGGCAAGGATGTAAATAAGAGAATTGTCTGAAATTATTTTGGAGCTGGTCTTATCTAAAGTTTTCCTGACAATCAAAAGAGTTTTGAAAGATATTTCAGGGAAATGAGGTCCTGGTACCTGCATAGTTTTTACACATTTCTGAGACAGCTGATTAAAGCTCTTTAAGCATCCACCTGTGATGGTTTATTACCCCACCTTAAGGATATATGATTAAGATTTTTAAAACTTCTGCAACTAATTTCTGAAACCACCAATTACTGTAAGTGCCTATACTCAGTTATCCAATAGAAGTCCTTTTCCTACCTTTAACCAATCCTTATTAAAACTGCAATCAGGCAAACCATGCAAATGACTGTAGTATAATTTCTGGGCTCCTTGTACTATATATCTTTGTTACAAGCTTTTCATTGGATTCATCAGTTCCCACATTTGTGGCTTCGGTTTTCCTGGATTTAAATGCATCTTTTTCTCTTGCTCCCCCCCTTTTTTTTTTTTTTTTTAAATAAATTCTCCTTATCCTATTTTAAGGGCTGAGTGAAGGTTTGTTTTGTTTCTTTCACAATACTAAAATAAAGATTCTCTTTAGTGAAACAGCTTCATTATTTATATTCTAAGGATATTACCTTTTCCTTAGTTATCTAAACAGTGGAATAATCCTGTAAATGAGCTCTGGGAACATTGATTTATCTAGAAACCAAAACTCAAAACAATTTGTAGTTACCAAAATGTAGTGCTATCAGATCAGCACTGGACTGTGAACCAAAAGGTCAGCAGTTCAGACCCACCAGCTGCTCCTCAGAAGCCTATACATGGTCGCTATGAGTCAGATTCAATGGCACTTAACAACAGTAACAACAACAAAGAATATACACATGTTTTTCCATACAATGAAATGTAAACTTGCTTTTTTGAAAGGAAATTTGTTGTTGGTGCTAAAACTCAAGTCAGTTCTTAATTCACTGCAAAACAATGCAACTGGTCCCCAGAGTTTCTGGCTGAAATCTTTATGAAAACAGATCTCCAGTTCTCTATCCATCAGAGCTGTGGGGCAGGTTCAAACTAATAGTTTTCCAGTCAGCAGCCAAGTTCTTAACTACTACATACCAGGCCTCCTGAAAGGATATGATGGAGTTAAGTTTCACTGATTGGGTTAGACATCTTTAAGTTAGGCTATCCTTGACAATATTATAGTATGTATGTACCTCTATTACTTCTTAACATGAAAATATGATTTCTTAACAATTCTAGACTTAGATTTCAATAACAAGATTATTCTCCAAATGAAACTATTTTATGAACTATGGTCTTAAATAAGAGCAGCAACAATCATAAACAACCTTTTATTTGTTTAAAATGAAACTTAAGAATTCAAAACCTACTATGATATCTAAACCATGAATATAATATGACTATCATTTCTAGCCTTTAAACAAGGTTGCTTTAAAAAAAAATTGTGGAAAACTGGAATTAAAAGGTAATGGAATTTTCCCACAAACTTTTTGAAGCTCCTTCATATATATATTATGCATATTTTCACTCTGAACTCTTTAGCACTGTGTACAGTCGTGTTGTTGCTAGGTACATTTGAGTCAGTTCTGACTCATAGTGATGCTATACACAACAGAATGAAATACTTTGGGATCCTGTGTCATCTTCACAATTGTTATGTTTGAATTCATTGTTGCTGTCACTGTGCCAATCCATATCTTTTTCTGTGTCTTCCTCTTTTTCACTGACCTTCTACTTTGCAAGCATGGTGTCCTTGATGAGGGACTGGTCCTCCTGACAATATGTCCAAAGTACAGACCACCTATCTTCATTCTCACTTTTAAAAAGCAATTTGTCCATACTGCTTGCAAGACACACTTGTTTGTTCTTCTGGAAGTATATGGTCTTCTCTAACTTTCAATAGTCTTCTCTAACACCATAATTAAAATGTATTGATACTTTCATGGTCTTGATTATTCACTGACCAACATTCATATGCGCATGAAGCCATTGAAAATACCATAGCTTGGGTCTGATACATCTTAATGCTCAGAGGGACATCTTGTTCTTTAACATGTTAAAGAGGTCTTTTGCATCATATTTACCAAATGCAATATATTATTTGATGTATTGACCACTTCCATAAGTACTGATTGTGGATATAAGCAAAATGATATCACCAGTCTTTTCTCCATTGATCATGATGTTACTTATTGGTCAAATTGTGAGGATTTTAATTTTCTCTACATTGAAGTGTAATCCATACTAAAGGCTGATCATCATCAGTAAGTATCTCAAGTCCTTTTTGCTTCCAACAAGCAATATTGTGTCATCTGTACACTGCACACAATCCTCCTCCAGTCCTGATACCATTTTCTTTTTAATATATTTCAGTTTCTCAGCTTATTTGCTCAACATAGAGATTGAATAAGTATGGTGAAAATGTGCAAGCCTAGTGCACACCTATTCTGATTTTAAAACATCCAGTATCTTCTGTTCTGTTTGAATGACTATCCCTTGGTCTATGTACAGATTCAACATAAGCACAATGAATTGTTCTGGAATACCCATCCTGTTTTATGAGTACAGTTTCAGACTTTGGAATTGGAAGATACCATAGGTATTAACTTGACCTATAAGATAAATATTCAGGAAGATAAAGTGGAAAGTGATTGTTCTAAAATCACATGATTAGTTTGGGCAGATGCAGATATGGACTTTTTATCTCCTTATCTGAAGTTCCTTGATGCTGTCAATGTTTAACATGTTGTTGCTGTTGTTAAGTACTGTGAAGTTGATTCCAACTTACAGTGACTCTGCACAGGGTTTCCAAGGCTGCAAATCTTTAAGGGAGCAGAAAGCCTCATCTTTCTCCCATGGAAGAGCTGGTAGTTTCGAACTGCTGACTTTGAGGTTATCAGCCCGATTGGTAACCATTATGTCACCAGAACATGCTCAGCTGCTAACCTAAAGGATGGAGGTTCAAATCAATACAGAAGTACATTGGAAGAAAGGCTTGATAATCTGCTTCCAAAACACCAGTTACACATGAGGTACTCATGTCTTGGGATCAGTCCAACAGAAACTGGTTGGTTTTCAGATCAGTTCTTCTAACACCACTTGATCTTTTACCATCACCCTTTCCTACCATACATACGCTTCTCTACACCACTCACACAGACAGACACACACACACATACCAATATTTTTATGATCAAATTTCTTATCTGAATCTTATGTCATTATTTTCTACTGTCAAAGAGCAAACCAGAGCTTCTGTTAAAATTAAAGAATTTATTGAAGAAAGAAAATAATCCAGAATCAGTCAGCACTTGGTGAAGACGCCCCCAAAGAACTACTTGGAAAGAAAGATTTTCAGAGATTAAATACAGAGGACCCAGGAATTTACAAGAAGAAAATTCTGATTGATTGACATTTACTAACTCGTGCTTTAATAGACACAAGACAATGGTTAGACCCCTTAAAACATTATTTTGCTAATCATAAGGTTTAAGTCATTTAACAACTTAATTTATAGATATTTTGATGGGCAACCTGAGTAAATGCTCTTCCTTGGAGCATGTTGTGAGAAGAATAGTGAGGAGGTCAGGGTGAATGTCTGTAGGAATGGTGACTAGCTGGCTTTTCATAGTCAGCTCAGAAAGAGCAACAAACAGGGTGAAAAAAAATGAAGTCTGGCCTGCACCTTAGGACAGCACCTAGTTCTTCTGAGCTCATTCATACTATCTAGCAATAGAATTTAAGGGAGTTTCCTGATTTATTTTCTTATTTTCTTTATTTATTCAAGGTAAGTTATGCTCAGGTCTTGTACATAGGAAGCCTAATTTGAGATGTGTTAATGCTCCTAGTATGGCACTGTAGGATAAGCACCTAACTGCTAACTGAAAGGTCAGTAGTTCCAACTCAACAGCTGCTCCTGGGAATGCCTGTACAGGGTTGTTATGAGTTGGAACTGACTGGACAGCATTAAAAGCCACAACAACAATGCTCTCATGGAAGCACTGTGGCTCTCTAGCATAAAAACTGGACTAACCAGAAGTTAACTGCTAACCAGAAGTTCAGCTGTTTGAGCCCATCATTTATACCCCAGGAGAAAGATGAGGCCTTCTGGTACTATAGAAATTTACAGCCTCAGTAAGCCAATACAGGGTCGCTATGCACTGGAACAAATTAGACAATGATCAAATTCAGTTTTCTTGCCCAGCATTCAGTTTTCCTCCACATGTGGGAATAGGTATATGACAATTAATATGTCAAATATCTGAGTATCTGATCTGATCTGAGTTCAGGTATATGTGGTTCAAACAAATGTGGAAATGAGTGTGAAAACATGTACAATGTAAGAAAGCCCAAGTATATCTATTTTATTTAACTGAACTGAGATATGCAAGATTATTACAGTTTCATGATTGCTTTCAGTTTGATCAAAATTTATTTTAAATCACACCCTGATGAGATCTGTGAAATTTCACTAAAGATGTCATCTCATCAATAACATGCTATTTTTGAAATCCAATTTATTTTAAAATCTAAAATTATCTAAGAAATGAAATAAATAGAAAAAATTGTCACTTGCTTTGGTCCAGATTGCACCTTTTCCAGTTAGTTCTCACCAATGAATTTTCATGACCCTTTTATATTCCCCTTCCTAGTGTGGTGCTGTAGGATAAGCACTGGACTTCAAGGTCAGTTTGAACTACAAGCTTGGCAGTTCAAACTCACCAGACATTCCTTAGTAACCCTATACAGGGTCTCCATGAGTCAGAATTAACTCAATAGCACTTAATTTAACAACAACAACACCTTTCCCCCCGTATCTTGCCTTATTTCAGGGTTTCAAAAATATAAGTGTTTGCTTTTGTTGTTATTTTGTCTTTTGTTTCTTTTTCCCTTCTAGTTTCCATATCTACTCTTTTCCTAGACATGAAGAGTTAGCTTTTCCTAGACTAAGAATTTTATGTTCTCAAGCACATGATGAGTATGCAATACCTATTCTCAATTTTAAGAGTTTTAGGAAACTGCCTGACTCTATACCACTCTTCAGGGTTCTACTCTTGCATTTTCAGTCCTACTGAGCTTTATGGAGACCATCCAAGGAGACATTTTTGTATGTGACCTAAGTGTGCTTAAATATTCAGTAAATTTGATAGTCCCCAACTTTAAACATTTTGTATTCTCTCCTTATCAGCCCAGTAAATCTTGGTACGAAAGCAATAACAGTGATGTTGATGAAATGTCTTCTGGATAAAGAGTCATTAAACGTATATGGCCCAGCAGAACAAGCCCAATCTACAAATTAAGACTGCTAGGTCTTCTACTAGGCTGTATCTTCAAAAACAGAGGATAAGAATCAGACAGAATTTTACTGACAGGAAGGAGACAGAAAGAGGTAAATGAGAGATAATACATAAAGGAAGTGTGAGTTAGTGCTATGAGCAAAAGCCTTTGAGACAGTCCTGGGCTCAAATATATCTGTGCAGTGCTATAGGTTCAGCATTGTATTGCAAACCACAAAATTGGAAGTTTAAACCCACCAACTGCTCCTCTGAACCCTATACAGGGTCACTATGAGTTGGAATCAACTCTACAGCACAGTTTTATCTATATATAACAACAACAGTTTATATCTCATGACTTGACTGTCTATTGTCATACTGTGGTGGTTTTCCCATTGCTGTGATGATGGAAGCTATGATATGCCACTGGTATTTTGAATGCCAGCAAGGTCACCCATGGTGGACAGGTTTCAGCTGAGCTTCCAGAAGAAGACAGACTCCAAAAAAGAGAATGATTAGCTACTGAAAATCTTATGAATAGCAATGAATCATTTTGTCAGAAAGCAGCAGAATATTGAGTATTGAAACATTATGAATAGCACTAGAATACATAAGATATAGTGGCAGAGGATGAGGCCCTCACTTTGAAAGGCACTCAAAATAAAGGAGGGAAAGAGCTGCCTCCTCAAAATAGAGTTGACCATGATGACCCAAATAGAGTAAAGCTTTCTTTGCTGATGGGACACAACTCAAAACGAGGAGAAATAGCCACAAACATCCATTAATAATTGAAACATGGAATGTATGAAGTATGAACCTATAAAAAGGGAAGTTGTGAAAAATGAAATGGAACTCATAAAGATCAATATCCTAAGCATTAGTGAGCTGGAATGGACTGGTATTGAACATTCTGAATCTGTCAATCATATAATTTACTGTGCCAGAAGAACAAATTGAAGAGGAATAGCAATGCATTTATCATCAAAAAGAATATTTCATGATCTATCTTAAGGCATAATGCTATCTGTGTTAGTATAATACCAATAAGAATCATGGTGTGCCACTTAGGGAAAAGAACTCAACAGCAATATTATTTGGAAAAGCAAGGTTAACAGTTCAAATTCAGCAGCTGCTTCTTGGAAACTGTTACAAGGTCCCTACAGATCATAACCAACTCAATGACATTTAACAATAAAATAGACCAGTTAATACCAATATTAATAAAATGTATGCACCAGCTACTAAAGCCAATAATGATGAATTTGAAGAATTTTACCAATTTCTTCATTCTAATATTGATGAAACATTCCATCAAGATATATTGGTAATTAAAGGTGATTAGAAAGTAAAGGTTAGAAACAAAGAGGAAGGATCAGTAGTTAGAAAATATGGCCATGGTGATAGAAATGATACTGGAGATTGCATGATAAAATTTTGCAAGACCAATGACTTCTTTGCTGCAAATGTCTTTTTAAAATAACATAAAATATGGATATGCACATGAACTTCACCAGATGGAATACAAAGAAATCAAATTGACTACATCTGTGGAATGAGACAGCGGAAAAGCTCCAAATCATCCGCCGAAACAAGGTTACAGTTAGACTGTGAGACAGACCATCAATTGCTCATATGCAAGTTCAGGCAGAAGCTGAAGAAAATTAAAACAAGTCCAAGAGTCAAAATATGATCTTGAACACATACTACCAGAATTTAGAGACCGTTTCATGAACAGATTTGATGCACTAGACACCAATCACTAAAAACCAGAAGAGTTGTGGGATCACATCAAGAACATCATACAGGAAGAAATATAAAGGTCATTAAGAAAACAAGGAAAAAAGAAAAGATCAAAACAGATGTCCAGGCTTCTGGGTTGGGCTGCAGTAGAGAAAGCCAGGTAGGGAAGTCTCCGTGGTGGGTGGACTGGGAATTCAATGGAAGAAGTGCTCACAGAACAACACCAGTGCTCTGGACCTACCATAAGGTCCAGAACGTCAGTTTCCCACACTTGCAAGTGAAAGAATCAGGATATAAAGGAAAATACTGCAAGTTAGGAACCTGGAGACAGGACTCCCTCTGCGGCTACCCTTCCCCTGGCAGAGTTTAGAGCCTGGGGCTACAGCCAGACCTGCACAGGGAACCGTAGCTAAAAGTGGTGCAGGGACATTTGCAAAAGGAGGTGGGAGACGCTACACATTTTCCCCTTCTCTTCCCTGTCGGGCCTTTTATGGGCAGCCCAGACGTCTTCAGGTAGATAGATGGACACACCCCCTTAAAAAAAAAAAAAGTCCAGCACTGACCCCACGGTTTTCCCATGGTACAAAGAGAAGGAGCTTGGCGACTGCTTATGAAGTCAGCCTCAGGGACTTCATAACTAAAATTGACTTGTGTGGAAGCCTTGGTGGCTGTGTGCTCTGGAGTCAGTTCCGACTCATGGCAACACTGTGTGGGGTTTCTGAGGCTGTGGGTCTTTGCGGGAGCAGAGTGCCTTGTCTTTCTCCCGCAGTGCGGCTGGTGGTTTCAGCTTCTGACTTTGTGGTTTGTGGCCCAATTCCTGGCCACTGTGCTAACTGAGCTCCTTGTGCAGGACCCTTACACAGGCTTAAATAGCAAGAAAAAAGCAGGTACTTCAGGCCTGACAGACAAACCATAGAACAAGCTGTAAAACCCCAATATAAAAGGACTCAGCTATCTCGAGAATTACACTGTGCACATGCAGATACCTAACTGACCTTCAGAGACAAAAATAGTGGGTAATCTTTCTGCCATTAACTTCTCAATATCTCTCTCTGTACCTCTACTGTGGTGACTAGAGGAAGGGCCTGAGTGAGTGGACACCTCCACCCACTGCTGGAGGCTTCTACCCTGCACACGCACTTCATGTGTAGCATGGGACAGTCGGCAATAGTTTTATTTTTATTTCAAAGTGGTGTTTTTTGTCTCTACATTTATACTGCTTCTGCTTTTGGTCCTTCTGATCACACATCTTTCCTGGAGGTAGGAGCTTTTTCTCCCTATGTTACCCAAGAAGAGACAGCAATTGTGGCCATATAGCCAAGCTACAAGCATACCCCATAATATTCCACCATTGAGACAAGAGCCAGCAACACCTGCTAAGCAATGCATGCAAAAAGGGAAGCCTATTTCCTGATCATATGCACCAAGAGACACCCAGTAAACTTAAAAACACAACGAACATTCATTTAAGCATTAAAAAAACCCCACATAACTACTGGAAATGACAAACAAAAAAACAAGAAAAGATCTCAAAACATGTCCAAAAACAGAAAAGAGCAACTGAGACAAATGCACTGGAGATAGACAAAGGGTCCCCAGAAGAGAAAGAGCAGGTTTTGGATTTGCCTGAGAAAGAATTCAGAAGAATGTTATGGAAACAAATTCAAATGCTCCGAAAAGGGGTGGAAGAAAACAAGGAAGAAGTCAGGAAAGTACTACAAGAGCAATCAAACAAGATTGACACAGCAATGGAAACAATTCAAAACCTCCAGAAAGAGGTATAGATGATCAATAATAAAATATCAGAAATGGACAATTCACTGAAAGGGGAAAGGAGCAGAATAGAAGAGATGAAAGCCAGAACTAGTGAGCTGGAAGACAAATCTCTCATTACCGCTAAGATAGAAGAGCAAGCTGAAAAAAAGTTTAAAAAATCTGAAGACAGTCTAAGATGTATGCTGGGTAACATGAAGAGGAATGACTTAAGAATCATTGCTATTCCAGAACAGGAAGAATCAGCGAAGTACACAGAGGAAATAGTTGAAGAGTTTCTGGAAGAAAATATCCCTGACATCTTGAAAGATGAGAAGATAAACATTCAAGAAGCTGAAGGTACCCCAGGAAGGATAGACCACAAAAGAAAGTAACTAAGATATATAATAATCAATCTCTCCAAAATCAAAAACAAGGAAAGAATTCTAAATGCAGCCAGGAAGAAGAGAAGTGTTACTTACATAGGCAAGCAAATCAGAGTAAGCTCTGACTATTCATCACAAACTATGCAGGCAAGAAGGCAATGGGGAGACATATACAAAACCCTAAAAGAAAAAAAAAAAAAAACTGCCAACTAAGAATCTATCCAGCAAAACTATCAATCAAATACCATGGTGCAATGAAAACATTCCAGGATAAACAAAATCTAGGAGATTTTATCAAAACCAATCCAGCACTGCAAAACATCCTAAAGGGAATTCTTTGGACTGAAAACCAACAAGAATAGACAACAACCAGAGTTTAACAGGTGTGGCAACAACACCTGGAACTCAATCGACAGATAGCAGAGTTCAGAACAGAACAAAACTACAACAACAAATTCAAAGGAGCTGGGAGGTCAACCGAAGATCAAAATAATATCAATGTCAAAGAAGGGATAAATGTAGGAACATAGATCCACGTGGTGAGGATGTGAGGTAAATTACAGGATACAATAAATTCTCTTAAATGGAGAGAAAAGTTAATAGACTATAAGGTAGCCCCAAAGAAAGTTAATACTTCACAACTTACCATGAAAATGAGCTTCCAAACAGAAAAAACAAATATGAAAACCAAGAAGAAACCGACAAGAAATAGCACAAAATAGAATCTCAAAGGCATCCAAATTGGCAAAGAGAAAATAAAACTGTCTCTATTTGCAGACGATATGACCTTATATATCGAAAACCCCAAAGACTCAGGAAATAAAGCTACTAGATATTATGGAATATTCAGCAAAGTGGCAAGGTATAAGATCAACATACAAAATCAGTTGGATTCCTCTATAGCAACAATGACAGCACTGTAAATGACATTAGGAAATAAATACTATTTACAATAACTGCCCAAAGGATGAAATATTTAGGAATAAACATAAGCAGAGAAACAAAGGACCTATACAAAGAGAATTACAAAACACTACTACAAGAAACCAAAAGGGACTTACAGAAGTGGAAGATCATACCATGTACCTGAAGAGGAAGACTCAACATTGTGAAAATGTCAGTACTACCCAAAGCAATATACACATCTAATACAATCCCAATCCAGATTCCAGTGACATTCTTCAAAGAGATGGAAAAGACAATTACAATTTTCTTATGGAAAAGAAGGAGACCCAGGATAAACCAAGCACTGCTCAAGAAGAACAAGGTTGGAAGCCTCTCACTCACAATTTCAAAATCTACTACATGGCTACAGTGGTCAAAACAGCCTGGTACTGGTACAATGAGAGATACATTGATCAGTGGAACAGAATCCAGAATCCAGAAATTAACCTATCCACATACAGCCAACTGATTTTCGACAAAGTGCCTAGGTATATTGCATGGGAGGAGATAGTCTCTTTAATAGATGGTGCTGGCCAAACTGGAAAGTGATATGCAAAAGATTGAAACAAGACCTTTACCTCATGGCCTATATACAAACCAACTCAGCATGGAGTAAAGACCTAAATGTGAATCCCAGAATTATGAAGGCCATCAATGAAACAATAGGGGAAAATGTGAGGGCTCTAAACATTTTGAAAAGTACACCAACTGACTACCAAACATTTTGAAAA
>NW_006408649.1:2362079-2386286 GCF_000296735.1 Chrysochloris asiatica | reverse complement strand
TAGTCTCCGCTTTAGGAAAATATCACATTTATCTGTGGATTTTCAAAGGCTCCAGTGTATTAATTTAATATATATACCTGAATATTAAGATGAAAGCAATTTTCCATTAACTGCCAGTGGCCTCATTTGTTACACTCAGCCCTAGAGGGCCTCGAACCTCTGACTAGTCTTACATGGTCTGCAACACCTACCATTGTAAAATAGACACTTGAGGTGGGGAGAAAGGAATAGCCAGAATCATCACTACAGAAAGATTGTAAGTCCGTCTTCAGCTTGTAACTGATTGGAATACCTTAAAGGGGGCTAGAAGTTGCCCAGTGAATGAGGCTTCCTGCGGAGCCTTTACACTGCACAAGAGCATAGGTGGAATCCTGAACCCAATCCAGGACCAACTGAAGTAGGAAATTTCCACTGGAAAGGACAAGTACACCAGCCTGGAGTGGCTCGAAGAACAGAAGATAGTTAGTGAAAGAAAGATCAGCAAGAAAAATCTGAAACAATAACAGCAGTCTGATTGATTACTACAAGAACATGTAAGGTGTTTGCCAGAAAGCCACCAAGGCAAGTGGTCGGTAAACCTCAGAACAAACCCCCTTCCAAGTCTGAGACTCAAGGGGAATACATGAGCAGGCATGTGGTCTGGCTGGTGACCACGTTGGTCACCAATAAGGGAAAACGGGGAAAAACAGTAATGAAATTGCGAGCTGAGCCTGACCACATTCAATAGACCCCCATAAACTCTGGTGGAGATTTGGATGGCCAGTAGTATGGCAAGACGTGGGGACTCCTGGGCCTAGAGGCAGTGAAATGGCCACAGAGGACTACAGTGGAGAGTGAAGCTTCCAGCTGATATGAAGTGAGGGGAGATGCACAAGAACACCCATACTTGTAGATAGTACCCACTTAATCTGGCTTCATTGGCTGAAGGATCAGAACTCCACTAGAAGAAAGAAGAGGGAAAAAAGAAAAAAAGAGTAACCTGGGCAATATCATTAAAATCACATGCACTTAAAGTTTTGCAAAAAATAATCCAAAAACAGTTGCAATAGGACATTGACAAGGAACTGCCAGAGGTTCAAGCCTGATTTGGATCAAGATATGGAATGAAGGATGTTGGGTGAATCTTTACTGGAAGCAGAGAAGAATACCAGGAAGATGTTTGTCTTTACTTTATTGAGCATGCTAAGACTTTCGATTGTTTGGATAATGAGAAACTATGGATAATACTGCAAAGAATGGATATTCCAGACCACTTAATTGTGCTCATGAGGAACCTGTACATAGACTAAGAGGCAGTCCTTTCAATAAAAGGAGACACTGAATGTTTAAATTCAGGAAATGTGTGTGCCAGGACTGTATTCTTTCACTATAGTTATACAATCTTTATGCTGAGCAAACAACCCAACAAGTTGGATTATATGAAAAAGAATGTGGCATCAAGACTGGTGGAAGACTCATTAGCAACCTGCAAAATGCAGATGATACTACCTTGCTTGCTGAATGTTAAAAGGACTTAAAATACTGAGGAAGATCAAAAACACAGCCATAAGTGTGACTTGCACCTCAATGTAAAGAAAAAAAAAAAAAAATCCTCACCACTAACCAAAATATAGCATCAAAGGGTATATTGCATTAGGCAAATCTGCTGCACAAAACTATTTTAAAGTGATCAAGTGCAAAGATGTCATTTTGAGGAATAAAGTGCACCCGACCCAAGGCTTGGTATTTTCTATAGCCTCATATGCATGTGACAGTTGTACAATGAAAAAGGAAATGAAGACCATAACAGAACTGATGCATTTTAGTTATGGTGTTGGAGAAGGATATTAAACATATCATGGACTGCCAGAAGAAAAAAACAAGTCTGTGTTGAAAGAAGTAGTGGTGGCGGTGATGGTGTGCCTTGGACTTGGTTTCAACTCATAGCGACCCTGAATAGGATTTATGAGGCTGTCAATCTTTACCGGAGCAGAAAGCCACATCTTTCTCCTATGGAGAAAATACTCAACGGTACTTAACAACAACAACAAATATTAAGAAAGGGTAGATGTATCTGACTTACTTCAAGCATAGGGAAATGAGCTTTCAAGGGACAAGATGGAGAATATATTGCCCTTTGGTACAAAGAGGCAGAGTGGATTAGTATTTGACCCACAAACAGAGGCAGAGAAATCCAAACAGGGGAGAGTAGATCTGGATACCTAGATTTACATGGCAGAGTACATCTATTTGATGAAAGTATCTCGAGCTCTTTCTCAAAGCAAAAGAAAAAAATGTTTGCGGTATGTCTGTTTTGCACATAGAGTAAAAGATCTGGTCTAAACAGGGCACCTGGAGAGCTAAGGAGATCTCAGTGTAAAGAAGTTGCACCCTTGAATGTTGTAAGTACCTACAAGGAGCGGTAAGTGACCAGACAGAATGTATCACTAAGAGGAGAGCAAGTGCTTTTTTTCCCAGTGAAGTGGAAGCAGGTTTAGATCAACAAACAGTCTGAGAAAGAATAAACACCTGCAAGTTCAGAAAGACTGAAACCAGTTCACACCAATATGAATCAAATAGGAAACTCCCAGCTTCTTTTTTCTCTCCTTGATCATTCGTTCTACATCAGAACCATTAGAGAAGACAACACTTAAGACAAGTTCACTTTTTTTTTTATGATTCCACCAGAGTGGACTAGTTATATTACCTGAAAATTATCAGAAAAGTAATTCTACCATAAATTGCGCTCATGAAGAATCTTTTAAACTGGAAATACTGTTTCTTTGCCATGGCTACTCTGTGATAAATCATTAAACTATACATTTTTGATTAATACAGTTTTTTGCACACATTTTATATTTTGCAATAAAAAAGATAAAAATAAAAAGAATAATTTTTATTATTAAGCAAATTGCCATTACAGACAAAAACTCTTTTGTATGTGTTGGCATGTATGTTTTGAATGAACTAATGAATTAAAATATTGTATATAAAATAATAATAACAGTGAGAATTTGAAGTCTTGGTGTGGCACTGAAACACTGGACCCTAACTGCAAGGTCAGTAGTTCCATCTCACCTACATAGGGTTGTTATGAGTGGGAACAAACTCAATGGCACTTAACAATAACAATGACAACTAATTTTTATGATTATTCTTATTAGCATTATTGTGGTAACAGCATTACAAAGAGCTCTTTCTTTCTTAAGTTTCTGTTGTGGTTGTTAAGTGCCTTCAAATGGGTTCTGACTCATAATTACCCTGTATAGAATTTCTGAGGAGTGGCTGAACAGGATACCAGAACTCCTTAAATAATAAAAGAAGTCCCTGAGTGGTGTAAAGAGTTAACACACACTGCTAAAGAAAAAAGGTCAGATGTTCCAATCCATCCACTAATGCCTTGGAAGAGAAACCTGCTGGTCTACTTTTGAGAAACCAGCCACTGAAAACACAATGAGACACAGTTCGATTCTTATACATAGGGTTACTATGAGTTAAAATTGATCCCTTGTCAACTGATTAAATAAGAAAAAGGAAACATTCTTTTAATTTTTATTGAAAGTAGCTCAATATTAAAATAAATCAATCATTAGCAATTAGGCTGATTACTTAGTCCAACTTTTTGATTGGATACCTTTATTTTTTTCAGTATTTAAAAATTTAATCATTGCCTCGGGAAATCAAGCATTTATTATATTTCCAGGCCACTCTAATCTTTAGGGAATCCTGATGTGGTGCTGTAAACTAAGCACTGGACTGATAACCACAAGGCAGTGGTTCAAATCCACTAACTATTCTTCAGAAACCCTATACAGACTCACTATGGGTTGGAAACAACTTGATGGAATTTAACAATATTAGTAACAACTAATCTTTATGTGTATACATTCTTATGATCATTCTTGTGATAGCAACATTTACAAAGGGCTTTAGAAACAAACAACCTGGCTAAAATCATGGTTATTCTATTCAAGTAGATGAGCACTTGAATAATTCATTAATATCTCACTGCCTTAGTTTTCTCAAATGAAAAATGAGGATATTAGTAGTTCCTCCCTTCTTGAGTTGTTGCCAAGATTGAGTGAGTTAATATATATATATATAAAGAATTTAGAACTGTGCATGACACATAATGTCATCAACACATTTGCTTTTAATATTATTAAGAAATAACATCTATTAAGAGTTATTGATTATCCTGATGCTGTTTTATGAGCTCATTGTTCTGCCATTATACCAGTCCATCTGAATGAGGGGTCTTCCTGTTTTTCACTGACCCTCCACTTTACCAAACATGTTGTCATTCAATAGGGACTGGTCCCTTTTGATAAAATGTCAAAAGTATGAGAGACGAAGTTTCACAGTCCTTGCTTCTAAGATGCATTCTGTTTGTACTTCTTCCAAAACAGAATTGTTTATTCTTCTTGCAGTCCATATTACTTTTAATATTATTCTCCAACATGATAACACAAATGCATCAATTCTATGGTCTTCCTTATTCATTGTCCAACTTTCACATGCATATGAGGCAATTGAAAATACCTTGGCTTGGTTCAGGCTCATGTTAATCCTTAGACTGACATCTTTACTCTTGAACACTTTAAAGAGGTCTTGTGCAGCAGGTTTGCTTAATGCAATACATCATTTGATTTATTGGCTCCTACTTCCATGAGTGTTGGTGGTTGATCCAAGCAAAATGAAGTCTTTGACAACTTCAATTTTTTTTCCATTTATGTTCATGTTATTTATTGGTGCAGTGGTGAGGATTTTTGTTTTCTTTACATTGAGGTGCAATCCATACCAAAGACTGTGATCTTTGATCTTCTTTAGTAAGTATTTTAAGTACCCTTCGGTTTCAGCAAGCAAAATTGTATGATCTGCATATCACAGGTTGTTAAGAATCTTCCTCCAACCCTGATGCTAGATTTTTTTCTTCATCTAATCTAGTTTTGCAAAGAATTTGCTAAGCATACATATTGAATAAATATAATGAAATATGCAACCATAGTGCACACATTTCCTGATTTAAACCATTCAGTATTTCCATGTTCTGTTTGAACAACTGTCTCTTGGTCTAGGTACAGGTTCCTCATAAGCACAAGTGTTCTTGAATACCCATTCATAGCAATGTTATCCAAACCTTCTCATGATCCACATAGTTGAAAGCCTTTGCATAATCAACATAAGGCAAATAAATATCTTTCTAGTCTTCTCTGCTTTCAGACAAGATCAATCTGATATCAGCAATTATATCCATAGTTCTGCATCCTCTTCTAAATCTGGTTTGAATTTCTGGGAAGTCTCCTTCAATATAGTGTTGTGGCCAGTTTTGAAATATCTTCAGCAAAATTTTACTTGAATGCAATTATAGTTATATTGTTCAATAATTCCACCATTTCATTTGAGTTACTGTTGTTTGGATTGAACACAGATATGGATTTCTTCCAGTCACTTGTCCAGGTGTCTTCAAAATTATATAGCATAGATAGGTTAGTGCATCCAATGCTGCATCAGTTGTTTGAAAGGTTTCAATTTGTAGTCTATCAAGTACTGATTCATTATTTTTTGCCAATGCCTTCAATGCAGTTTGGACGTTTTCCTTCAGTACTATTGTTTCTAGATATATGCTACCTTTTGAAATGATTGAACATCAACCATCTCATTTTTTGTACAGTGCCTCCATGGATACCTTCCATCTTCTTTTGATGTTTGTGCATCATTCAATATTTTGCTCATCCCTCAATATTGCAGATTGAGGCTTGAATTTTTCTTCAGGTCTTTCTGCTTGAGAAATGCTGTAAGAAATGTTCTTCCTTTATGGTTTCTAACTGCAGGTCTTTGCACATCTCATTTTAATATTCCATTTTGTCTTCTTGAACTACCCTTTGAAATTTTCTGTTCAGCTTTTTGATGGCCTCAGTTCTTACATTCTTCTAAGCATCTCTATACTGGAGAGTAAGTTTCAGTGTCTCTGCTGACATCCATTTTGCTCTTTTCTTTGTTTCTTTCTTGTCTTTTTAGTGGCCTTTTGCTTTATTCTTGTCTGATGTTCTTGATAACATCCCACAGCTTTTCTGGTCTTTAGTCATTACTGTTTAATGGATCAAATCTGTTCATGAGATGTCTCTAAATTCAGATAGGATATATTCAGGATAATATTTTAGTATTGTGGACTTGTTTTAATTTTCTTCAGCTTCAGCTTAAACTTGCATGTCTACTTCACATTTTACCCCTGATCTTGTTTTGATGAATGATGTTGAACTTTTCCACTGTTCCTTACTATTTGTTGTTGTTAAGTACAACTGAATCAGTTCTAACTCATAGTGACCCAGTATATGGTTTCCAAGGAGTGACTGGTGAGCTTGAACCACCAACACTGAGGTCTAAAACCTACCTTGCAGTTCAGTGCAGTAATCCACAGCACCACATGTTTCTGTCTGTGTATTCCATCTGGTGAGGTCTATGTATACAGTTGCATTTTATGTCATTTAAAAAAGATATTTTCAATGAATAAGTCATTGGTCTTATAAAATTGTAGCATGCTATCTCCAGCATCACTTCTATCACCAAACTATATTTTCCAAATATTGATTCTTCCTCTTTGTTTCCAACCTTCACATTCCAATCATCAGCAATTATCACTACATCTTGACTAAATGTTTGACCAATTTCTGACTGAAGAAGTTGATGAAATTCTTCAATTTCATAACTGGCTTTAATGGTTAGTCTGTAAATTTGAATAATAGTGGTATTAATTGGTCTTCTTTGTTGTCATTAGATGCCATTGAATCAGTTCCCACTCATAATGAGCCCTTATGCACAGCAGAATGAAATACTTCCCAGTTCTGTACCATCCTCAACTACTGTTAAGCTTGAGCCCATTGCTGCTGCTACTATGCTAATCTATCTTGTTGGAGGACTTTTTTTCGTTGACCCTCCACTTTACAAATGAAGGTGTCCTTCTCTAGGGACTTTGTACAATCCATGTTCCTATCTATATTTTACTTACATTTATACAGAATCTAGACTCCTGATGTGGTGGTCAGAAAAACACTGCGCTTTTAGCAACAATTTGCAGTGGTTCAAAGCTACCACATGGAAGCCCTATGCAGGGCCGCTCTAAGTCAAAACACATTCCACAGCACTTAAGAGCAACAACAAATTGATATTTTACCAAGACATTTACTTTGCACTGTTTTTAGTATTTTCTGTTGGTTTGTTAAGTGCTGTCAAGTAGATTCTGACTGCTAGCAACCCTGCATAGGGTTTCCAAGGCTATAAATCTTTACTGAATCAGAAAGTTTCATCTTTCTCCCAATGAACAGCTGGTAGGTTTGAACTAGTGACCTTTTCATTAGCAGCCCAACATATAATGCACTGCAGTACCTGAACTATGAATCAACACACACATATATACACTTATAATAGGACTCCTGGTGTAGAACACATAGTCCTTATCATCAATCATTTTGGTATAATGTTCATATTTTTCTAACATCATATCAAAATAATTGAAGGCAAAAGCCCTGTGTTCTGTATGTTTTGTAGTCTTAGAGCTTGATATCAGCCTTCAAAAATATCAAGTGATGAATAAATATTTACTAGAAACAACACTGTGATCAATCCTCTTTATATTTTTATCTTAAATGTGATGTAATTTAGAAATCTGGAGAACAAGGTTATTAGAATTTGTAACAACATGAATCAATAGTTACTAAATGAGCATCAATATGATATATTAAATCTACATAAACATTCAGATGATTATCACTTTACTTTTCAGTTTGCACTTTTGTTATATAAATTGAACATTGCCACAAATAACATTTTTAATAAATGTAGTTTTTATACTACAACAACTCATTATCATTAATTTCTGAAAAGACAATACTATTTTATGGAAAGAACACTGACATAATTATTCCAGGTTAAAACAATCTGAAGGAAGGAAAGTAAATAAACAAATACCTACTGGCATCTATCTTTACTGTTGTTGTTAAGTGCCATCGAGTCGTTTCCAAACTCATAGCAACCCTGTATACGGTTTCTGAGTTGCTTGACTCGCCAACCTTGTGGTAGAAGCTGACCTTGTTGTCTAGTACACTATCCCACAGTGCCACTACAGGGCTACTATCTTTACTGTAACTATATTTTATATGCATACACTTGTACAGAGGCTATGATATAACATATACAAATTATAGCTAGTTATTTCTTTTTTGAAATGACAATAAAATTGGAAATTTTTAAAAAGAATTGTTTTATTTAACATGAATACATTTTGTGTAAATTTTGAAATATGTTTTAAAACAAAAGTTTGCTTTAAGTATTAAAAATCCACAGTAAAATAACAAATACCATCTAATCCTTAATTTCTCATAGTTCCTGGTTTCCAAGTATAAAAGTGTGAAATATAAAGGTGTAGCAAAGGAAAATAGTCTCTTGTGGGACTGTTGCTAGAATCAAACAAGATAACTTATGAAAAGTGTTAATAAGTGGTAAGTAATCCCATAGGTTAAAGTTAATTACAATTAGCTTGATTCTTGGCCATAAGATTGGATTGCAACCAATACATACATTTTGACCAATAACAACCATTAATAAAAGATGTATTATCCCTGCAACAGAATGCTGCTATTTTGTATTTGATAGAGAGAAGCCAACGAATATGTGAATAGTGTGACTGTCTCATGCATAAAAAGAAAGTGCTAACAGGTTATTTCCAGAATTTTTTATGATATTTTAGCTCCCCAATTTTTTAAAGGGTACATAAATATAATAAGTAGTTGTAAATACACCTGTTCCTTACTTACTGACATAATCAGGTTCCAAAAACCAGGAAATTTTGCCAAAAAATGATGTTATGTGAAAATGGAGGATAAGCACATAGTATCACAAAAAGAAAGATGACTACATCATTAAATAACTGCTGTATTACATCATTACATAATTACCAACCACTGAGAATTATTACCCAGCCAAGTAGACACATAAAATTAACCATCACAGTCAACATTAATCTCATCTCACACCAAAGTGTTTGCTACTGCCAGATGCGTGTCATCAATTCACAAAATAGATAGTAGATTTTTTACACTTGTTGTAAATAAGAAATGTTGGATAGCTAAATAGTCCAGAAGTGAAGAGTAGCTGTAGATACATATTATATATCAGCAATGCTCATGACTTGAGTCCAAACACCCGAAGATAAAAGCATAATTGTTGTTGTCAGGTGCTGGTGAATAATAGCAACCTATGTCAAACAGAAAGGAGCTCTGTTAGTGTAGTGGTTACAAGTCGGGCTGCTAACCTCAAAGTCAGCAGTTTGAAACTACCAGTGGTTCCACAGGAGAAAGATGAGGCATTCTGCTCCCGTAAAGATTTATAGCCTGTGCAGGGTCACTATGAGTTGGAACCAACTCCATGGTACTTAACAACAACAACAAACAACATGCCAAACATAACGAAATACTGTCCAGTCCTGCACTATCCTCATAATCATTGTTATGCTTAGGCCCATTGCTGTTGCCACTATGCAAATCCATCACATTGGGGGTCTTCCTCTTTATCACTGACCCTCCACTTTATCAAGCATGATGCCCTTCTCCAGGATCTGGTCCCTCTTTGTAACATGTCCAAAATATGAGACACAAGTCTCACCATCCTAGCTTTTTAGGAGCACTCTGGCTGTATTTCTTTGAAGAACAATTTACTTGTGTTTCTAGAAATTCATGGTACTGTTAATATTATTTTCCAACACAATAACTAAAATGCATCAATTCTTTGACAGTCTTCCTCGTTCAGTATCCAACTTTCCCATGCATAAGAAGCTATTGAAGATATCATGGCTAGAGTCAACACACCATAGTGTTGAAACTGACATTTTGCTATTCAGCACTTTAAATAGGTCTTGTGCAACAGACTTTCCTAAAGTAATATGTCATTTCATCTCTTGACTGCTGCTTCCATGAGTCAAAATAACACTAAAAGAACAAAAAGGCAAAATAAATGCCACTTTTGAACCACATAAAGTCTCTAATTGGAAATGTAGAAGATTAATACTAAGGTTTCAGAGAGGGACAATACATTGAAAAAGCAACAGAGTCGATTAGAACCTATGGGAAGCTTGAATTAGTAAGCTTGAAAATAAATCTTTCAATAGTAGTATGCATGAAGAAAAATCATAAAACAAAAAGTTAAGGAAAGAATCCTAAGAGCAGCTTGGGGAAAATAAAGTTACCTACAAAGGAAAACCAGTAAGACTAAGCACTGATCTCTCAGCAGAAACCATGTAGGCAAGAAGGCAATGGGAGGACATATTAAAAAAAAAAAAAAGCTGAAAGAAAAAATTGCCAACCAAGAGTCATATACCAAGCAAAGCTGTGCCTCAAACATGATGATTAAGTTAAGACATTTTCAGATAAATTGAAATGAAAGGAATTTGTAATGACCAGACCAACTTTACAAAACATGCCAAAGGGTGTTCTTTGGACTAAGAACTAAACACTAGCAGACAACAACCTCAGGTTATCATACATGAAAACATCCAGAACTCAGTCCAGATATAGAAATATTAAAGTAACACAAACTTATAAGACTGGATATAGGGAATCAGAAATATCACTGAATAATGAAGTCAATCACAAAGCAATTGTGCAGACACAGAATTTTCAAATGGCAAGGAAGTCAATTAGATTTCATGATAAAACAGACTGTTTTAAACAGGGGGAAAATAATAAATTACAGGATAACCTCAGAAAATTAATACACCTGCACATCAAAATAAAAGAGAAAAATCAGAAAGATTTAGCAAACACTCACACAACAGAAATGAAAATGAAAAGAAAATCCACAAACAAAATGAACGCAGCACAGAAAATTATGTGAAACAAAAACCCAGCAGCATCACAAAATACCCACAGCCAAACAACAGCAATATTTCATACCTATCGATAATTAGTGGTTTGCCATTGTGAGTCAATGGGCTAGACTGCAAAGTTGGTTTGAATCACAGCAGTCAAGCACACCGGCTGCTCCTCAGAAACCCTATACAGGATTGCTATACATCTGAACTGATTCAATAGCACTAAACATAACATCAGTAATTACATTGAATATAAATGGATTAACTGCTCTAGTCAAGAGACATGAAAGCAGGATCCTTCAATATACTATCTACAAGAGACACATCAAAAAGATGAAAACAGCCTTAATGCCCATCCACACTACAATGGTTAAATAAACTTTGGTATATATATATACCAAATATATATACTATGCAACATTGAATCTGTGTAATATCTCACAGCATGAACCTGGAGGACATTGTGCTGAATGAAATTCATCAATCCCTAAAGGACAAATATTGTGTGAGTCAAATGTTGCAAAAGTTAAGAAAAGTTTTCTTAATAAAATAAACTATCAATTATGGCTCCAGGGGATGAAAGGGTGGGAGTGGGGAGGGAAAGTTATTCACCGGCTAGAGGGTAGACATATGTTAACAGGGGTGACAGGGGAAGCCATATATAACAAGAGGGAGGAAAGATAAATGTAGTGGGAGACACGGGGAGGAATGAAATAGTTAAAGTGATTAGAGGTAGATACTATTAACTGATGAAACATTGAGGAGATTTTAATCATTATAATGAAACAAGGTGCATGATTTGTTGAATGTAAAACTGGTGATCTGCTCTGTAAACTGTCACTCAATTTACAAAAAAAAGTTTAAAAAAGCAACAACAAACCACTGCCATGTAGTTAATTCCAACTCATAGAGTCAATTCCAACACAGAATAAACCTGCTCCTTCCGGTTTCTGAGACTATACATCTTTACAGAAGTATTACTTTCATCTTTCTCCTATGGAGTAGCTGGTGAGTTTGAATTGCCAACCTTTAATTAGCAACCAAATGATAACCCACAGCACCACCAGGGTTCACTCATTGGTGTCTCAAAAGAAAGACCATGGTATTTACTTGTGAAACCCCAGCCATAGAAAACTCTATGGAGCATTAGCCTAGCACACATGGGGTCACCATGAGTTGGCATTGACTTGATGGCAACTGGCTTATTAGTTTTAGATATAAAATAGAATCTTAAAAATACTAAATGATACCCAAATGGAGGCAGAAAGCAAAAAGACCAAAGATCAGCTTGAAATAAAAAAAGAAAAAAAAATGCTAGTATTTATAAATCTAATCAATAAAATCACTGCAATGAATGAAAACATTCTAAACACTACAATTAAAAGACATAAATTACCAATCTAAATTGGTAATATCCAACCATCTGACTACATGAAACCCAATTTGAATGTAAAAATTCATATGGGCTAAAAGCAAACACTAAGATAACTAAAGTTGTTATAATACTGTAATACAAAATAGACTTCAGATAAGGAAATATAAGACAAAGAATGGGAAATTTCTTAATGGTAAATAGGGATATTCATCAGGAGGATATACAATTCTATATGTGGAAATACCTCTAGCAGAGTCCCCAAATTCCTGGACTAAAATTTTTACATCAAAAGAAGATATAGAAATTTGTTTTTATCTTCTTAAGATATAAAATAAAAGAACTCTGGATATGCTTTGGGTTAGGGCTGGATTGTTACCCTACAAGGTCAGCACTTCAAAGTCACCACTTGTTCTGAGAGAGAAAGATGCTGCTGCTTGCTCTCATAATGATATATATTCTCAGAAACCCCTTACAGTCACTATGAGTCTGAATTGACTTGATGACATTGGGGTTTTTAGATATTATAATATTAAAATATTACAGAATATGTACTATAATCACAAATTAATTTAATTAGAAAGTAATAAGACATATGAAAAAGCAGCACATATTTGGAAATTATACAAATCACTATCAAACAAACCATGACCCAAAGAAAATATCATAAGAGATATTAGAAAATATTTTGACAAAATGAAAATGAAAATATAACTAATTAAAGTTAGTGGGATGTTGCTAAATCAGTGCTTAGTGGAAAATTGTGACAAAATTCTTCTAATAGAAAAATAGAAAATTCTAAGTAAAGGCAATGATGTAGAACATCCATTTTAATAAATTAGAAGCAAACAAGCAAACAAAATAAAAATAAACCTAAATATCTACAAACAGAAATTAATGAACTAGGAAATACAAAAAATGACAACCATAAAACAAATGAAATTGAATGATGGCACAAGAAAAAGAAAAGCAATGAAATCAATAAGACTCCTAATGGCAGAATCAACATGAAAAGAAAAATATTGCCAATTTTAGGGAAAAAGTACCTCACTGAAATTTAACACACATTAATCTTGTTATAAGCAGTGCTGTCAGGTGAGCACTGGAGTGCTAACTTCAAAGTTGGTGGTTCAAACCTACCAGATGTTGCTTGGAAATGTTATGCAGGGTCACTGTGAGTAGGCACCGACTCCAACACACCAAAACATAACACAAACAGATACTATGAGAATCTTAAAAAAATTAATTTGACAACTTAGATATTATAGGCAATTCCTATATAGGCATAGTTTACCAAAAATTGCAAACAAAACTAAAATTTTAATGACTATATATATGAAATTGAATTGTAATTAATGACCACCATCAGCCCCAACAACAGCAACAATAACAACAAAAAAAACGAACAAAAAAGCTAACGAACAATAACTTTGCGTTTAGTTGGCTAAATTGGGGAAATACATTAAAGATGTTGTAACATTTAGAGTTTTGTGACAACTAGATTAGGCCAGGATTTCTAGAAGTTTGTCAGTTGGGATGTGCTTATCCCATGGTGATGAAAACTAATACAGGCATAGTTAACACTGATGAGTGACTATGAGCAGCCAATCAATTAAAGGGATGCTTCCTTGGGGGTGTGGCCTGCTCCTAACATAATGGACATACGGAAGGAACTCACTCTTTCTTACTCTGGGGACCTGGTATTCTGCAGTTGTAGGCCATTTCCTTGATAATAAACTTTATTCTCTATACGTACACATATACATACGTTTCACTGGTTTTGCTTCTCTAGAAAGCTAAGCCCAAGACATGTTGTATCAAGATAGTGGTGTTTGAGAGAAACAAAATCATAAGGATGAATTTTCTATGTTGGTTCTCAAGTCTGACACATTTTTAAAGCACTTTTATAGGGTGGAGAGGCATGTATGCCCTCCAGTTCATCGGAATCGGCCCTGAGTTTGAGTTTGGTCCTCTTTCTCTCTTGTAGAATAAAAGGAAATCAGACATGGTCTCCAATTGGTTTAAGCAGTTGGGGCTGTGAACAGGATTTATTGCAATGGCTCCAGATCTATGAAATTATAAGGTTTTGTAATAGAAAGAATGAAGGGGCAGGGGATAAAATACTTAATCTGAG
This sequence comes from Chrysochloris asiatica, assembly GCF_000296735.1. Classification (NCBI taxonomy): domain Eukaryota; kingdom Metazoa; phylum Chordata; class Mammalia; order Afrosoricida; family Chrysochloridae; genus Chrysochloris; species Chrysochloris asiatica. The sequence goes on along the minus strand of NW_006408649.1, from coordinate 2,371,937 downwards.
GGGAGAGCCGCTGTAATTACCTGGAGCTTATCTCACATGGGTTAAGCAGAGTAGCTAATCAGGGACCACTCTGACAGAGGGATTCGTATGCAGGTTAAGGACATTAGTCCAAGGTTGTTGTTGTTATTGTTGTTAGGTGCCATGGCATTAGTACGGACTCATAAAGACCCTATGCACAACAGAACGAAACACTGCCCAATATTGGGCCAACCTCACAATTGTTGCCACAGTTGAGCCCATTGATGATGCCACTTTGCCAATCCATCTCGCTGGAGTCTTCCTTTTTTTTTCTCTGACCCTCCATCTTACCAAACATGATATCCTTCTCCAGTTACTGGTCCCTCCTGACAATATGTCCAAAGTATGAGAGATGAAGTTTGCCCAATCTGGCCTCCAAGGAGCACTCGGGCTGCACTTCTTCCAATACAGATCTGTTGGTTCATTTGGAAGCCCATGGCACATTCAATATTCTCCTCCAACACTATAACTCAAAAGCATTAATTCTTCTACGGTCTTCCTTATTCACTGTACAGCTTTTGCCTGCATATGAGGTTAATGAAAACATTATGGCTTGGGTCAGGCACACCTTAGTCCTCAAGCTGACATCTTTGCTCTTCAATCGTTTAAAAAGGTCTTGTGCAACAGATTTGCCTAATGCAATAGATCATTTGATTTCTTGACTTCCAGAAGGTCAAGTCAGATTCAGAAGAGGCTGTGGAATGAGAGATATCATTGCTGATATCTGACTGATCTTGGCTGAAAGCAGAGAATATCAGAAAGATGCTTACCTGTGCTTTATTGACCATGCAAAGGCATTTGATTGTGTGGATCATGATATGCTATGGACAACATTGTGAAGTATGAGTATTCCAGAACACTTAATTATGCGCATGAGGAATCTATACATGGACCAAAAGTCAGTTGTTTGAACAGAACATGGGAACACTGAATAGTTTAAAATTAAGAAAGGTATGTGACAGGGTTGTATTCTTTCACCATACTTATTCAATCTGTATGCTGAGCAAATAATCTGAAAAGCTGGGTTATATGAAGAAAACGTGGCATCAGAATTGGGGAAAGACTCATTAACAACCTGTGATATACAAATGATATAACCTTGCTTGCTGAAAATGAAGAGGACTTAAAATATTTACTGATGAAGATCATTGCATTTCAATGTAAAGAAAACAAAAGTCCTCACCACTGGACCAATAAACAACATTCTTATCAATGGAGAAAAGATTGAAGTTGGCAAGGACTTCATTCTTTTTGGATCAGCTATCAACACTCATGGAAGCAGCAGTCAAGAAATCAAAAGACGTATATTGCATTAGGCAAATCTGTTGCACAAGACCTTTTTAAAGTGTTGAAGAATCCAAAGTAGAAGGTTGAATTTGAGTGTTTTTAAATAGTTTATGTGTTTGGCTGCCTATGGATCTTGGTTTCTCCTGCCTATTGTTGCAAAATATACATACATGTGTAATTTAAATGAATGTTGGGAATTATGATTATAGACAGCTTGTAAGCTTTCCTTCATCCTATACTTTATTGGATTTGCTAAAAGGGGAGCTAGGACTTGCCTGGAAAATATAAGCTTCTTGCTTTAAACATTGGTAGAATATGGGAGGTTAAGTGGTGTTGTGAGCCTCACCCAGGAATTCTGAACCTTCGGAATTAGTACATTTGCATTTGAAAAGACATGTAGATCAACCCAGAACTGGGAGATGATCAGGAGACTCACATAGAGAAAAAAAAAAAAAAAAAAAGGTGAACAATTTGGCTTTTTGGACTTTGGAGGCATCAAGGCAAGGAAAGTCAGTCCATCAAAACCAACCAAATAAACAAATTAAAAAAACCTCCTCCTAGTACTGAAAGTTAAAGGAACTGGAGCCATATGCTCACTGGTGACCAACTGGGCATACATGTAAGTAGAACTGTGGTAAATTCAGCAATGAAGAGACAGGCTGAGTTTGGATATGTTCTAGTGACACCTGTTGACCTTGAGATAAGAGAAGAGGGAAGGCTGGCTGGTCTGAAGTTTAGGGACTTATGTGAACTTATTGAGCCCATTGACAATGACCTAGTCATTGAGGGCTAGGGCCCACAATGTGAAGCTGATGTGAAGTTAACAGAGGTGCGTGAACTCCCAAACTTGCAGCTAGTATCCATGTGACCTAGCTGGCTAGGACTGAGCTGACTAGAACTTAACCAGATGAAGATAAAGATGTTTGGTACTGTGAGCAAGTATAAATTGTTACAATTTTATGAACTAGACTTTTGTTTATGGATGCAGTTGTCCAAAATTTCAACTGAAATGAAAGGATTATTCAGATTAATGATCATGCTTGTCTTATCAGCATACTGGGTTGATTTGTTGTTTTTAAGTGCCGTCGAGGCAGTTCCAACCCATAGTGACCCTGTACAGGGTTTCCAAGGCTGTAGATCTTTACGGGAACAGAAAGACTCTCTTTCTCCCGCAGAGCAGCTGGTAGTTTTGAACTGCTGACCGTAAGATTCCCAGCCTGATTCATAACCACTACACTACCAGAGCTCCTTTACTGGGTTGATAGGGGCAGGCAATTTAAACATTGGCTATCAAAAATGTGGTGAGGGCTACAAAGGCATGAAGTGACTGGTCTATAAGATTTCATGGGTATGCATAGCTTTAGAATGGAGGGGATATGATAGAATTACCACTAAATAGCTTCCCTCTTTTCCAAATGGGTCTGCTGAAAGGAGGGTGAGGGATGATGCTGATACAATTTTATTATTTAAATTATAAGCAATTGTTAGTAGGATTAATTGTGATTGTCAAAACTGTAATTGTACAAGCTTTCACGAGGGAGCCTAGATCCAGAGGGCAAGGAGGAAGGTAGAATCTCCACTGAGTTGTATCCAATCTGTCTGGGTGGGGCTGATGAAAGGAGATGTGGATAGGTTTTTTTGTAATACAATAGTGAATAATTGTTATCAGGACTGACTGTGAGGCTTGGAAATGTAAAGGTAGATATTTTGTAGCAAAAGGAGGGTAGTGATTGACTTTGCAGTCTAGGAGTGGAGCTCCTTGGGACCATCAAGGGAGAAGAGCAGAGAGAGGGACCCTACCCAGTAAAGCAGTGATTGTTAGAGATGAAGATGTCGAGAGATGGAGTGGTTGGGGACTTTAGTCCCAGAGAGGGAGATGGGCTGTGTGCTGATAACCAGGGGGCAGGTTTGCAGGGTATACCCTTTGGTTGGTTGATGATGCATGGAGGGAATTGTATCCATGGCAATGAAACAATATACGATAGGATGAATGTCAAGCTAATGCTCTCCCATGTAAACTATCATATAATTCACAATAAAACATTAAAACAAACAAACAAAAAAAAACACAGCTGTAATTGTATGTGTAACTAAATGGGAGGAGTAGTTACCTTGCATTTCAGGAACAGAGGATCCCAGAACCACCATTAAGGAAGAACACCAGTAGAGTATAAATCCCTGCCTGGGAAAGCAGGAACATCAGAGAAGGTGACAGAGATGGTGACATGGAAAGACAGAGCAGCTATGGACTCCAGACCCATGGGCTAAGTAAGGCTATATGCCTGTAGGTAGAAGGCTGACTTGCAGAAAGTGCCCTTTGGACATTTAAATGAATATATATGTCTTGTTTTGTTTTGTATATGTGCAGCAAATATTTTAACTCTGTTCATTTGTGATATATAAGATGTAAATGGGGCTAGTGTATTTTTGGTTGTATGTGTTTTAGTTATATGATGTTAGGTGCAAATATGACATCAATTTCTTTATTTAGAGATTATACATATAGTTTATAGGTTTCAAGTTGACAAAGGTGGAATGTAATGGTTACAGTTTTATGCCAACTTGAATAGACCAGAATTTCCAGAAGTTTGATAGTTGAGATGTGTTTATTCTTGTGGTGATAAAACCCAATTAAGGCCTAGTTAGCTCTGATGAGTGTTAACAATCAATTAAAGGGATGCTTCTTTGGGGTGTGGCCTGCTACCAATATAATGGACACATGACAGTGACTTTCTTTGTCTTTTCCAGTGGGGACTTGGAACTCTACAATTTTAAGCCATTTCTTTGATAATAAACTCCTCTCTTTCTCTGTATATAAATATATATATATGTATATATATATATTTATTTCATTGGAGTCCTGGTGTGGCAAAGGTAGATAAGCACTTGACCCTAAGGTCAGTTTGAACTACAAGGTGAGAGATTCAAATGTACCAGCTTCTCTTCAGATACCCTATGCAGGGTGGACATGAGTCACAATCAGTTTGAAAGCACTTAAAAACAACAATGTTTCAATGACTTTGCTTATTTAGAAAATCTGGCCTAAAACAGATGTAAAGTATAAATAATACTGAATCTTCCAAATTTTCAAGAAATAGTACAGGATGAAATATCTCTCTACGAAGGCACCAAAGATATATAAACCATACAAAGATATATAAGAAAACTAAGGACCAAAATCATAACATTAACAAAGTGAATGAATCCAACAATATGTAAAAATATCAATATGCAAAACAACTATTTAAAAAACATTAGATCAAATGATTAAATGTTGTTTATTCCTAGAGTGCACACTGGATCAACATTAAACAAACCAATCAATGATGTTAGTAATGTAATATACCATTTAAGAAACTCTTAGAATCACAGTAGACATAGAAAAGTTTTCAGAAAAATTAGCTCCATTTGATTACAATAGATAATAATAATAAACTTCTAAGGAAACCAAAAATGGTAGAGAACCCCCTCTACCTAATAAATGGCTCTTATAAGAAGCATAGGAGTACTGGTGTGGCACTGTGGGTTAATGCGCCAGACTGCAAAGCCGTTTGAACTGCAAGGTTTGTGGTTCAAGCTCACCAGCTACTCCTCGGAAACCCTACACAGGGTCACTATGGGTGGGAATCAACTCGACGGCACTTAACAACAACAACAAATAAGAAGTGTAGTGGTTACCAGATGGGCTGCCAATCTCAAGGTCAGCAGTTTGAAAGTACCAGCAGTTACGCAGGAGAAAGATGAGGCTTTCTGCACCCATAAAGATTTACAGCCTCAGAAATCCTGTGCATGGTCACTATGAGTTGGAACCAACTCCACGGTACTTATCAACACAACAATAACATAAGAAAACAATAAAGTAAACCTCCGGTTAACAATGAATAAGAAAAAATGATACTGAAGGAAGAAGTCCAAGGTGCATTGAAGGCACTGGCAAAGAACAAGGAACCGGGAATTGATGGAATACAAATTGAAGCCTTTGAACAAACTGATGCAACACTGGAGGCACTCACTCTTCTATGCCATATAGTTTGTAAGACAACTATCTGGCCAACTCATAGAAGATATCCATATTTGTGCCCATTCCAAAGAAAGGTAACCCAAAGCAATGCAGATATCACAGGATAATATCTTTATTGCATGCGAGTAAAATGTTGCTAAAGATAAAAAAAAAAACTACTAAAATAATACACTGACAGGTAACTTCCAGCGGTTCAAGCCAGATTTAGAAGAGGATTTAGAGGAGGGATATCATTGCTGACATCAGATGGATCTGGGCTGAAAGCAGAGAACACCAGAAAGATATTTACCTGTGTGTTATTGACTGTGCAAAGGCTTTCAATTGTGTGCACCGTGACATGCTATGGACAATATGGCACAGAAAAAGTATTCTGGAACAGTTAATTGTGCTCATGAGGAATCTGTACATAGAACAAAAGGCAGTTGTTTGAACAGAACAAAGGAACATTGAATGATTTAAAATTAGGAAAGGTATGTGCCAAGGTTATTTTCTTTCACCATACTTATTCAATTTGTATGCTGAGCAATTAATCAGAGAAGCCGGATTATATGAAGAAAAACGAGGCAGTAGAATTGGCAGATGACTCATTAACAACCTGCGATATGCAGATGATACAACTTTGCTTGCTAAAAGCAAAGAAGACTTAAAATACTTACTGAATGAAGATCAAAGACTACAACCTTTGGTATGGATTGTCCCTCAGTGTAAAGAAAGCATAAATCTTCACCATTGGACCAATAAACAGCATCCTTATAAATGGACAAATGAATGAAGATGTCAAACACTTCATTTTGCTCTGATTAACCATCAACAGTCAAGAAAGCATCAATCATGAAATTAAATGATGTATGCATTAGGAAAATCTGCTACACAGGATCTCTTTAAAGTGTTCAAGAGCAAACATGTCAATTTGAAGAACAACATGTACCTGGCCCAAACCATAGTATTTTCAATAACCTCATATGCATGTCAATGTTGGACAGTGAACAAGGAAGACTGTAGAAAAATTGATGCTTTTGTGTTATGGTATTGGAGGAGTGTATTGAAAGTACCATGGAATAAACAAAGAACAAACCAATCTGTGTTGTAAGAAGTACAACCAGAATGTGCCTTGGAAACTATTATAGCCAGACTATGTGTCTCATAGTTTGGACATTTTATGAGAAAAGACTTCTCACTCAATAAGGATATCATGTTTGGTAAAGTGATGAATTGGAGAAAAAGAAGGAAAACCCCCAATGAGATTAATTGGCACAATGGCAGGAGCAATGATTTCAAACATAACCTTTGTGAAGTTGGTGCAGGTCCGGGCTGGGATTTGTTCTGTTGTGCACAGAGCCTCTATGATTTGTTCAGTCTTCTAGAAGTTCAGTAATTTAACATTCTTCCCAACACCACAATTCAAACACATACTTTCTTTTTCAATATTCCATATTCACTGTCCAGGTTTCAAAATCCTATCAGACTGTTGAAAATACCATGGCTGTGGTCAGTTGCATCTTAGTCCTCTAAGTGACATTGTGACTCTGGAACTTTAAAGGGTTCCTTTTTAACATGTTCATTCAAAGCAATATGTCTTTTCATTTCCTGACTGCTTCTTTCTGAGTGTTGTGTTTCTACTTATTTGTCAGTTTGTCTTACCTTTTTGGCTTATGATTCTGCAATTCCTCTACTTGGTATATATCCACAAGAAATACAAGCCACAACACAAGTAGACATATGCACACCAATGTTCATTGCAGTTATTCACAATAGCAAATACATGGAGACAACCAAAGTACCCATCAATAGAAGAAGGGATAAACAAACTTGGATACATATACACAATGGAATACTATTCAAACTTTAAGAAAAAATGATGAACCTTGAGGATATTTTACTGAGTGAAATTAGTCAATCACAAAAGGACAAATATTGAATGAGATCATTATTGTAAAAGCTTAAGAAAAAGATTTTGATAATAAAAGAAAAATTCTCTGATGGGTACCAGAGATGGGAAGGAGGGGAGAGTAATTTACATGTTTGATGGTAGACACACAATAGCTCAGGTGATGGGGAGTGCAATTTATAAGGAGGAGGGGGTCAAAACACAAGAAGGAGGATGGTAGATGAACATTTAAGATAGGGTAAAATTTAGGGAGGTAAGCATAAATGGGATAGAGGTAAATAGTGATGTATACAAAACCTTGAAACAACAGGGTTCTGTGATACAGAAATTGAGGCATAGTCTGAAAAGATAAGGGAGGGGAACTGTTTAGGGGTCTGACTGTCTTGTGGATATTGATTTACCCTGCTAAATAATGTAAAATAGACATTTAAGTGTGATAGAAATAAATATTAGAAATTATGATAACAGAAATCTTTTTAATTTCTGTTATCATAATTTTCAGCCAATAAATTATTGTATTAGCTAAAAGGGAAATTAGAATTTGTCCAAAGATATAGGCTTCTTGTTATGTCTTTGTTAATTAGAGGGCCTTGTGAGGAATCCTGAGCCTCACCCAGCACCTGAGGTGGGCCATTCCCACTTAAAAAGACATGTAAAACAACTTGGAACAACTAGAAGAAAAAAGGTGCTTTTTGAAAGAATGATCAGTAGAATAAAAGCAGACTATTAAGATGTTAGAATATCAAGAAGGTTGTTTGCTTTGGAGCCATCAAGGCAAGAAATACAGCCTGTCAGAGAATACCCACATCTGTGACTGAAACTCAAATGGAACCCAGGAGCAGTCTAGTATATTTATTGGTGATCACCATGGTCTACTTGCGAGTGGAAGTGGGGAAATTTATCAATGAAGACATGGGTTGAGTCTGGCCATATTCCATTGACACCCATTGATCTTAAAATGAGAAAGAGAAGAGAAAGTGTTGGCTCATCTGAAGTTTAGAAAGCTGTGTAAACTCCCAAGCCCATGGACACTGACCTAGTCACTGGGAGCTAGAGCTGAGAATGAAGTAACCAGATTGTTTGAAGTATAGGGAGGTGTGCATGAACTTTAAAACTTGCAGACAGTACAGTACATATTTAACCATGGATGGCTAGACGACCAAAACATAACCAGAGGAAGATTAAGAAATTTGATACTGGGAGCAAGCATACATTGATGAACTGGATCTTGGCTTATGGATGAAGTTGCTCAAAATGCCAGCTAAAATTGAGGGATTCTTCATATCAAGGATCAAGCTTGTTTCCTCAGTGTACTGGGTTCATAGATATGGGCAACTTAGACATGGGCTATCAGAAATGGAATGGGCAATAAAGTCACAAAGTAGCTGGTTTACAAGCTTTCATGAGAGTGCTTAGTTTCAGAATGAGGAGGGTAAGATAGAATCCCCAATGAATGGTTTTCTTCTTTTCCAGATGGATCTGGTGAAAGGGGATGGGGATAACGGTGATAGAATTTTATGATTCGATTCTGAGTAATTGTTGTCAGGATTAATCTTTATTATCACAAATGTAATTGTAGAAAATATATAACTAAAGGACAGTAGTTAATGTTTCATTTCAGGCACAGAGGACCCTAGGACTATCAAGAGGGAAGAACATGAGTGGAGCATGAGATCCTACCCAGAAAAGCAATGAAAGTACAGACAGTGGCAGAGGCAAAGGCATTGAAAGATAAAGCAGCTAAGGACTCTAGGCCCATAGACTGAGAAAGGCTGTGTGCCTGTGGGCAGGAGGCTGGCTTCCAAAGTGTACCCTGTGAACATTTAAATGAATATGTCTTTTTTGGTTTGCATGTGTTCATCAAATATTTTTGCTTTGTTCATTTGGAAAAAATAAGATATAAAAGTGAAACCATAGGGTGCTCGCTTTGGCAGCACATATACTAAAATTGGAATGGATACAGAGAAGATTAGCATGGCCCCTGTGCAAGGTTGACACACAAATTCGTGAAGCGTTCATATTTTTTTAATCAACAAGACAAGAAGCTGGTTCTTTGAAAAGATTAAAAAAATTGACAAACCATTGGCAAAACTAACGAAAGAAAAGAGGGAGAAGACACAAATAAATCGCATTAGAAACCACACAGGGGAAGTCACAACAGAACCAAATGAAATCAAAAGATAATAATAGAATACTATGAAGAGCTGTACTCCAACAAATTTGAAAATTTGGATGAAATGGATACATTTCTAGAAAAACACAACCTACATAAACTTACTCAGACTGAAGTAGAAAATTTGAACAAACCCATAACAAAAGAAGAAATTGACCAGGTCATCAAAAAACTCCCGACCAACAAAAGCCCAGGCCCAGATGGCTTTCTGGCAGAGTTCTACCAAACATTCAGAGAAGAACTGTCACCAATTCTACTCAAATTATTCTAGAACATAAAAGAGGATGGAAAATTCCTTAATACTTTCTATGAAGCAAGCATAACCCTTATACCAAAACCAGGAAAGGACATCACTAAGAAAGAAAATTACAGACCAATATCTCTCATGAACATAGACGCAAAAATCCTCAACAAAATCCTAGCCAACAGAACCCAACAGCACATCAAAAAAATAATACATCATGACCAAGT
>NW_006408649.1:2357613-2358962 GCF_000296735.1 Chrysochloris asiatica | reverse complement strand
ATCAGGACTAATTGTGAGGGTTGGAAATCTAAAGATGGACATTTTGTAGCAAAGAGGGGAGTGATTAACTTATCAGTATAGGAGCGGAGGACCCTGGGACCATCAATGGAGAAGAGTGAAGAGCAGAATCCTACCCAGAGAGGCAGTGAGGCCTGGGATGGAGGCAGAGAAGACAAACTCAAGAGATGGTGGGGCTGGGGGCTCAGGATCAGGAGATGGAAAGGGGCTGAGGACTGTGGTGGGGGGTGGTGCAGGCTTACAGGAAACACCCCTTGGTTGGGTGAGGATGCATGGACAGGATGATAACTATGCCAATGAAATGATGGATGATAGAATGAATGTAAAGCTGATGTTCTCCCATATAGACTATCACACAATTCACAATAAAACATCAAAAAAAAAAAGTGAAACCATAGGGTAGAAGCAGGATAACTGTTGTTACAGGGAGAGGAGTGTAATCATTGAGATAAAATAAAGCACATGATTGGTTGAAAGTAAGGGTGATGATCTCATCTGTTTACCTTCACTCAATTCAAAATAAAAAAATGAAAAAGAAATAATTTGTGCTGGAATAGTTGGATATGCACATTAAAAAAAAGAAGTCTTAACTTCTGTCATACATATAATTCAAGATAGATAATATATATAAATGCAATCTAAAACTTAAAGCTTGTAGAAGGACTAATAGAAGAAAATATTTACTCTCTGTTTAGTAGTAGTGAAAAACCTCTTATTACACAAAAAAGTACAAACAATATAATTAATGAATTAATAAATTTTACTGAACTAGAATTCATTTTTTTATTTTGCTTTTTGAATAGCACCAATAAGAAATAAAAAATCAAGCCACAGTTATGGAGAAAAAATGTTTTATATATTTATATTTTTATTACTCTGTGTATATTTGTGAATTTTGTATAGTTATTATTATAAGCATATATTATATGCATACTGTTATACTAAGATAAAACAAAAAGAATTGCTAAAAAATCATGTTTTAGTTGCTAAGAGCCATTGAGTCAATTCTGACTCAAAGCAACCCTGTACAGGGTTGCAGTCCAGTGCTTATCCTACAGTGTCATAAGATCATATAAACCTCTATGAAACAAATATTGTTGTTGTTGTTGTCAGGTGCCATCAAGCCGGAACTGACTCATAGCGAGCCCATGCACAGCAGAATGAAACAATGTCGAACGAAACAATGTCCGATCCTGGGCCAACCTTACTACTGCTGCCACACTTGAGCCCATCAATGATGCCACCTGGTCAATCCATCTCTTTAGGGGTCTTCCCCTTTTTCTCTGACCCTCCACCTTACCCAGCATGACATCCTTCTCCAGCGACTGTTC
>NW_006408649.1:2329983-2357198 GCF_000296735.1 Chrysochloris asiatica | reverse complement strand
TTCTTGACCTAACCACCTAGGATTATTCTCTTCTCAAGACAGTGTTTCCATCTCTCTAATCCTTCTTTGCAGAATTCTGCACTCTTTTATTTATATCACATCAAAATTTTAACACACTTGTGGTACTTAAATCGTATTCTTTTTCAATGTCCTTTGAGTTTCAGGAGCAAGTAAAAGTCTTAATGGGCAAGATCAAACTGTAGGGTACATGTGGTAAAGTTTCCCATCAAAATTATTTTAGGATAGTCCTCACTATCCTGGAAGAATGAGCAGGTAGATAGTCATGAGGAAAAAAAATAATCTGTTGTTGCACTTTTTCCTTTTTCTCCACAATACAGCTTTCAATTTTCTTAAAACTTCTTCATAATGAGACCCATAATTGTCCTGTATTCTTCAAGAAAATCTATCAAGATTTCCCCTTGGGAATCCCAAAAACACAGTTTCCATAACCTGAGTTGACCTGTCTTTCTGAATTTAACTGACCCAGCAAAGCCTCTCAAAAACATTACATTTTAAAAATATAAACTCTAAGGAGACTAAGAAGCAGTCCTGGTGTGGTGTTGCAGGATAATGCTCTGAACAGCAAGGTTGGTGGTTCAAATTCTCCAGTCACTCCTCAGAAATTCTATGTAGGTTTGCTATAAGTCGTAATCAACTCATTGGTGACTTAACAACAACAAGGAGACTAAGGCAAGTATATGCTGAAAGAACTTATCTGTTGTCATCTATTGATGGAAGAGAATGCTTAAGCACATTGTATTTAAAATATATCCATGTACTGGAAACTCAGTGGCAATACTTTTTAACTCACATACAATGTAGTATATACACACACAAACACAACTCAAACAAGTAGAAACTTCAAATATTCATGGAAAATGGAATTAAATGTTAATGTATTTTTTCCATGAAATTTTTGAAGCTATGTGAAGTGCTGTCAAGTAGGTTTGGCCCTTAGTGCCTTGTATAGGGTTTCTGAAGAGTGGCTGGTGAGCTTGAACCACCAACCTTGCAGTTCAAACCAACATTGCAGTCCAGTGCATAAACCCACAAAGCCACACCAGGACTCTTATAAAATAAACATATATAATGTATATATTAAGTGTTAGTGAGTGGTCATCCTACTCATGATGACCCTGTATAGGTTTTATCAGGATATATCTATATATATGAGAATAGATTTAACAAGTATTACTATTAGAGTTTAAGCTCAATCATGCATGGGCATATTCTAAATAAAATGTATTTAAACACGTCACTTTCATGGCTACAGACAAGTTCTTACACCAATACACCTGTTGTTGTTGTTGTTGTTGTTGTTAAGTACCATGGAATCTGTTCTGACTCATAGTGACCCTGTGCATGGTTTCTGAGGCTGTAAATCTTTACGGGAGCAGAAAGCCTCATGTACATGTAAAACCTAGAACTATAAAGATCATCAATTAAAAAATAGAAACAAACATAGGGGCTCTAATATATGGCATAAATACACTGTTGAACATAACTATAAACAAACAAATAGTAGAAGACAAAGTAGATCACTAGAACATCCTAAGTATTAGACATTTATATGAATCAAAATATTTCAACAAAAGAATGAGAAAGAGCACAAAGACTGGGAATTCTTTTTTTCAATGATGTGACATAGAAGGGACCAATCTCTAAAATTTAGAGAGAACTGCGATTTCTCTACAAGAAAAAGAAAAACAGAACAATTTAAAAATGGACAGAGGACATTAACAGACACGACACCACGGAAGACATTCAGGCAGCCAAGTAACATATGAAGAAATGTTTGTGATCATTAGCTATTACAGAGATGCAAATCAAAACAACAATGAAATATTATCTCACCCCAGCATTAAAAGTAAAGCTCAAAAACACAGTAAAATAGAAATGTTGGTGAGGGTGTGAAGAGACTGGGGCCCTCTTGCATTGTTGATGGGACTGAAAAATGGTTCCAACACTGCAGAAAAAAATATGGCACTTGTTCAGAAAGTTGAAAACAAAAATACCATATTACACAGCAATCCCAGTACTTAGTATATATCCACAAGAAATAAGAGCTAAGACACTAGTAGATACATGATACCTATGTTCATCGAAGCACTATTTGCAATAGCAAGAAGATGGAGACAGCCTAAATGTCCATCAATGGAAGAACAGACTTTGGTATATATATACAATTGAATACTATACAACAGTGAAGAATAATGATGAATCTATTAAACACCTCATAACATGGATGTACCTGGAGAACATAACGTTGAATGGAATTAGTCAATCAGAAAGGATAAATATTATATGAGACCACTATTTTAAAAACTCAAGAAAATCTTTCATACTTAAAACAACAACAAACACTATTTGATGGTTGCCAAAGGGTAGGGGAAGGTAAAGTAATTCATTGGCTAGAGAGTAGACACATATTAACTCATGTGATGGGATAGGAAATATACAAGAAGAGGGAAGATAATATACAAGGATAGAAAGTTTGGCAGAAGAATGATGAAGACATAAGTAGGTATCCAAGCACTAAAATGAATAGAAATAACAAGAGTTATATACGTAACCTTGGAATAGCAGTGTTCTATGGGTAAATAAATGGACAGATTCTCAAGCTGAACAAATATGGAAAGTAGAGTGGAAATATACTCACAAATGCATAAGGGCTTGAAAAAGGATATTTGTACATGGGTATTTACATTCACAACTATGAATATGATGAAGCATACCGTGAAATATATGAAAACTTCTTAGATATTGTCAAGCATCTTCGGGCTATGGGTTGTTGGGCCTTGGGTTTCAAGATCATAGTCTAAGTGTACATCATGATCAATATCATAGTACATCCAGACAATATTTTACATCCTACTTTGGTGAGTACCATTTGGAAACTTAAAAGCTATAAATGCCTTCTAAGGTAAAACTATTGGTCTCTCCATGTGCAAAGAAAGAAGAGTGATCAGAATTTAAAATGCTTGGAATTAGTCCAATGGACTAATGGAGCATGTGGACATCAGTCTGCACAACTCTGAGATCAGAAAAACTGCTATGACTAATAAATGCTCTGAATGGCATCACAGAAAAAGGCCCAAATAATGTATTTTAAAAACCTTAAAATTATGTATATAAAAGAAGAATGGGCTTGCTCATCACAAAGAGAGTGTAGGGACCTGAGAATTTGACCCTTGGCCACCTGTCATATCTAGAAAGGAACTCACCCTCATGGCCCAATTTTCAGCCAAGCAGTAGATAGATATATAGTGGTAGACAACAACAATAGTAAGATATGTTTACCATGGAATAGTCAATCATTCAAAATCAAAAAGGTAACATTAAGCTAAGGAAAAAATTGAGAAGAGTTGGGAAGGTGGGTGGAATTGAAATAGAAGCACATGGAGGAAGTGGGATTACTGTTGTTGCACGAAGCTAATTGTAATCATTGAAATGAAATAAAGTGTATGATTTCTTTAACGTAAAATTGATGTTTTTATCAGTAAATCTTCACTCAATTCACAACAAAAAGTTTATATAAGTCATCTTGGTAGATTTTCATGAAAGACACAGGATGATCATGAGAGCTTATTAGGAAGAAATTTGAAGAAAATTGAAAATACATTTGTCTGAAAATGATTAGAAAGTTTGCTCAAGGAATGTTTTTCCATCACACACACACACAAAATGCATTTGCTCATTCTTCACGGGTAGCAAGTCTTATCCTATAAGAATTTTGTTGATAAAGTTTACTCCACTCCTACTCTACAGCCCTGATCTTGCCCTTCAGGTGTTTTTTGTTCCCAAACTCAAAGAACACTGAAAAGAACCATCATTGGAGTCCTTCAAAGATGCCAGAACTGCTGTTTTGATGTCGTATAAATCAAAGACTGTAAAATTCTTTGGAGAAAGGTTAGAGTGATGGAAGAAACACCTTCAAATTGTATAGACCTATATGGAGAATATGTTGAGAAACAATAACTTCACATCTTCATATTTTTATTTAATAACGATTTCTATGATTTTGTAACAATACTTTTTGGCTTACTCTGGAAAGTATTTATTTAAGTATCATGTATTTAAGTACATTATTTAAGTACCATGTATTTGTTGTATATAGGAAATAAATACATGGTACTTAAAGAATGTTCACAACTTAAAAAGAAGATAATCAGCTCAACTGAAAACTTAAGCAAAATATTTTAAAAGATACTTCACAAAGGAAGATATAGCTTATGAAATATTTCTCAACATTGCTAGTTATTAGTGAAATGCAATTTAAAATCATAACAACATACCACTGCACTGAAAATCCATTGGAATGGCTAAAATGAGAAAGACTGGCAATGGAAATTTATTTTTATGAGTTTGAAGCCTGGATTTTCATACATTACATATGGTATTATGATAAAGTCACCTTGGAAATCTGTTTGAAAATTCCTTATAAACCAAAAAATACACTTACCATGTTGTTGTTAAGTACCATTGAATTTGTTCCAATTCACAGTGACCCTGTATAGGGTTTCCTGGGAGCGTCCTGTGGGTTTGAAGCACTGACCTTTCAGTTAGCAGTCCAATGTTTATCCTACAGTGCCACATCAGGACTCCCAGAAATTTTACTCCTAGGTATTTACCCCAACATAAAATGATACATATGTATTCATAGCACCGATAATTTCAAAGAAACTTACAAATAACCCAAATGGCTACCCAGTTAAGAATGCATAAATAAAGTGTTGCATATGCATAAAATCAAAAAGTACTTAACAAGAAAAAGTCATGAGAGGTGCTCAAGATGGCAATTTAAGACTAAGGCAATAGGTTGACCTCCTACATCAAAGACCAGAGATTCCAAGTGACACAGATACCAAAGACAACCTGGAACCTTGAACATCAAATGTTAGGTTGAAGATTTAGACCATGCTCAGTTAAAGGAAACACAGAAAGAAAACAGCATGTAAGTTCTTTGTCAGTCAGCCAAGCACAGCATGGCCCTCTTGGGACAAAATAAACAGTGTTCTTGAGTGAGAAGCATTGGAAGGCAACTGCTTGGAATTTACAGTAGGAGAAAAAGTTTTGTGTAAAAATAACTGTAATGAATCAAAGTGAGCAGGACAAAAGCTGAGGCTGAAAAGGGAAGGAACAGCAAGGAAACATCAAATGGTTTAATATTAGGAAAGGTTTGTACTAGGGTTATATTCTTTCACCATAATTATTCAATCTGTATGCCAAGCAAATAATCCAAGAAGCTGTGTTATATGAAGAAAATTGTGGCATCAGGATTAGAGGAAGACTCATTAACAACCTTCGATATGCAGATGACACACCTTGCTTGTTAAACGTGAAGAGGACGTACAACTGATGAAGATCAAAGACCATAGCCTTTGATATGGATTGCAACTCAATGTAAAGAAAATAAACACTCTCACCACAGGATCAATAAACAATATCCATGTAAAGTGAGAAAAGATTGAAGTTGTCAAAGACATCATTTATCTAGGATCAACCATCAAAACTCATGGAAGCAGCAATCAAGAAATCAAATGATATATTGCATTAAGCAAATCTGTTGTACAAGACCTTTTTAAAATATTGAAGAGCAAAGATATCAGTTTGAGAACTAAGATTCACCTGACCCAAGCCATGGTATTTCCAATAACCTCATATATATGTAGAAGTTGGACAGCAAATAAGGAAGACTGTAGAAGAATTGATGCATTTGAGTCATGGTGTTGGAGGAGAATACTGAAAATACCATGGACTACCAAAAGAACAAACAGACTTGTGTTAGAAGTACAGCCAGAGTGCTCCTTGGAAGCCAGATGGCCAACCTTCATGTCTCGTGCTTCAGACATATTATCAGGAGGGACCAGTCACTGGAGAACGATATTATGTTTAGTAAAGTGGAAGGTTGGGGGAAAAAAGGAAGACCCCCCAACAAGATGGATTGGCACAGTGGCGACAGCAATGGGCTCAGGGTTAATAACGATCTTGAGGTTGGCCCAGGACTAGGCAGTGTTTCAGTCTTTTGTATATAGGGTCACTATGAATTTGTAAAGACTAGATGGCACTTAGGAACAACAATATGAAGAGTTGGCAAGATTTTCAGTGATCCTGCAAAACACAAAGTAGAGAGAGATTGAATGTGGAAGGATCTACTCACCTGCAGCAGTGCCTAATAATTTGGCCATGAAACACCCACTGCATAGCAAAACTTTAGAGTAGCAATCCCATGAGTCTCCATGTACATTTAAAAATGGGCATGAAGGAGCATCTTCTTTTCTACACACACATACACCCAGTGTCTAGCAGAAGCAACTCTGCATCCACTGTCCAAAACCAGTAAGATTGTGTCCATTGGAAAATGGCAGGACCCTATCTTCACCTCAGCAACCAACAATAGAACCTAAATGCCCAATAAACAGGCAAGAGCACACCTGCAACTCAGTGTGTAGAGGGAGTACCTCCTTCCTTATACACAAATGACTAGAGTGAGCACCCCCCTGGCCACTGCTTGATGACCAGTGGGAATGCACCCACAGTCAGCCAACCAGCAGTAGCATGAACAATCTCTAGGGACTGGTGGGGACACACTCATGTTCAATGTGTGGCAATTCTTAGGAGTATTCCCTTGTCCAAATCCCAACAATTGATGCCTGGCCACTAGCAACAACACACCTACAATTTAGTCAGCAAAACTGCTCTGGCTCCTGTTTAATGGAGAGAATATGCATGGCCAGCAACTGGTGGAAGAACAGCAGAAATGCTCTTACAGCCCCAAAACTATTGTGAGTGATCTCACGTCTGCTGTCCAAAGACTGGCACTATCTCTCGGGGATACATAATAACTAAAACTGAACCCAGAACCATTGCCCAGTAGATTTACCCTCTGCCCTAGCCCAGATACTAGCAGATGAATCCCCATGCATTCATCCAACAACCACATGGCACAACTCAGGAGGCATATCCCATTATCTCATTACCAGTGACCTCCATGTGCATCCTGAGAGACTCCAGCAACAAGCAGGCACTTTTTGTGCCAATACTCAACAACAGTAGCATCCATCCTACACTCAGCCAGTTCCTGCTGGCTGAAACGTCACATGCATTGAGAACCCTTGATTTATCACTACTTTCTAAGACACAAATTAATGCCTGTTCAAAGGTTCTACCCTACCCACTTGAGTAGTATTGCCTCCCTGTGGCTACAAAGATTACTTATCCTGCTCTTTAGCAGATCTACTTACTGCTAGAACCAACACTGAAGGATGTCTTGGTCCCACGAGGGCTGTGGAGTGACCCAGGTCAGCCAACACAGGGCAAGACCTTGCTATTCTATCTACATTTAACCTGGTAAGGGAGGATATGACCATATCCAGTAGGGAAAGGAAACCATGCCTAGCCAAACACAATCAAAGTTATGCATAGAACAAAACTAAAAATGGATAAGATAATGTCTTTCACTGAGTTCAAAAGAACTAACAAATTTATTCTCTCACAGTATAGGAGACTAGAAGGCCAAATCCAGAGTACTAGTTCTAAGGGAGGGCTTTCTCTTTGTGGGCCTGGAGAAAAGTATTTGTCTCATTTCAGCATCTGAAGGCCCAGTAATACTTGGACATCTCCACTTGTCTTGGCATCAATCTTCTCCTGGATCTAAGAGCTTTGAAATGCAGGGACCCCAGGTCCAAAGAATGCACTTTACTCCTGGCTATTCTTTCTTGGTAGTAGTAGGTCCCTCTTTCTCTGCTTGGTTCTCTATCCTTTTATAGCTCAAAAGAGATTGACTTATATATACCCCAATCCTATCCATTGTATCCAACCTCATTAGCATCATAGAAGTGAGGATTAGCAACACATAGGATAATTACATCAGATCAGTGCTGATAACATCAGATCACATCATGGGAGTACTGCATTATATTAGATCTATACAAACTCTTATGACCAGTTCTCTGTCTGTCTGTCTGTCTGTCTTACTGTGGTGGTTTTTGTGTTGCTGTTATTATGGAAGCTAGGCCATGGGTATTTTAAATATCAGAAGGGTCACCCTTGGTGGGCAGATTTCAGCTACGTTCTCTAATGAAGAGACATTAGAAAGGAGAGATGGACAACTTCTGAATATTTCTTCCATGAAAACCTTAGGAAGAACAGTGGGAAATGCTCAGCCCTAGAATACTGACTATTGAAACATGATGGAGAATACCAGAATATTGTTAGATATAGTGCCAGAAGATGAACTCCTCAGGTTGGAAAGGTCTCAAAATATGAGTGGGGAAGAGTTGCTTCCTTAAAGTAAAATTGACCATGATGACACAAATAGAGTTAAGCATTAAGGACCTCCATTTGTTGATAGAGCACAACTCAAACTGAAGCACCCATTAGTAATTGGGACAAGGAATGTATGAACATGAATCTAGGATATTGGAAATGGTAAAAAATGAAATGGAATGCATAAACATCGATATCATAGGCAATAGTGAGCGGAAATGGAATGGTATTTGTCATTTTAAATCTGAGTAAACAATTACATGGTTTACTATGCAACGAATGACAAACTGAAGAGGAATGGTATCACATTCATCATAAAAAAAAACATGTTATCCATATGCCTACAAGGTAAATCAGTTAATACCACTATTATTCAAATTTACACACCAACCACTAAAGAAAGTGGTGATGAAATTGAAGAATTCTATGAACTTCTTCAGTCTTAAGTTGATCAAACATGCAGCCAATACATATTGATAATTATTGGTGATTGGTATGCAAAATTTGGAAAAGAAAGAAGAAAGATCGATAGTTAGAAAATATGGTCGTGGTAAAAGAAATTATGCTGGAGACTGCAAAATAGAATTTTGCAAGACCAATGACTTCTCCATTTCAAATACCTTTTTTAAACAACGTAAAAAAAGAGTATATACATGGAAGTCACCAGATGGAATATATAAAAATCAAACTGACTATATCTCTAGAAACAGAGGGTTGAAAAACTCATATCATCCAAGGGCAGACTATGGAACAGACCATCAGTTGCTCACATGCAGTTTCAGGCTGAACATGAAGAAAATTAAACAAGTCCATGAAAGCCAAAATATGATACTGAACATGTAGCATCTGAATTTAGATACTATTTCAATAGATTTGGTGTATTAGACGCTAAAGATCAAAGACCAGAAGAGTTGTGGGATTACATTATGAATATCATATGAGAAGAAAGTAGAAGGTCATTAAGCAAACAAGAAGGGAAATAAAAATTGATATGGGAGAGACTCTGAAACTTGCTCTTCAGCATAGAGATACTAAAGCAAATGGCAAAAATGAGAAGGTAAAAATGCTAAATAAAAAATGTCAAAGGTCAGCTTGATAATACAAAGTCAAATATTATAATTAAATTTGCAAACACCTGGAGTTAGAAAACGAAAAGGGAAGAAAACATTCAGCATTTCTCAAGCTGAGGGAACTGAAGAAAACCTCAAGATTTGACTTGAAATATTGAAGGACTATATGGGAGTCCTGGTATGGTCCTACGGGTTAATGTGCTAGATGGCAAGGTCAGTTTGAACTACAAAGGCAGTGGCTCAGGATAACCAGTCGCTCCTCAGAAACCCTACACAGGGTTTCTATGAGTCAGAATTGACTCTACAGCATTTAACAACAATAGCAATGAGAAAAATGTGGAATGATGCAGAAAACATCAAAAGAAGATGGAAGGAATACACAGAGTCATTGTTCCAAAAAGAAACGGTCAATGTCCAACCATTTCAAGAAGTAGTATATGATCAAGAGTCAATGGTACTGAAGGAAAAAGTCCAAGGTGGATTGAAGGCATTGTCGGAGAACAAGACACTGGAAACTGATGTAATACAAACTAAAATCTTTCAACAAATGAATGCAGCACTAGAGGCACACAGTCCTTTATTCCAAGAAATTAGGAAGATAACTACTTGGCCAGCTGACTGGAAGAGATTCGTATTTGTGCCAAATACAAAGAGAGACGACCCAACAGAATGGAGAAATGATTGGATAGTATCATTAATATTGTATACAAGTAAAATTTTGTTAAAGACATTTTTAAAATGGCTGTAACCATATATTGAGAGAGAATATTTGGAGGTTCAAGCCAGATTCAGAAGAAGACTTGGAGTGATGGATATCATTGCTGATGTCAGATGGATCTTGTTTTAAGCAGAGAATATCAGAAAGATGTTTACCTGTGCTTTATTGACTACAAAAAGGCTTTAGATTGTGTGGATTATGGCAACCTATGAATGAGTATTCTGAACACTTAATTGTGCTCATGAGGACCATGTACATTGACCAAGACGTAGTTGTTCGAATAGAACAAAGGGTTTAAAATTAGGAAAGGTGTGCACCAGGGCTGTATTATTTCACCATACTTATTCAATTTGCATGCTGAGGCAATAATCCTAGAAGCTGGATTACATGAAGAAAAATGAGGCATCAGGATAGGAAGATGACTAATTAATATCCTGTCATATGCATATGATACAACCTTGCTTGCTAAAAATGAAGAGGACTCCACATACTTACTGATGAAAATCAAACACCATAGCCTGCTGAGTAGGTTGCACCTCAGTGTAAAGAAAGCAAAAATCCTCATCACTGGAACAACAAACAACATTTATAAATGGAGAAAACATTTGAAGTTATCAAAGACTTCATTTTTCTTGGATCAACTATCAACACTCATGGAAGCAGCAGTCAAGAAATCAAACAATTTATTGCATTAGGCAAATCTGCTGCACAAGACTTTCTTAAAGTGTTGAAGAGCAAAGATGTCAGCTTGAGGACTAAGGTACGCTTGACTCAAGCCATGGTATTTTCAGTAACCTCATATGCATACAGCAGTTGGACAACGAATAAGGAAGACCATAGAAGAATTGATGGATTTGATTTTTCATGTTGGAGGAGAACATTAAAAATACCATGGACTCCCAAAAGAACAAACCAATCAATGTTAGAAGAAATACAGCCATAATGCTCCTTGGAACCTGGGATGGCTATACTTTATCTTTCATACTTCAAACATTATCACAAGGAACCAGTTCCTGGAGAAAGAGATCATGACTGATAAATTGGATGGCCGAGAGAACGATGGAGACCCCCAACAAGATAGACTGGCACAATGGCAGCATAAATGGGCTTAGATAGCAACCATTAAAGTTGACATAGGACTGGGCACTGTTTCTCTCTGTTGTGAATAGAGTTGCTCTGAGTATTGACTCAGTGGCATCTAACTACAACTACGTCTTAACTGCTCAACTACTGAGCAAACAACAACAAAGCGACACAAAACCTTAATTATCACACCATCCAAGAAGTTAATATATGTACTATAGAATAGAATTCAAATGAAAAACACCCCAGCATATCATAATCAACCTTCCCAAAACCAAAGACAAACAGCAATTTGGCAAAACGTAATATTATTTACAAATAGACACCAATAAGACTGAAGTCTGATTTCTTCGCAGAAATCATGCAGGCAAGATGACTATGGGATATATATAAAATCTGAAAGAAAATATTTTGCCAATCAAGAATCCTATATTCTATAAAATTACATGTCAAATATTACAGTGAAACTTGGATATTCCCACATAATTACACATTAAGGAAATTTATAAAATCTAGATCAACTTTACAGGAAAAATTTAAGTGATTCTTTGGAACACAGAACCAATGGTATCAAACTACAACCTGGGATTAAGACAAATGATAGCATTTCCCAGATACCAACAAAGATAAGAAATCTCCAAAGTGAAATAAATCCCAAAATAGAAAATAAAGTACTAGAGATTTCAATTTGTAAATGACCCCACCTATAAAGCCATCGTAGTTTCAATAACCTCATATGCATGCAAAAACTGGACTGTGAGAAAGGAAGACTGTAGAAGAATTAATGCAATTGAGTTATGGTGTTGGAATATAATATTGAAAGTGCTATGGGCTGCCAAAAGAACCAACAGATCTGTGTTGGAAGAAGTGAAGCCAGAGAGCTCCTTGGAGGCCAGGATGGCCAGATTTTGTCTTTCATACTTTGGACATAGTGTCAGGAGGGACCAGTTGCTGGAGAAGGATATCATGTTTGGTAAGGTTCAGGGTCAGAGAAAAAGAGGAAGATCCCCAGTGAGATGGATTGGCAAAGTGGCAGCATCAATGGGCTCGAGCATGGCAACAATTGTGAGGTTGGCCCAGGTCTGGGTAGTGTTTCATTCTGTTGTGCATAGGGTCGCTATAAGTTAGAACTGGCTCGATGGCATCCAGCAACAACAACAACCACAGAATAAAACCAAGAAGCCTTCTTACCAAAGTAAAAAAAAAGTAAATTATACAGACTCAACTAACATAAAATTAAGAATAATGAAGAAAATGTATGGAAAATCCATAAACCAAAAAATTTAGCACAGATAATTAAGTGAAAGAAAAAAATTGTCAACACCAAATACACACACACACACAACCCACAAAAAATTGATAACAGTAAATTTAAATCTATAGATCACTAGATTAAAGGTAAATGCACCAGTCAAAAGACAGTAACAGAGTGGAATAAAAAATATAATAAAAGACTCATCAATACTTTTCCTACAAGATACATACCTTACATACAAAGATATAAATGAATTTGAACAATCAAAGGATAGAAAATTTATGTTAAGCAATCCATAAGAAAGAAATATAGAAGAATAAGTAAAAAATTATCCGCATTCCACTTATATTAAAACTTCTGTTGCCTGCGCCTTTTCAGAGCTTTCCATTGAAGGTTATTGCTATTCATGTGTGAATATGTACATCTCAAAACAAAATTAGAACGGATACTAGAAAGAATGTAAAAGTTTCATTAAAAAAAAAAAAAATCATTACTGGTGACAAGACATTCATCACTATGAGCCTGAGAGTAAACCGCAGAATATGGATTGGAAACATCCTCAATTACCAACCAAGGAAAAATGCAAAAGTTAACCATCAACTGGAAAATTAATGCTTACAGTTGTCTGGAATTATCAAGGACCATTACAGGAACCCTATCAAGAAAAATTTCAACAATCAACAGTGCTCATTACAGTGAAATGCTCACTGAAGAACTGAAGCCTCAATTTGGGATTAAATGTGATCCAGCATGACAGTGCATGTCCACACACCTTTGCCCACACTGTTGATACTCTGCAGACACTTAGTTTTGAGGTATTAAAGCATTCTTATTATAGTCCTGATCTTGCTCACATTTTTCTCCCACAAAATGACTGGAGCATTTTATCCACTGAACTTTCAGTCAGCAACCAAGTGCTTAACCACTGTGCCAACAGTGTCCTTTACATAATACTATAGAAGTAGACAGGAATTACAAGGGAAAATCAACGCATAGAGAATAGCATCTTGCTTAAAACCCACAGAGTAAGAGAAGAAATAAAAAATTACTAAAATCAAATAATAATGAAAACACAACAAATCAAATCTTTTGGGACACAGCAAAAGCAAGGCTCAGTGGACACATCAAAACAATGTTAAGGTGCTTGACTGCTTTGTGGATATTGGTTTCCCTGTCTACTACTGCAATACAGACATTTATGTGGGCTAGAAATTGGCTTGCACAATGTGCCCTTTGGATTTTTAAATGAATATATATTTTCAATGTGGTATGTGTACAAAAGCAACAACTAAAAGAGGGGGGATTAATAGAGGTAAAATCTGTTAATTGATGGTTTATGGGAGGAATTGTAAGCATTGCAATGATTTGTTGAATGTAAACTGTTGATCTGCCCTGTAAACCTTCACTCAATTCACAATGAAAGCATAAAAAAAAAAAAAGATGCAGCAAAGGACAAAAATCTGTAGCTTAACCACACAACTTGGACAAATAGAAAAATAATAACAATAAAGTTCACAGTACCAGAAGAAAGGGAGCAATAAAAATTAGAGTAGAAATAAATTCAACAGGAAACAGAGAAACAATAGAATCAACATGTCTAGTCGTTGGTTTTTGTTGAAAGGATCAATAAAATTGACAAATCATTGTTCACACTGACAAAGGAAAAGAATGAGAAGATGCAAATAACCAAAATAAGAAAGGAATAGAGTGACATTACAACACAGCCAACTGAAATATAAAGATAATAATGGAATATTATAAAAAAAATGTAACCCAACACATCTGAGAACTTAGAAGACATGGACAATTTCTAGAAATACATTATCTACCTGAACTAATACAAATTGATGTAGAAAATTTGAACAGAATAACAAAAGAAGAAATTAAAGAAGGTATCATAAAAAGGTTACCCCCAGAAAAAGTCCTAGCTCATATTTCTTCACTGCAAAAATCCTACCAATTATTCAAAGAGTTGACACTGAATCTATTCAAACTATTCCAGAACATTGAAAAAGTAGAAACACTCCCTAATTCATTCGATGAAGTCAGCATAACCCTGATAATAAAGCCAGTTAAAGACATTAATAAAAAGAAAATTATACCCTCATTAATATACATACATAATTCTCAATAAAATTCTTTCTGTTATTGCTATTGTTGTTAAGTGGCGTCTAGTCCATTCTGACCCATAGCGATTACTATTGTTATTGTTAAGTGCTGTTGAGTCAATTCCAAACCGTAGCAACCCTGTATAGGGTTTCCAAGGAGCAACTGGTGAGCTTGCACCACAGATCTTGTAGTTCAAATGACTTTGCAGTCTGATGCATTAGCTCACAGTGCCACACTAGGATTCTATCAAATCAGTCCTGCACCAATTTCAGAATCATTGTTACCTGTAAGCCCATTGCTGCTGTCACTTTGCCAATCCATCTCATTGGAGGTCTTCTTTTTCACTGACCCTCCACTTTACTAAGTATGATGTACTTCTCCAGAGATTGGTCCCTCCTGATAATACATCTGAAGTATGAAAGACGAAGTCTTGCCATTCTGGCTTCTAAAAAGGATTCTGGCTGTATTTCTTCCAACACAGATTTGTTTGTTCTTCTGGCAGTCCATGGTACTTTCAATATTCTTCTCCAACACCATAATTCATATGCATCAATTCCTTTATGGTCTTACTTATTCATTGTCCAAATTTCACATGCATTTTCTAGCTAATAGCAAATAATAATTACACATACAATCAAGTGAAATTCATACCAGGGATGCAAGGATGGTTCAACATTAGTCACATAATTCATGGTATAAATAAGATCAAGAAAGATAATCACATGATTTACTTAATAATTGAAAATATGATTTTTTTTCAAGCATATGAAAAAACATAGTACACATGAACCATACAGGATGGAGTAAACAGGAATCAAGGGGACCTTGTGGAAAGAAATAATGGGAAGCTCAATAGCACTAATCAGACTAAGATCAAGAGTGATTACAGAGAATGCAATCAATTGCTCATGTGAAAGTTCAGGTTGAAGTAAAAGAAAATTAAAACAAGTCCATGAGAACCAAAGTAAAAACTTGAATTTAGGAACCACATGAAGGATATATTTGATGCATTAAACAATTAGGATTAAAGAGCAGAGGAATTGTGTAATGACATCAAGACATGAAGAAAGTAAAAGGACATTTTAAAGACAAGAAATATTGAATAGATAAAAATGCATGTCAGATAAATCTGAAATTTACTATTGAACACAGAGCAGAAAAAGTGAATTGAAAAAATAATAAATAAAAGGGCTGGACAGAAGATTTTGAAGCATGGCTCAAGAACACAAAGTAAAGTATAATAATGAAATGTGTAAATGCCTGGGGTTAGAAAATCAAAAGGAAAGAATACACTTTATCTTGCTCAAGTTGAAATAACTAAAGAAAAATATCAAATCTGAAGTTGAAGGATATTATGTGAATAATATTGCATTGAGTGATGCAGGAAACATCAAAAAAGACAGAAGGAATGCACAATCACTATATAAAAAATATGAGTAAGGTTCAACCATTTCATGACTTAGCATATGATCCAAGAACTGATTGTACTGAGGAAGAAATTCAAGCTGCGCTGAAGATATTGGCCCAAAGATGTTTTTTGGAATTGAAGGACTAGCCATTGAGATGTCTCAACAAGTGGATGCAACACTGGAAACAAATTTCCCTCTCCTGTACTTTGGACATGTTATCAATAGGGACCAGTCCCTGGAGAAGCATATCATACTTGGTAAAGTAGAAAGTCATTGAAAAAGAGTAGATACTCATTGAAAAAGAGGAAGACCCTCCATGAAATGGATTGACACAGTGGCTGCAATGATGGTCTCAAACATAAGAATGATTGTAAGGATAGCACAGGTTCAGACAGTGTTCTTGTAGTACATAGGGTCATTATGAGAGGGAAGCCACTCAATGATAGATACCTCACAACAATATATAGGAGTTAAATTTGTAAATCTTATAAAAGTGTTCACTTAAACAGTGGGTTTTTTTTTTTTTTTTTTTTTTTTTTTGCTATTTATGACTAATACCACTGATTAAAAACATTTTTTTTTAATCCTGATATGCTGCCTCACTACAAAAGTCAAGCTCTTTCCTAACCACTAGAACATGGTGTCCTCTGATAGTTCATAACAAGAACAAATAGCTTGCTATAATTTCCTTCCATCTAGATAAAAAGTTTGTCTTTTAATGTTATTTTCAATTATTTGAAAATATTGAAGAACTTTTTTCATCATGTTCCTTTTTTATGGTTTTTCATGAGCTTTTAAGCAGCAGTAAACATTTCTAGTGTTCAAGGAATTTATAAAATTTCCATTCCATTTAAAATATTTTGTGGAATGAGTGAATCCCTTCATGCATGCAAGTGACTGAAAATTAACAAAGGTCAGAGTCTGGTTCTGAAGCGAAAATGTATCATTGTTAGTGGCCAAACAGATAAAATTAAATGGTTTTCTTCACCAAAGATTCATTATTTAATGAGTTTTTTTGTCTGCCGTCTGGAAAGCAGGGGTTAGACTTTGTATGTTGGATAGTTTTCTGTTTGCTTTGGCTTTGATTGCTTATTATTTGGTGATCCATTCATCAACAGAATTCTACATATTGTGCTTTATCAATAATGCTTTCAGAGTAAATTATGAAAAACATGAATAACAAATTAATATATTTATCGAATGAACAAATAAATAATTTAGTTGCTATTATCCTTTGCCCTTTCATCTTTAAAAGCCTTGTCCTCAACCTAAATACATTGGGCATCTTACTTACTCATTATTTTTTTAGTTTATTTTTAACTTTGCTTCAGAGTTTTCTCTTCCAAGATGTCAATATTTCATCCTAAACTAGAATTATCTTGCTTAGATGATAATTTTGGGGCAATACTGTGTCACATCCAACTTCTACAGAATATCCTTCCAAAAATATTATCATCTCTTTTTATTTTTATTTTTTCAGAAGAAGAAAGGAACTCTCACTACTGAAAATTATACTTGTAACTTCCACCTCTGATCAATTTTAGGAATACTTTTCAGGTTTAATCATCTTTTTGTTTTCAATGGAAGCTACTTTCACACTTCTCTGTTCCTTTGTGATATAAGGCTTAAATGTGAATATTTACTTTAAGAGCTTCCTAAAAAAAATTAATGTATTAGTGGAAATTTATATAAAAGTAAACTGTTTTATATATTTTAAACTTGCCTTTTTAGCTCCTTTTCTTTGGAAATGTTTTAGTTTAAGGAAGTATTTACTGCAAATCTATACTTACTATTTGCATACATGAGTGTGAGCTTAGCCTGTGCTTGGAAATGTGAAGAACACAATGAAGGGAGAAGACCAGAATAGAAATAAAATGAAAGGATGGATAAAGGCTCCCTAACAATCTTAAAGTGAATCAGCTATTAGGAGAATAAGTAAAAAAATATTGTTTCTAGGTATCTATCTCATTCATGCATGAGTTTTATCTCAAGCAAAAAGTGTTTAAACATGTGTCTATCATCAGTATATGGAAATAGAGAAGTTCTCTCAGTAATACATTTGTGTTAGAATCATTAAGGTGCCAAATAAAGGAAAGTTTTGTGCCATGCAAAAAAATTTTTTTTGAGGTCAGGGCTAACATTAAATTTTAAACAAAACTCAAGTGGACATCTTCCCAAATCATTGCGATTTTGCAATATATTTGTAGGAATACTGCCTCACATTAATCAAAAGATTTTAGATGGATCAAGCATTCCAATGAAGGTCAAGAAGACCTCAAAGGTTAGCCAAAAGAGAAAAGATAGTCAGCCTCAACAAATGAAACTAACTGAAGTCCATAAACTATTTGAAGAAGACCATGGAATTATCACTGATGTTACAATTAATGTTGTTAGGATCTCACATGGTCAAAAAGTGCCTAAAACATTGTACAAGGATCAGCTGGCTCAGAGAGCTGATTTTCCATTTGTCTTTTAAGCAAGATCAGTGCCAATTATTAGGTTTTCATGGAGTGGATTGTAACTTGGATGAGTAGTAGATTTGCCAATATGATCCAAAGAGCAAAATCCAACCAAAACTCAATTCTGACGAAAAATGCTAACCCAGTTAAATTCAAAGCATAGATGCCAGCTCAGAGGGTTATGACAACTGTTTTTTTTTTTTTATTCTATGGGCTTATCTTGATAGATTTTCTCAAAGGACACAAAGTAATCCTGGGAGTGTATTATGAAGAAAACATAAGAAGAATGAAAACTGCACTGTTAGGAAGGCCTGGAAATAAATCGTGTCAAGGATTTTTTTCGGATCCTAGAAATGTAGCAAGTATTGTGGAATGAAAATTTTGTTGGGAAAACCAACCCCATCCACCCTACAGATCTGATCTTGGTCCTTCAGACTACTGTTTGTTTCCCAAATTCAATGAACACTTTAAAAGGAAAACTATGTAAGTTCTTTGAGTATACCAAAACTGATGTTTTGGGTTGGTGTAAATTGAAGAGCACAATATTCTTCAGGGGAGGATTAAAGAGACTGAAACACCTCCTTCAAAAATGATTTAAAAGTATGTGGAGGATGTTCCAAGAAACAGTAACGTCACATTTTGATATTTTTGTCTAATAAAACTACCTATGATTTTGTAGCAATGTTTTTTTGAAATATCATCATAGATGCTACCTAGTTCACTAACTGAATAGTACTTCATCCTCACCTGACAGATGAAAAATGTGATCATAAATTATTTCATAGATATTTGCAATCTGATTTTTCAGGGTGTATCTTCAGGAGGAAAGAGCACTGATGGCTTTAGAGCACAATGGGTTAAGTGTTAGAGCACAAGGTTTGTGGTTCAACCTCACAAGCTGTTCTCTGCAGAATAAATATGAGACTTCCTGCTCCTATACAGATTTGAAGACTCCAAACACTGTGGAACAGTTCTACTCCGACCTGTAAGGTTGCCATGAATCAAAATTGACTTGACAGAAGTTACTACCTTCAGTAGTTGAAGTCTGTGCCTTCAACCCTGGAATCTGGGTTTGCCTACTATGATAGAAGAAAATGTGATGGAAACCAAGAATTGAAATGCTTTTATGCACTGTGATATATCCATTCTTGATAATCTTGGAACCCAGTGTATACCACATGTACACTAAGGTGGATTTGGATTGCTGTGATCTTGGAAACTATTCCAAGTGGTGATATTTAATTGACAAAGACAAGGGTACCATAATACATAGCAGAGTTAAAGCTGTAATCAAAATAGTTTTGTATGAACTTATGTGGCAGCTACTTAGTCATGATGTCACTATGACCTAAATAGGTGGGGAATCTACTATTTTTTAGATCTATACAAGGAAAATAATCATAGGTTAATTAATCTCCAAAATAGAGCCTGTTAAGTTAAGTGCCGTTGAGTCGGTTCCGACCCATAGCGACCCTGTACAGGGTTTCCGAGGGTGTAAATCCTTACGGGAGTAGAAAGCCTCATCTTTCTCCTGCAGAGCGGCTGGTAGTTTCAAACCACTGACCTTAAGGTTCGCAGCCCGATTCGTAACCACTACGCTACCAGAGGCCCCTCTCAATTCAGACCTGAGCCAGTGTACAAATCCTTTGAATGAAGAGGAGGTCAGATCCCCTTAAGGAAGGATACCATTGCACTGCTAAATATGTATACTTTCCATTTTTCTCTTTGAATTCCTCAAAGGAATCTATGACTTTTTATAAGTGTGATTGTCTGTTGGGGAACAGGAATTAAGAAGACTTTTTGGCGATTACAGGATTCTGAACTGACATTAATTTTATGAGACAGATAATGTCACTCTGACCCACCAATCAGAATACAGGTATGTGGAAATTAGGTTACTGGTGAAGTTTTAAAACAGGTCTATTTCACAGTGGGTCCAGTGGCTCTCTAAAACCTACCCCTTAGTGAATTCTTGAGCTCCAGAATGCGTAAATGGAATGGATATACTCTGCAACTGGTAGAACCCTTACATTACATTATTGACATGTGGAGTAAAGGCTATTATTATAGTACAAAAAGACAAGTAGAAACTGGAGTACCTGTGTGGCACTGTGAGTTTATGAGCCAGACGGCAAAGCTATTTGAACTGCATGATCAGCAGTTCAAACTCACCAGTTATGCCTCAGAAACCCGTACAGGGTTGCTACGGGTCAGAACTGACTTGATGGCACTTAACAACAACAACCCAGGAAAATAGTTAACCAAAATCCCTAGTACATTTCTGGAGGGACTACAGAGATTAGTGACTCCATCAAGGACTAGAAGGATGAGAAGTGGAGATTCCCACCACATCTTTAGTCTCCTTACCTATTTGGCCAGTGCAAAAAGAAAATGGATCTTGGAGAATGCTCAAAGTTTATTATAAACTTAACTAAGTGGTGACTCCAATTACAGTTGCAGTTTCAGATGTGATCTCATTGCAAATTAATACATGTGCTGGTACCTGATATGCAGCTACAGTTGCACCCAATGCCTTAGTCTCAATTCCAGCTTCAGGGGAACATCAGAAGCAGTTTGCCTTCAGTTAGCAAGACCAGCAATACACCTTTTCTGTCCTACACCAGAGATAAATCTACTCTCTAATCCTATATCCTGTCCAGTGCTGTATCAGGAGTGGAGGAAGACTCATTAATAGCCTAGAGTCTGCAAATGAAACAATCTTGCTTAACAGAAGTAAAGAGGACTTGAAATGCATACACATCATGCTTTGCACCTCAATGTAAAGACAACAAAAATTCTTACTAGATCAATCAATAGCATCATGATAAATGGAGAAAAGATGAAGTTGTCAAAGGCTTCACTTTCCTTTGATCCACAATTGCTGAAGCACCAGTCAAAAAGTAAAAGGATGTATTGTATTAGGTAACTCTGCTGTAAAAGAAAAAAAAATTTAAGTGTTAAGGAGCAAAGACATCACTCTGAGAATTAATATACTTCAAGGAGTCCTTGTGTGGTACTGTGGGCTAATGTGTCATACTGCAAAGTCATTTGAAATGCAAGGTCAGTGGTTCAAGCTCACCAGCTTCTCCTTGGAAACCCTATACAGGGTCACTCTGGGTTGGAATTGACTCAACAGCACTTAATATCAACAACATACTTCTACTGAAGCCATAGAGTCCTGGTATGGTGCTGCGAGTTAATGAGCTGGACTGTAAGGTCATTTGAAAGGCAAGGTCCGTGTTTCAGGCTCACCAACTGCTCTTTAGAAACGCTATATAGGGTAGCTATGAGTTGGAACCTACTCCATAGCACTTAGCAACAGCAACAATAACAACCCAAGCCATGGAGTTATGGTGTGGCGCTTCAATATAATGCATTGGACTGCAAGGTTGGTTTGAAACACAAGGTTGGTGGTACAAACTCACCAGCCATTCCTTGAAAATCTTATACAAGGTCGATATGAGTTGGGACTGACCTGACTGCACTTAACAACATCAACCCAAGCCATAGCGAGCACTGAAGTGAGTCTGTGGGATACTCCACTGTACTGCAAGGTCAGTGACTGCAAAGTTGGCAGTTCAAATTCACCAATGCTTCTTGGAACCCCTATACAGGATAGCTATTAGTCTGAACTGACTGAAAGGCACTTAACAATAACAAATCCAAGCCATAACATTTTCAGTTGCCTCATATGCCTGTGAAACTTTAATGAGTAAGTAACATAGAACTGATGCATTTAAATTATAGTGTTGGTCAAGAATATCAAAAGTACCATGAACTTCAAGAAGAACAATCAGATCTTTTCTGGAAAAAGTTCAGCCAGAATGCTCCTTAGAAAAGAAAATAGTAAGATTTCATTTCTTATCATGAGAATACATGTCATCAGAAAGGACCAGTCCCTGTAGAAAGACATCATGCACGGCAATGTGGATGGTCAGTGAAAAAGGAGAAGACTGTCAATGAGATGGAATGACAGAGTGGGAGCAACGGCAGGTTCAAACAAAACAATTGTGAGGATGGTGCAGGACTAGCCAGTATTTTATTCTGTTGTGCATAGGGTCACAATTATTCAGAACCAACTCAATTGCACCTAACAACACAACAATAACAGCTTTATATCATAATTTAGTCTTCAGGGCTCTTGGTGACCTTTCCCTTCCACAAGTAGGGAAATTACACTGATCTATTATACTGATAAGGAGCTCTGGTAGTGTAGTGGTTATAAGTTGGGCTGCTAACCTCAAAGCTTAACAGTTTGAAGCTGCCAGCTGTTCCACAGGAGAAGAAAGATAAGCCTTTCTGCTCATGTAAAGATCTACAGCCTCAGAAACCCTGTGCAGGATGGTTATGAGTCCATACCAACTCCATGGCACATAACCACCATGTTAACCATTATACTGATGACACTATGTTCATTGGAGTTCGTAAGAAAAAAAATATCAATGATGCTAAATTATTTGTAAGAAATATGCAGGCTTTTGTTGTTCTGGTTACTAGATGACAATGAGTTGGTACTGACCCAAAAAGACCTTATGCACAACAGCAGTAAACACTGCCTGGTCCTGTGTACCAACCTCACAATCATTACGATGCTGGGCCCATAAGTACTGCCACTGTGCCAATACATCTTTTTGGAAGTCTTCCCTTTTTTTAGCTGGCCTTACACTTTACATGCATGATGTCTTTCTCCAGGAACTGTTCTCTCCTGATAAAATGTTCTAAGTATGAGAAACAAAACATGGCCATTATGACTTCTAAGGAGCATTCTGGCTGTACTTTGTTCAACACAGATTTGTTTGTTCTTTTGGCAATACACGGCACTTTCAATATTCTCTTCCAACACCATAACTCAAATGCATCAATTCTTCTATGGTCTTCCTTACTCCTGTCCAGATTTCACGTGCATATGAGGTTATTGAAAATACCATGGCTTGGGTTAGGCATACATTAATCCTCAAACTGCCATATTTTCTCTGAAACAATATAAAGAGGTCTTACGCAGAATATTTGTCTAGTGCAACACGTCATTTGATTTCCTGACTGCTGTTTCTATGAGTGTTGATTGTGAATCTAAGGCAAATGAAGTCTTGGACAACTTTAATCTTTTCTCCATTTATCTTGCTATCGTTTATTGGTCCAGTGATGAGAGTTTTTGCTTTCTTTACATTAAGTTGCAATCATCCAAACTGAAGCCTGTTGCCTTTGAATTTCATCAGTAAGCATTTTAAGTCCTCTTCACTTTTGGCAAGTAAGGTTATATCATCTGCATATTGCAGGTTGTTAATGATATTCCTCTAATCCTGATGTTTTTCTTCATAGCTATTTGCTCAGCATACAAATTGCATAAGTTTGGTGAAAGAATACAACCCTGGAAGAATAGTTAGATAATTTTAAACCATTCAGTCTCCCTTGTTCTGCTTGAACAACTGCTTCTTGGTCTAGCTAGGTACAGGTTCCTCATGAGCACAATTTAGTGTTCAGGAATACTAATTCTCCACAATATTATACATAGTTTGTCATGATCCACACATTTGAAAGCCTTTGCATAGTCAATGAAGCACAGGTAAACATCTTTCTGGAATTCTCTGCTTTCAATCAAGATTCATTTGACATCAGCAATGATATCCCTTCTTCCATGTCCTCATCTGAATCTAGCTTGTATCCCTGGAACTTCCCTATCAATGTATGGTTGCAGGTGTTTTTAAATTATATTTAGTGAAATTTTTCTTGGATGCAATATTAATGCTATTGTCCAATGTTTTCCATGTTCTGTTGGGTCACCTCTCTTTGGAATGGGCACAGACATGGATCTCTTCCAATCAGTAGGCCAGGTAACTCTCTTCCAAATGTCTTGCCATAGATGCTTAGGTACAGCCAGTGCCACAGTTTGTTGAAGGTTTCAATTTGTATTCCATCAATTCCCAGGGCCTTGTTCTTTGCCAATGACTTCAGTGCACCTTGGACTTCTTCCTTCAGTATCATTGACTCTTGATCATACGTTATTTCTTGAAATGTTTGAATGGCGACCATTTCTTTTTGGTATAATGACACTGTGTATTCCTTCCTTCTTCTTTTGATGCTTTCTGCACCATTCAAAAATTTGCCCATACAATCCTTCATTTTTTCAAGTCAAGACTTGATTTCTTCTTCCATTCCTCTAAGCTCGAGAAATGCTGAATGTGTTCTTCTCTTTTGGTTTTATAATTCCAGATCTTTGCACATTTCATTAAATATTTGCCTTTCTCGCTTCAAACTATGCTTTGAAACATTCTGTTCAACTTTTTTGCCTCCTCATTTCTTCCATTTGCTTTAGCATCTATATGCTGGAAAGCAATGTTCCAAGTCTCTTCTGACATCCATTTTGATCGTTTTCTTCTTTCTTGTCTTTTTATTGATTTTTTTGCTTTATTTCTGTATTATGTTCTAGATGTAATGCCACAACTATTTTACTCTTTAGTAATTAGTGTCTAACTCATCAAATCTGTTCTTTAGATTATTTCTCAATTCAATTGTGATATGCTCGAGGTCATATTTTGTCTCTCATGGACTTGATTTAATTTTGCTCAGCTTCACCCTGGACTTGCATGAGAGTAACTGACGGACTGTTCCATAATCTGTCCCTTGCCTCTTTTTTTTTGTTGTTGATGATATGTACCTTTTCCACCATCTCTTTCCATTGTTGTAGTCAATTTGATTTCTGCACCTTCCATTTTATGAGGTCCATGTTTGTAGTAATCTTTTATTCTGTTTAGAAAAAGGTATTTGCAATGAAGTAACTGGCCTTGCAAAATTCTATCATGAGATCTGAAACATCATTTCTATCATCAAGGCAATGTTTTCTAATCAATGATCCTTCCTCTCTGTTTCCACCCTCCGCATTCCAATTTCAGTAATTATCAATACATCTTGATTACATGTTTGATCAATTTCAGATTGAAGAAGTTGGTAGAATTCTTCAGTTATATCATCACTGGCTTTAGTGTTAAATTTAATAATAATTGCATTAACTTGTCTTCCTTGTAGGCATGTGGATATTATACTATCACAGATAGCACTGCACTTCAAAATAGATATGGAAATCTTTTTATGATAAATTCAACACCATTCCCTTTCAATTTGCCATTCCCAGAGAAGTAAACCATGTTTTCAGATTCGAAATTAATTACCAATACCAGTCCATTTCAGCTCACTAATGACTACAATATTGATGTTTATTAATCTAATTTCATTTTTGACAATTTACAATTTTCCTAGTGTCATAATCATATATTGCAGATTCCAATGTATGGAATCTCCAATTTTTCTCCTCATTTTGAGTTGTGCCCCATCAGCAAATGAAGGTCCCCAAAACTTTACTCTATTAGCAACATATCATCAATTCCATTTGAGGAGGAAGCTCTTCCCCAGTTGTACTTTGAGTGACTTCCAACTGAGGGGCTCATTGCAGGCTACAGGATGGAAAATTAATCTGATAAAAATTCAAGTGCTTTCTGCCACAGTGACATTTCTAGTGGTCTAGTGCTGTTTGTGTAGTGGTTTGATATCTATTTGGTTCTTAATCATAATGACACCATATAGGATTTATTAGGTTTTAAATCTTGATGGGAGCAGAAAGCCTCATCTTTCTCCAGTATGGCAACCGGTGGAACTGAACTGCTGATTTTGCTAGTTAACAGCCCAAAGTGTAACCCCAAACACCACCAGAACTCCTTAGGAGTCTAGTGATATGTGGCATATTGAAATATTCCTTCCAAAGTGAATGGTAAATTGTTACATCTGGCTGCCTCCCCAAATAAACAGGAGACAGCTTTAGATTATGGTGGCAACATATACTTCATTTGGTTCTACTATTCAGGTTTATTTATCAACTGACTTGAAAACATGCTATTTAGCCCAGAACAAGGAAATCTTTGTAACCAGTTTAGAGTACTGTACAAGCTGCTCTCCCACATGTGCTATCTATCTGTTCCTGCTCATCCAATGGTTCTTGAAGTGGCAGTAGTAGATTCAGATGCTTTGTGGAGTCTTTTGGCAATCCCATTAGTGAATCACAATGCAGAGTTTTAGGATTTTGGAGCTCAGCTCTACCATTCTCTATAGACAGCCACTCTCCTTTTGATAAAACACATTTTGACTTGTTACTGGGTCTCAACATAGACCAAATGCTTAATTATGGGCCACCATGAACTCATAAAATCAGACACGTACAGAAGCACTCTTTATTAAATTGAGTACTTAACAATAGCATGGCTATTAGAGGAATTCTGGTGGTATAATAGGTTATGTGTTGGGTTGCTAACCACAGGGTCAGCAGTTTGATTCTCCTAGCTGCTCCACAGGAGAAAGATGAGGCTTTCTGCTTCCCTGAAGATTTCCAGCCCCAGAAACCCTATACAGGCTGACTATGAGTCAGAACTAACTCTACAGCACACAACCACCAGAACCCACATGGCTATTAAGAAGTCCTGGTGTGACATTGTAGGGTAAACATTAACTTTTAACTGAGAAGTTGGTCAATCAAACTACCTGCTGCCCCTCCTTAGAAACCCTATACAGGGTCATTATATGTCAGAACTACTTGATGGCACTTAACAGCATGACTAATTTTTTTTTTTTAAGGTGTTACAGTACTTTTACTGTTGCTGCAACAATTCCTGAATGCACATAATACCAAGATAAGTAAGCAAAACTTCCAAGATAAACATGAGTCTCAAATAAATTATTTGAATGTTAGTATACTTGCAAGTTGAGGCTTGAAGTTTTCTTCAGTTCCCTCAGCTTGATATGCTGAGTGTGGTCTTCCCTTTTGGTTTTCTAATTCTAGGTCTCTGCACATTTCATTAC
>NW_006408649.1:2326726-2329593 GCF_000296735.1 Chrysochloris asiatica | reverse complement strand
ACCCTGTACAGGGTTTCCAAGGCTGTAAATCTTGATGGGAGTAGAAAGCCTCATCTTTCTCCCACAAAGTGGCTGGTAGTTTCAAACTGCTGACCTTAAGGTTCGCAGCCCGATTCAAAACCACTATGCTACCAGAGCTCACTCCATAGATACAGTCAATTTAATTTCAATGTATTCCATTTTTTAAGGTTCATGTGTATTGTCATCTTTCATGTTGCTGAAAAAAGGTATTTGTAATGAAATAATCATTGGTCTTGCAAAATGCTATCATGTGATTTCCAGCATTGTTTCTACCACCGAGGCCATATTTTCAAGTGATTGATCATTCCTCTTTAATTCCTACCTTTGCATTCTAATTGTCAGTAATTATCAATACACCTTGATTGCATGTTTGATCAATTTCAGACTGAACAAGTTGATAGAGTTCTTCAATTTCATCATCACTGGTTTAGTGGTTGGTTCATAAATTTGAATAATAGTTGTATTAACTGGTCTTCCTTGTAGGCATATGGATGCTATCCTACTGCAGACAGCATTGTACTTCAAAACAGATCGTAAATGTTCTTTTTGATGATGAATATGATGCCATTCTTCTTCAATGTGTCAATCCTAGCACACTAAAGCATGTGACTGCCCAATTCACAATGGCCAATATTATTAGTCCATTTCAGCTCACTAATGCCTAATGACCTCTGGTAGCGTAGTGGTTATGAATCGGGCTGTTTGAAACTACCAGCTGTTCTGCAGGAGAAAGATGAAGCTTTCTGCTCCCATAAAGATTTATAGCCTTGAAAACCCTGTGCAGGATCACTATGAGTTGGACCCAATTCCACAGTACTTAACAAAAATAAATGCCTAGGATGTTGTTGTTGAGTGTTATCAAGTCATTTCCAACCCATAGTGACCTTGTATTGGGTTTCTGAGGAGCAATTGGTGAGTTTGAACCACTTACTTTGTGGTTTAGATTTTGCAATGCAGCACTTTAACCCATAGTGCCACACCAGGGCTCTAATGCCTAGAATATAAATGCTTATTTTCCCCATTTCATCTTGACAACTTCTAATTTTTCTAGAATCATACTTCATACGGTCCATGTTCTGATTATTAATGGATGCTTAAATCTCCTTTTTCCTCATTTTGAGTTGTGCCCATCAGCAAATGAAAGTCGCAAAGACTTTACTCCAATTACATTGTCCGGGTCATTTCTATTTTGAGGAAGCAGCTCTGCCATAGTTGTATTTTGAGTGTCTTCCAATCTGAGGGGCTTATCTTCTGGCACTGTATCTGAGAATATTCTGGTGCTCTTCATCATGTTTAAATAATAGGCATTCTGGTACTGACAGTGTTCCATTGCTATTCATAAGGTTTTCAGTCACTAAATATTCAGAAGTAGTCCATCTCTCCTTCTTCCTATTCTCTCTCCATCTTGAAGGTCAGCTGAAACCTCTTCACCATTGATGACCTTACTGGTATTTAAAATAATGGTGGCATGGGTTTCAGCATCACAGAAACACGCTAGCCACCACAGCGTGAGAAACTGACAGACAAGTGGTTTTAAGCAATAAAAATGTGACTACTTTTAAGCAATGGAAACACAACATATGAAAAATACAGAGATCCGAGGAGCCTTAAATATTTGAAAACTACTGAAGCACAGCTGGAATTCAGGATTCTAAAAGCACATGGTGAGACAAGAAGCCCACGTGTTTATTGCTACATAATATATGAAGACTGTCTGTTGTATGCTTTATTATTGTCTGAACTTTATTCAGAAGTTAATGAGCAGTGGCTTTAAGAATTGGAAGAATCATCAAATTTGGAATTTTAAAATATGTGATAATACTATGGAAATTAAGTGGAGGACAACAGTACTGAAGAGAGAAGGATATATTGAAATAGTTCACCAATCTAGGAAATAAATGAGTTTTAAATGAAGACAATGACAGGATGAAATAAAAGGCATTTTCTACAAAGCTTTTCGCTAGACCTAGTTTTAGTATACACTGGTGGTACTAAAAAGCATTCGGTTGCTTAATGAAAGGTCTGTGGTTAAAACCCAAAAGCCACTCATTGGAAGAAAGATGAAACAGTCAATTTCCTTAAAGATTTGCATCCTCAGAAACCCTAAGGCATAGTTATGTTCTGATCTACAGTGTCTGATGCTGTGAGTCAGAATGGACTGGATGACAATGGGTAGAGGGGTCCTAAGCAAATGATGACAACATGTACAATAATAAGGGGGATTTTCATTTCACTCACTTCTGGATGTGACAAGCACTTTTTTTGTTGGATCCCAAAGCCTTCACTACAGAAGGTCTTAAGTTTAAAAATACTGTATATCATTCCTGCCACACCTTAATAGGCTATAAAAGAGGACTTGTACAATTTAATGTACTCAATTTAGAGTGCTTAGGCATTAAGGTTGAAAGTCTTAAATCATCTGACCTTTCCTTATGTCTGTAGAACTGTTATCAGCACACTGTGTTAAGCAAAATTTCATAACACAAATCCCTGCCCCCATTCCAATTTCAAAAAATTCCAAATTGAGAAAATGGATGGATGAATGGAGGAGGAGTAGAAATGCCACAATTAGAAAAAAGAAGCCATTGAAGGAACCCAGCAAGTATTATTTAATACTATCAAAAAATAATATGCTAGAGAGGACTTCCGGTGCTTCTCTGACCAGGCAGCTCAGGTAGGGCAGTCTCAGGGAAAAGGGGTGGAATCGCACATTAGAAACCTCTGTCTAGCAGACAGACAGCCTTTGAACAAACATAAGATCTTATATTTCAACATTCTGAATTTGTTTTTTTAAAAGATCAAATTGCTGAGGAATTACAGGCATTTTGAGCTTTTGCCTGCCTGCA
>NW_006408649.1:2288518-2300491 GCF_000296735.1 Chrysochloris asiatica | reverse complement strand
TAACACTTTAATCATGAAATAATGTCAATCTTTATCTATTATGCTGGTTTTTGCTTTAAAGTTTATTTTATAAGAGTTTAGTATTGCCACTCCTGCTCATTACTGTTTGCAATTAGCTTGGAATATTTTTTTTTCTGTCCTTTAACTTTTAGTCTGTTTTTGTCTTTGTGTGTAAGGTGTGTCTCTTGCAGACAGCATATTGAAGGATCTTGTTTTCTTATCCATTCTGCCACTCTCTGTTTCAACTGGTGTATTTAATCCACTGACATTCATTGTGATTATTGATAGGTATGAATTAATTGCTGTCATTATGTTTGTTTTTTGTGGTACTGCTGGTATCTTTTTTCTGCATGTCTTCCTGTGTTGGGTTAATATTTTTTTTGTTCTTTCTTGTCAGTTTCTTCATTTTAATATTTCCATGTTCTTGGATTTTCTATTCTGGGTATGTTGTGAAAGTATTAATTTTCTTGCCAGTTACCTTATATTTATTAACTTTTCCCTCCACTTAAAACAGTCTAGTTTATCTTGTAATCTGCCTGACCTCCTCACCACCTGGATCTCTTTTCCTATGTCTTTACCTTCTTTCACATTGTAATTGTTTTGGTCATAGACTGACCTCCCAGATTCTTAAATTTGTTCTTAAAGTTTTGTTCTGTTCTGGACTCTTTAGTCTGTCGATTGAGTTCCAGATGGTGCTACCACATATGTCAATTTCTTGTTTTTGTCAGTTCTTGTTGGTTTTCAGTCCAAAGAACTTTCTTTAGTATGTTTTGAAATATGAGCTTGGATTTGGCAAAATCCCTTAGCTTATGTTTATCTTGG
Source organism: Chrysochloris asiatica (assembly GCF_000296735.1). Taxonomy (NCBI): domain Eukaryota; kingdom Metazoa; phylum Chordata; class Mammalia; order Afrosoricida; family Chrysochloridae; genus Chrysochloris; species Chrysochloris asiatica. The sequence goes on along the minus strand of NW_006408649.1, from coordinate 2,299,669 downwards.
AATGTTTTTATTACACTGTTGTATATGATTGATAGCTTTGCTAGGTAGATGATTCTTCGTTGGCAGTTTTTTTTCTTTCAGGATTTTACATATGTCTCCCCATTGTTTACTCTTGCCTGTATGGTTTCTGCTGAGAGACCAGATCTTAATCTGATTTGCTTGCCTTTGTAGGTAACACTTTTCTTTTCCCTAGCTGCTTTCAGGATTCTCTCACTGTCTTTGATTTTGGAGAGCTTGATTATGATATTGCTTCATGATTTTCTTTTGGGGTCTATCCTTCCTGGGGTTCATTCAACTTCTTAAATATCTTATCATTTGTTAGTATGTTGGGGAATGTTTCTTCCAGAAACTCTTCAACTATCTCCTCTATGGACTTGTTTGATTCTTCCTGTTCCAGAAAGCCAATAATTCTTAAGTTTTTCCTCTTCATGTTGTCCAACATGAATCTTACACTTTCTTCAGATTTTTTTATCCTTTTTTCCTGCTTGTTCTTCTGTCTTAGCAGTACTGAGAGATTTGTCTTCCAGCTCGTTGGTTCTGGCTTCCATCTCTTCAGTTCTACTCCTTTGCCCTTTCAGTGTATTGTCCATTTGTGATATTTTATTACTAATTGTTTGTACCTCTTTTTTCAGGTTTTGAATTGTTTCCAATGCTGTGTCTTTCTCATTTGATTGTTCCTGTAACACTTTCCTGACTTCTTCCTTATTTTTCTCAACTCCACTATGGAAAGTTTGGAAGTATCTCAGTATCTTTCTCCTGAATTCCTTCTCAGGCATTTGCAAAGCCTGCCCTCCTTCTAATATGAACTCTAGGTCTAGCTCCAGCTCATTTGTCTTAGTCACTCTATCTTATTTCTGTACATGTACTGATATCATCAGCTTTTTCTTGGACATCTTCAATAGTCAGTTGTGACCTCAATAATTAGATGAATGTATGTTGATGTTTTATTATACTTTCTGATTGCTTACAGGTAGATGTGATCAGAAGATAGGCTTCCCTTTTCACTTTTTTTATTACTCAACTCAGAGTAACTATAGTAGGTGTTGGCTGCCTGTCTGGTGTATAGCAGTTGGTATTTGCTCGTGCCTACATAATGGGATTTCATAGGGTGTGATTGTAGCTTGACTATATGACCATAATTGCTGTCTCTTCTTGAGTACATAGGGTGAGAAAGAGACACCTTAAGGTAAAACAGGGACCAAAAAGTAAAACAGCAACAGAAAAAAAATCAGACTGGATACTATAGTATATAATCTCAGAAAAAAGAAAAAAAGAAAATTCTATAGCAAAATATGAGTATGACTTCAACATTCCTCTCTCGGCTTCTTGCCTTTGAGACTGCCTGAGAAATTGCCAGATGTCCTGTTGGTCCTTATGATATAACTCAGGATTTAATTTTGGCCTGTTTCCTTTTTAGGCTGTCTCGCCCATTCTATAACCCCCATTCAGGCCTTTTTACTGATGATAAACTAATTAGGGCTGGCTGTAGTCATTTTTGGCAGTGATTTGGTTCTAAGATGTGCCTTTCCACTTCTTAGATTCTGCTGAGCAGATCCATGCATATGCATAGTAGAACCCTCCTGGAGTTGTGGGCAGGGGTTGTCCACTAGCACAGGCACCCCCTCTAGTCACCAGAGTGCAAATGAACAAACAGCAAGAGACCAATGAACAGAGAAAAAAAAAAATAGAATGTCCATACCTTTATCTCCGAGGAATGGTCACACGTCTGCAGTGTAAGCACTCCTGTGATCCTTTACCCACTCTGTCACTCGCGACTCTAGTAGAATCTTTTATCAGTCTGTTTCTATAAATGAAAATATAAATAGAAAAAATAGATGGAATATGCTATTTTTACCATCAAAAGTGGGCTCAATCTGCCTGTGTCACAGGAAAATCAATTACCATTGAGTAGGGGTGTGCAAAGTAAGCAAGTTTCATATATATGAATATACAGAAGGCAGAGAGATTACTTGTACTCTAAATATCTGCTTCCTCAAGGGTAGAAGGGTAGGGATCTTTTGGGGATCTTGGGCATGGGTCCGAGGAATTTCAGGAAATTCTTTGTTGTTCTGTATATTTCAGATTGAGCTGACTTCTCCAGAACTGTTTTCACCAACACAGTTGATCGTTACTTTAGTCACAATTATCAAGGATTTCCACACAAGATATATTGTTGTCTTCCTTCATTCCCCTACTATCCTTTAGAATAGAGGTTACTTCATCCACACTATGGATTATTTACAGGGAAGTATACCTAAGGAAAATCAGGACTAACACCAATGGCATTTTACTTGCACAAAAAAGTTATATAGGACAGATGAAGCTTTAAGGGCTTTTACTTATACAAAGAAAAGGAAGTTGTTTTAACCAGCAGTGGCTTGCAATATATATATATATATATTGTTTGAACTAGACTTTATTATCTATCAGTGTTCTGTTGTTCAGCATTTAATCATTACATATTCAGTCTGCTTTTGTGTATGTGTTTCCTTTTTGTTGCTTATTTATTAATTTATTTCATGTTGTGTGTGGAACTGTAGGATAAGCACTCGACTACTAACTGCACTAGTTGCAAGGTTGGCAGTTCAAACCCTGTAGCCACTCTCATAAACCCTATGCAGGGCCACTATGAGTTGAAACCAACAGGATGGCACTTAACAACAACATCAGTATCCCAGTATTGAACTTAAGGTTGAACACATTCTTTGAGGGCTAAGACAGTTTGAAGAACTAGATGATTTATTGATGCCTTTGCTTTATCTTTGTCTTCAACAGCACTAAGAACAGTATTGGATATGGGACCATGGAAAGTAAATACTTCTTGGATAGTTGAGTAGGACAGTTAAATTTTCCTGGGCCAAGAAGAATGACTGAAGAAATGACTTTTGTTGCTCTCAGAAGATCAAACCTTGCTTAAATAGTTCAACTACTTTTAATTAGTGAAAGAGACAATTCATTTATTTTTCTTTATTCTCCCCTTTCTTTAAAAAAAAAAAAAAAGGAAGTCAGATTTCCATGCCTCTGGTTCACCATAAAACCAGGAAGAGAATATGGATTGAACAACACAAAGTACACTTAGGAAACAGAATAAAGTATAATAGAACATAAAGTGTAACAGGAACATTAATGACAACATATCAATATGAAAACCTTCCCACTGAGTTTCAGTGACATGCCCCATAGTCCCAGTCAATTTTGAAGGTACTCCAGCAGTTAATTTCTAAATCTTGACCTACCTGAACCCAGGAAGAGTGATTTATGCTTGACTATTGACTAGGCATAGCTTAAGGCAACCAAGCAAACTTTGTCACTATCAATGAGGTCTGAATTCCATTGTTGGAGAGGAGATATTCTCTTCCTTCTCAGTTTGTTCTTGCTCTTACCTCTCCTTTTGGAAATCATGAATAATTATGTATATTAAATTTCCCTGTTTCAATCACTGTATAGTTTCTGTCTCTTGACTGGAGTTTGAATGATACAGAGTCATAGAGCTAAGATTAGCAAACCAATCTTGATTAGTGCTAGATGCTGCCAGGGCTGTTCATGAGGAAATATTACAAGAGAAAATCAGAGCATGTAGTTAAATCAAAGGGAAGAAAAGAGATATGCAAAATTGGAGGGTCTTGTGAAGTAGCATAAGTCTTTAGAGTGGGTAGGAAAAGCCTCCAACTAGGCCTGGGAGTATTACAGTTGATGCAAATAAGCCTCATTAAATGGAAGATGTTAACCCAACAATGAAGATTTCTCTGATTGACATCTACAGTATTCCTTATATTTATGAAAGACAGACGTAAATAGCCAAACAATTAACAATCAGGATATATGCAAGGCCGTAGAGTTCAATAACAACACAGATAATCCATACCAACTCAGGAATGACAAGCCTGGAGTTGTAAAATCTTAAGACTCAGAGTCCTTCTGTTCCTGTTGGCTTTATTGTGGTTTTATTAGTTCAATTGTTTGGTTTAATTGTTATAAAAGACATGACACATTTAAGTGTGGTGATATGGAAGCACTCTGGTGATTTTAGAAATGGTAGGGGAGGAGACCTAAATAAAAGGTGGGATCCCTTATAGTTACATAAAGTAGAAGCTCAGACTGTGTAATTTTATATTAAGAGAAATGGTTACTGCTGAAAACTGGAGAACTTGAGGACATTCATCATAAAAAATAACACATTGACTTCTTAAAGAACTCCTATTGCTGGTTTGAATGTCAATTAAAGGATAGAAATCTGAAGATACCAATATGTGGATTTGTAAGTGCTGACTTTCTGAGCTTCATTTTAAGCAGAATAAATGAACAGTAGCACATCAGGCATGCTGAGAAAATAAGGAAATAGATTTTTAATGGATTCTTTCTACCTTGAGTAAAATGTACTCCCATCTCCTTTTCAAAGGTTTACTTTTTAATTTGAAAAGCTGTATCCTTTAGTGTCATGAGTTTTCACAAATATTCAAAAGAGGCTTAGAAACATCAGCTTTTATATATAATTTCTTGGAATCTCTTATGTGTACAGTAGATGTAGATAAATGCCTACTTTTTTTTTTTTTTTTTGAAGCTTTGATTTGTGCCAGATGAGATACTGTTCCTCTATCCAATCTCATTCTTAACAGTTGAAACCCTAGTCACTGAAGCCATCAAGTGACCAAAAATAACTGAGTTACTTAGTTCTCAGTTAATAACTCCATAAGGTATACATTTTGTCAAAAAAAAAAAAAAATCACCTGTGGTTATTCTTTTTTAATATTTTTTTGATTTTAATTCTCTCTTTTTAAAAAAATTCTATCAATAAGGTAGTGAGGGGGGAAACATTGAACCAAATGACAGGGGATCTGGTGTCACATCTCAATGCTTACTCTATGATGATCCATCATTTTAGGAGTCATCCTCCGTCTCTGGGACTCAGTTTCCTTGATTAAAAATATGGACAGTGATATTATCTTAACAGAATTGTAGGAATTAAGACCTGTAGACAAGAAGAAGAAAGTTGTGGAAATTTTTACCATTTTCCTGAGATAGTAAAACAGAGAGAGAGGGAAAAAAATTACTTATGAAGATCTGTAATCTCAGGTAAATTGCAAAAGACTTTCATTTGCAAAGAGACAGAGAGAGATTCAATAAGTTTGTAAACTCAGCGCTTACCACTCTCTATCCATCCTTAAGGATTATAAGGAATTGCTGACTAATCTTCAGAAAACTGAGTTCTAAATTGCTCCTTTTACTAACAGAAGGATTCATGGATCCTGTCCCTGAGTCTGCTCTCTAGCACAAGACCTTTGGACTGGTCATGTCAAGGTGGTCTCTTCCTTCCTCTTTGGTGCCATTAATTTGTGTTCTTCATGGGAAATTCCTCTCCTAACTACTTTCCACATTCATATGCATGAGAAAGTCTTTAGAAATTGTTAAGGAAATATGTTTAACATGAGAGAAAGAATGAGAAACACACATATGTGCAAAAACAGAGGGAAAACAGAAGAGCAGTCACCTCTGGAAAGTACAAAGTTGGGGTAAAAATTAGACTCTGACTTACCATTTCTGTAACATAGTGAAAAGAGCAGAAAATTCAACTCCGAAGATACTTAGCTAATATCTGTACTTGTAGTATAGCCTTGGATAACTTAATTAACATATTGAGCTGGTTAAAACATTGGTATATATGATGCATAGCATATGATACTATGATAGATGATCATACATGCTATAGGAACATTTTAGAAATTAAATAAGATGTTTTGCAAAACATCAAAGGGTCTAACACTTAGGGAGTGTGGATTAATGTGCTAGACTACAAAGTTGATTTAAACCACAAGGTCAGTGGTTCAAGTTCACCAGCCACTCCTCAGAAACCCTATACAGGTCACTATGGGTCGGAACTGACTGGATGGAACTTAACAATAACAACAACAAAAAAATCCATGTTTAGTTATCTCAAGAAACTTACTCTATCAGAATAAACAGAGTCTGTTATAATGTAAAATGACAAATTGGTATTTTGTAAGAACAAAGATTTATAGAATAGCAAAATGAGGTTCCATATATGTTTGTGTGTGTGCATATGTATCTTTATTGCTATAAATACATGTAAATTTATATGTATTACACAGCAGTCAGCATTTCTCAGAATTTTGAAGATAATGTCATAGAACCAAGATAGAGAATAAATATATTCAAAAGAGTATGTTGTTATTTGTTCTTAAGTGCCATAGGTAGGCTCTGATTCATAGTGATCCTGTAAAGGGTTTCTGAGGAGTGGCTGGTGGGCTTGAAACATCAACCTTATGGCTAGCAATGCGATGTTTATCTTACAGTGACACACCAAGAAAGTATAACATAAGTCAAAATCTGTGTCTTGGACAATGCTAAGAGCACTGAGTTGCCAGGGTACCTGAAATGAAGATTTTGTTTGAGTCAGTTGGAGTAGGGTGGGGTGGAAGAAGATTGGGTTACTGAGAATGACTTTGACAAGGACTTGAAATGTACTATGAAGACTCAGAAAGAATGAGTTATAGACACAAGATTTTCTAATCATATGAAACAAGGTATTTTAAAAGGTAAATCACATCAAACTCTCGATCATTCTCAGTGTTTCAACCACTGAAACTTTTGTTTGTGATCCTTATGATTAATCCTTAAAACAGTCTTGATGAGTCATGCATGAATTATAAAAAAAAAAAAAAATTTCAATGTAAAAATTTAGATAAAATTTAGGTTTCAAATTTTATCATGTCTAAGAATTTGTCATTTTCTTAGTCTGGGTTCTCTAGAGAAACCAATCTAGGAAAGCTTATGTATGTACATATAAAGACAAGTTTATATCAAGAGAATATTTCACAAAATTGGACCGGTGTGCAAGTTCCAAGTCTGTTAGTCAGATGTCAGGCTGCGGGCTTCTGACTCATGTAATTGCAGGACTGATGAATCAAGATCAGCAGATCAAATGAGAGGCAGATATGTCCCACAGGTAAGATGGCAGACTACTGATTTGTATCTGCCAGGATCAGCAGGCAACAGAGCAGACCACTGCCTCATTTCAAAGAACAAGGTTGAATGACAAAGCAGATGCAGAATACAGACATAGCAAAAAAGCAAGAAAGCTTGCAGAATTACTGCCAATTAACTACCAAATCACTGAGAATCCTGGCCCACTCAAATTAACACAAAACCTTAACTATCACAGTCATCTTTTCACATTTTTCTTCCATTCCAAACTTACCCCCATGGAGTTTGGCAAACATGAGTTCTTTCTATTTTAAAAATAGAAAAAGCAGAATTCGTGAAATATAACAAAAGCTAAATTGCACCTTGTTTTTGCCTTTTCTCATAAAAATATAATTTATATTCAGTTGTCCCTGTACGAAAAATAGGAATTTCTATAATTTTCTGATTACTTCAAGGTAAGAGACAGGTTCTATAGTGATTTTTTTAATTTTCAGCACAAACTTTTTTATTTTTTAAAAAATCATTTACTTTCTAAGGTATTAATAAATGATAAATGAATAAACGAGCTATCACGAGATTACTGTCTGTCTTCTTGTTAACTTAAACTAGTTGCCTTCATTGCAAAGAAATCTAGTTGTCTTCATTTTTGTTCTCTTATTGCTTACTCTTTAACCACTAGCTGCTCTCACCAATCCTTTGGGACTAAAAGTGAGAAGAAAACAGAGAAAAGTGGGTATCAAACTAATTGCTATAAAGTTGATTCATCAAAATAGAATGTAGAATATTGTCTTTTGGGACTATGATATGCCAACTGACTTTAGTGTCCCCTGTGACTATAGTTCAGAACTCCCAGACCCAGGGAATTATTTCCTCAAGGTGTTTGGTTATGCCTAAGAAGATTTGATAACTGCCCCCTGTATGCTGTACCACATTCATGGATATGTTTGTAGCAAGGATACGTACACATGTACAAATATGCTCTGTCAAACCTCTATGTCTTCATGTGTATACTCCCACTCTCCTTCTCACACCTATGCAGACTTCTATACAGAACAGCAGTTACCTCAGTTGCCTGTAAGTCTTGCACTCCTTTCAGTGTTTTTTTTTTTTTTTTTTTCTGCCTCCAACATTTTTTATTTGTTGTTCTTCTTCTTAGATGCCATAGTGTTGGTACCAACTCATAGCGACCTTATGCACAATAGAACGAAACACTGTCTGGTCATGCGCCAACCTCACAATTATCCCTACACTTGATCCCATTGTTGCTGTCACTGTGCCATGCCATCTCTTTGGATATCTTCCTCTTTTTTACAGACCCTTCACTTTACCAAGCAGGATGTCCTTTTCTAGGATCCCTCCTGATAATTTGTCTAAAGTATGAAAGACGAAGTCTGGCCATCCTGGCTTCTAAAGAGCATTCTGGTTGTACTTCTCCCAACACAGATTTGTTTGTTCATTTGGCAGTCCTTTGTGCTATCAGTAGTCTCCTCCCAAACCATAGCTCAGGTGCTTCAATTCTTTGGTCTTCTTTATTCATTGTTCAATTTTCACATGCATATGAGGTTGTTGAAAATACTATGGGTTAGGTCAGGTGCACCTTAGTCCTCAAACTGGCATCTCTGCTTTTGAACACTTTAAAGAGTTTTAGTGCAACAGATTTGCCTAATGCAATACATTGCTTGATTTCTTGACTGCTGTTTCCAGGAGAGTGGGTGGCTGATCTGGCAAAATGAAGTCTTTGACAACTTCAATCTTTTCTCCACTTAACTGGATGTTATTTATTGGTCTAGTGGTTAGGATTTGTTTTCTTTATTTGAGATGCAACCCATACCAAACACTGTGGTTTATGATCTTCATCAGTAAGTGTTTTAGCTCTTCTTCATTTTCAACAAGCAATATTATATCATGTGCATATCACAGGTTGTTAATGAGTCTTCCTTTAACCCTGATGCCATGTTTTTCCTCAAATAATCCAGCTTCTCAAATTATTTGCTCAGTATAAAGGTTTTTTACCTCTCTTTTTTTCTATATTGTCTTTCCCTCTATTCAAGTTAACTTGTGTATACCCTTTAACCAGTAACTAATCCTTCCTCCTACTGGCACCTCTGGTAAGGATCCAAGAATGTTTCTTTTAGTGGTAAATATTTTCTTGACTTTTTACAATAGTGATGTCATTTAATATTTGTCCTTTTGTGATTGACTAAATTAATGTTCTCCAGGTTCATCATGTTATGAGTTGTTTCACAGATTCATCATTATTTTTTAAGGTTGTATAGTATTCTATTATGTGTATATAGCATAGTTTGTTTAGCAATTTTTCCACTGATTGACATTAGATTGTTTTCCAATTTTGCTATTGTGCATAGTGTTGTGCCTGGCCCAAGCTTTAATTTTCAGTAGCTTTATATGCATGTGTAAATTGGACAATGAATAAGGAAGACAGTGGAAGAATTGATGCATTTGAATTATGATGTTGGAGAAGAATATTAAAAGAACCATGGACTGCCAGAAGAATAAACAAGAAGTACAGCCAGAATGCTCCTTAGATGTCAGGATGATAAGAACCATACTTTGGACTTCTCAGGAGGGACCAATCCCTAGAAAAGGACATCATGTTTGATAAAGTGGAGAGTCAGTGAAAAAGAGGAAACTCCCAAGGAGATGAACTTGAACAGCGATGACAGCAAAGGGCTCCAGTGTAAAACCAGTTGTGAGGATGGTGCAGGATCAGGTAATATTTAGTCTGTTGTGCATTGTACTATGAGTTGGAGCCCTCAGAGGCACCTAGCAACAACAATGAAAGAGTGTTGCAAATTAACATGTTGTTGTTAGGTGCCATCGATTCAGTACTGACTCATAGCGACCCTATGTACAATAGAACGAAGCACTGCCCAGTCCTGGGCTAACCTTACAATTGTTGCCGTGTAAGCCCATTGATGCTGCCACTTCACCAATCCATCTTGCTGGGAGTCTTTCTCTTTTTCTCTGAACCTCCACCTTAACAACATGATATCTTTCTCCAGTGAATGGTCCCTCCTAACAACATGTCTGAAGTATGGGAGATGAAGTTTGGTCATCCTGGCCTCCAAGGAACACTCTGACTGTACTTCTTCCAACACAGATGTGTTGGTTCTTTTGGAAGTCCATGGCACTTTCGATATTCTCCTCCAATGGATGTGCATATATCTGTTACTGTCATGGCTCTTATTTTTCTATGATACATACCAAGTAGAGAGATTGCTAGATCACATGGTATTTCTATTTCAGGGTTTTTAACGAAAAGTCATACACTTTCCCATGGTGGTTGCATCATTTTACAGTGCTGACAACAGTGTATGAGAGTTCCAGTTCCTTAACATCCTGACCAGCATCAGTTGTTTTCTATTTTTCTATCTTTACAATTAATAATGGAGTGAGATAATATCTGTGCTCAGGATAATGAGCTGGACCTCAAGGTCAGGTTTAACTGTAAGGTCAGCAGTTCAAAACCACCAGCCACTCCTTGGAAACCCTGTACATGGTCACCGTGGGTTGGAACTGACTCGATGACACTTAGCAACAATAACAATAATGGCTAATGATTTGTTGCCAACCTGAAATCCTCTTTGGTGAATTGTCTGTTCATGTTTTCTATCAATTTTTAAATATGGTTGTTTGTTTTTTATTTGTCTCTATAAATTTTTAAGATTAATTTCTTGTCCTATTTGTCATCATTGCCAATATTTCTACTTCTGTCTTTTTACTCTTTTGGTGAAATCTTTTAATGTATCTTAAGTGTCTAATTTTTAGGCAATCTCAGTTATCTAGTTTGTCTTCTGCTGTTTTTGTCTTTTCAGTTGTGTTTGATAGGGATTATATGCCATGCATTAGGGCATAAAGTTTGCCCCTATTTTTTCATTGATGATTTTTACAGTTCTAGGTTTAATTTCTGCTGTGCATAAGATCGCTATGGTCAGTACTGACTCGGTGGTACCTAACAACAACAACAAAAGGTTTTAATTTAGGTCTTTGATCCATCTTGAGTTTGTTTCTGTATATGGTATGAGATATAAGCCCTGTATCCCATTTTGCCAGCACTGTTTGTGAGAGATTATCTCTTCCCCATTTGATGTGTTTCTGCTCATGGTCAAAAGTCAGCTTTTCATATATGGATGAATTTATTTCTGTGTTCTTAATTGTGTTCCATTGGTCTATGTGCCTGTCTCTGTC
>NW_006408649.1:2287320-2287759 GCF_000296735.1 Chrysochloris asiatica | reverse complement strand
ATTTGTTTTGATTTGCATCTCTCCAATGGCTAGTGATTGTGAACATTTCTTCATATGTTTGTTGGCTGCCTGAATCTCCTCCTTGGTGAAGTTTCTGTTCATGTCCTGTGCCCATTTTTTTAATTGAATTATTTATCTTTTTCTTGTAGAGGTGCTGTGGTTTTCTATTTATTTTAGAAATTAGTCCCTTCTCTGATGCATTTTTGCAAAAGATTTTTTCCCATTCTGTGGGTCCCCTTTTTACTCTTTTGGTGAAGTCTTTTAATTTTTAGTATGTCCCAATCATCCATTTTGTCTGCTTTTGTTTGTGTAATATTCACAATGTTTGGTAGTCTGTGTGTGCCCTGTATTTGTAGTTGTTGTTGCTAGATGCCATGGAGTCGGTACCGACATTATGCAAAGCAGAACGAAACAGTGCTCGATCCTGGGCCAAACTACT
>NW_006408649.1:2283846-2286732 GCF_000296735.1 Chrysochloris asiatica | reverse complement strand
TCTATATAATGGCCTATTTCTTTGGCTAATTCTTAGGTGGATTCCTGGGAGAGCCTCCTTCTGTCCTGCTCTGAAATCTCCTTTTGAAATATAAATGATAAAATCTATTCTTCTAGTTATTGTTTCTTCTTCATTCCCTGATTGTATAAAAATCGACTAGGATTTTGGTAAATTATATGAATCAGGGGGACAATTCAGGAAAGGGAAGCACCATGTGGAAAAAAAGAAAATTCTGAGTTTTTGAGAATAATTAAAGATATGATAACCAGAGGACACCTTGTGAAATATAAAACAATAATCATGACTATCATCTATTGAAGTCTTGCTATATCTCAGTAACTCTAATTAGATTTTGACATACATTATCCATTCAAATCTCACAAAAGCTATGAGACAAGTGAAGGGGAGCATGATTTTAAACAAGGAAGTTACTAATTAGATTTTTGCTTCTTACACAAAACAAATGATCATTTTTTTTTGTTTTTCCAATATTTTATTACTTTTTATGTGAAAATTTACATAGTAAATTAGGTTCCCACTTACAAGTTTTATACAGGCTGTTTTGTGATGTTTACTGCAATTTTCACAATGTGCCAGCATCCTCATTGTGGTGCTTTAGGATAAGCACTGGACTGCTAACTACAAGGTCATCATTTCAAGCCCACCAGTCCCTTCTCAGAAACACTATACAGGGTCACTATGAACTGTAACCAACTCAATGGTACTTAACAACAACATCTTCCTGTTACCTCCTTGGGTTATCATTTTTGCTTTGGGGCAAATGTTGACTGTTTGGTCTCAGATAGTTAATTGTTTAAAAAAATACATTATTCATGAGTGATATTATTTATTGTTATTCCAATCTATTATATGGCTGAAAGGTGATTTCTGAGAGGGGTTTCATCTTAAGTAAAAGGGATATTTAAGGGTGATAATCTCAAGGGTTCCTCCAGTTTCTATCAATCCAATATGTCTGGTTATTTTTATGAATTTGAGTTTTCTTTTACATTTTTTCCCTATTATAATGAGCACCTTCTGTTATATGGACAGTAGTGGTAGCTCATCACCATCTAGTTTTTCTAGTCTCAGGTTAGAAGAGGCTATGGTTCATATGGCCTGTTTTTTAGTCCTGTGGACTAGTTTCTTCCTTGATACTTCAGTGTTCTTCATGCATTTTTACTCCAAATAAGCAGAGACCAAGTTGTATCATAGATGGCTGTTCATAAGCTTTTAAACGCCCAGACACTACTCACCAAACTACAGTGTACACTCCACGGCACTTAACAACAACAACAACAACAACATGGGGACACAGTTATGAAGACTTCCTAGACATACCCATACAGGTCATGGAATTGGTCTCCTGAGGAGAAAGATTTAGGATTATAGTCACATGGCATATTTTAGTCAACTGCCCTGAAAATCTTTCACTAATGACAGTCGAGGCTTGAATTTTTTCTTTAGTTCCCCCAGCTTGAGAAATGCTGAGAGTGTTCATCTTTTTCGGTTTTCTGATTCCAGATCTTTACACATTTTGTTGTAATATTTGGCTTTATCTTCTCAAGTTGATCTTTGAAATTTTCTTTTTAGGTCTTAGACCCCCTCATTTCTTCCATTTGCTTTAGCATTTCTATGCTGGAGAGCAAGTTTCAGTGTCTCTTCTGACATCCATTTTGATCTTTTCCTTCTTTCTTGTCTTCTTAATGACTTTTTGCTTTCTTCATGCATGAAGTTCCTGATGTCATCCCACAACTCTTCTGGTCTTTAGTGTTTAATGTATCAAATCTGTTCTTCAGATGATCCCTAAATCCAGGTGGGAGATATTTAAGGTCATATTTTGGCTCTTGTGGACTTGTTTTCATTTTCTTCAGCTTCAGTTTGACTTTGCATATGAGCAATTAATTGATGGTCTGTTCCACAGTCTGCCCTGGCCTTGTTTTGACTGATGATATGGAGATTTCCCTTCTAGTATATATCTGTTGCTAACGTTTTACAATAGCACCCACTGACATAGTTGATTCCAACTCATTGTGACCATACAGGACAGAGTAAAACTGCTCCAAAGGATTGCTGAGACTGCAAATCTTTACAGTAACAGACAGTCTCACCTTGTTCCATATTATTGCTGGTGGGTTTGAATATCTAAATTTGCAGTTAGCATTCTAATATTTAACCAACTTCTTCACCAGAACACATATTGGGAGGGCTTGTTATAAAGATCTTCTGAGGAAATATGAATCACACAAGGAGACTCCCTTATCTTTGATTCACTTTCAAAACCAAGACTAGTCCTTCCAATGTATTTTATGTATCTTTAAAATGGCCCCGGTACATTTAAAACCTATGTTGTTGTTGTTAATTGTCATCAAGTCGGTTCTTATCCATAGAGATCCTGTTTAGGATTTCTGAGGAGCAGCTGGGAAGCTTGAACTGCTTTGCAACCCAGCACATTAACCCAAAATGCAATATCAGGACTATGGACAGAAATTTATTTCTCCTTCTTCTATTCTTTAAACAAGTAGATTTTTCTTTATCATGACAGTTGCTATTGTTGCTAAGTGCCTTCCAGGCTTTTCCTGCTTACAGGGAAACTATGGACACAGAATGAAACACTGCTTTTTCTTGTTCCATCCTCAGAATTGCTGAGCACATTTCAGTTGACCACATGTCAGTCCATTTCATTGAACGTACTCTTGTTCTCTGACCCACCATTTTATCAACCATGATGTCATTCTCCTGATAGCATGTCCGAAGTATGACAAACAAAGTCTCGCCATCCTAAATTCTAAGACACATTCTGGCTGTACCTCATCCAAGAAAGATGTGTTTGTACTTCTGGCAGTCCATGGTATTTTTGACATTCTTTCCAACACCAATTAATCTGCA
>NW_006408649.1:2281253-2282820 GCF_000296735.1 Chrysochloris asiatica | reverse complement strand
GAGGCTGTAAATCTTTACGGGAGCAGAAAGCCTCATCTTTCTCCCATCGAGCGGCTGGTACATCTTTGTGGTATTCTCTATTTTCAGCCAAGATCTATCAACTTCAGCAATGGCATTCCCCATTCCACATTCTCTTCTAAATCTGTTTGAATTTCTGTCAGTCTCCTGTAGATGCGCTATTGCAATCATTTTAAATTATTTTCAGCAAAATTTTGCTTGCCTGTGATATTAATGCTATTGTTCTATGATTTCTACATTCCGTTAGGTCCAATTTATTTAGGATGGGTACAAATATGGATCTCTTCCAATCAGTTGGCCAAGTATTGCTTGGCATATAAGAGTGATTGCCTACAGTGCTGCATCACTTTCTTCAAAGATTTCAATGTATACTTTGTCAATTCCTAGAGCTTGTTATTTTTGCTAATGCTTCAAGTACAGCTTCCATTTCTTCCTTCAGTGCCATTGGTTCTTGATCATATGTGACCTCTTGTGATAGCTGAATATCTACTTTTTTTTTTTTTTTTTGGTACAGTGAACCTGTATATTCCTTCAATCTTTATTTATTTATTTTTTGATGCTTTGTGCATCATTCAATATTGAGCCCACATAATCCTTCAATATTTCAAGTCAAGGCTCAAATTCTTTCTACACTTCTTTCAGATTAAGAAATGTTGAGCATATTCTTTCTTTTTGGTTTTCCTATTTCCAGTCTGCAAATTTCATTATAATGCTTGAATTTGCCTTTTCAAACTGCCCTTTGAAATTTTCTATTCAGCTCTTTTACTTGAGAAGTTCTTCAATCCACTTTTTGCTATTCACTTTTAGCTTCATTATGCTCAAGAGAAATGCAAGTTTCATTCTGATCTTTTCTTTCTTTCCTGTCTTTTAAATGATGCTTTGCTTTCTTTTTGCATGTTACTATTGGTGTTGTCCTACAAGTCTTCTGATCTTAAGTCATTATTGTCTAATGCATAACATCTGCTCTTGAGATGGTTTCTAAATTCAGGTGGGATATATTCAAGGTCTTTTTTTTTTTTTTCCGTTAAGAATCTTATCCCCAACTCTTTTGTTTTAAATTTTAGTTTCTCTTTTTGGATGTAAACGAAGTACTCAGGAATATATAACCATTCAAACAACCAAAGGGTACACCCCACAAGCCTGCCCCCTGGTCGTCAGCACACAGTCCCTCTCCCTCCCTAAGTCCAGAGTTCCCAGCCACTCCATGTCTCCACATCATTGTCTGCCTCCATCTCTAGGCATCACCACTTCTCTGGATAGAGTCCCACACTTCCCTCCTCTCCCTTGTTGGTCCCAGAGTCCTCTACTTCTGGACTGCAGATCAACCACTCCCCTACTTTTGTTGCAAAGCAGCTACCTTTGCATTTGATACACTCAAAATCAGTCCTGATAGCAATTATTCACTATTGTATAACAAGAGACCCGTCTGCATTTCATTGCATCAGCCCCGCCTAGTCAGATTGAATACTACTCACTGGAGATTCTACCTTCCTCCAGGCCCTCTGAATCTAGGTTCCCTCTTGAAAGCTTGTAAGCCAGTCACTTATTG
>NW_006408649.1:2257090-2276288 GCF_000296735.1 Chrysochloris asiatica | reverse complement strand
TCCAGCTTCCCAGATTATTTGCTCAGCATACAGGTTGAATAAGTATGGTGAAAGAATACAACCCTGTCACACACCTTTCTTAATTTTAAACCATTCAATGTTCCCATGTTCTGTTCGAACAACTGCCTCTTGGTCCATGTACAGATTCCTCATAAGCACACTTAAGTGTTTATTAGAGCCCTCAAATTTCCGTATTTTTTTGCTGATGGCCTTTATAATTCTGGGGTTCAAATTTAGATCTTTAATCCATGCTGGGTTGGTTTTTGTATATGACGTGAGATAAAGGTCTAGCTTCAGTCTTTTGCATACTGCTTTCCAGTTCTGCTAGCACCATCTGTTGAAGAGACTATCTCCTCCTCATGCAATATATTTAGGCCATTTGTCAAAAATCACTTGGCTATATGTGGATGGATTAATTTCTTGATTCTCAATTCTGTTCCATTTATCTATGTATCTTTCATTATACCAGTACCAGACTGTTTTATTCAAGGTCATATTTTGGCTCTCATGGACTTGGTTAAATTTTTTTTGGCTTCAGCCTCAACTTGCATATGAGCAACTGATGGATTGTTCCACAATCTGCTCCTGGCCTTGTTTTAGCTGATGGTATTGGGCTTCTACATAACCTCTTCCCACAGATGTAGTCAGTTTGATTCCTGTATATTCCAGGTAGCAAGTTTCATGTATATAGTTGCCTTTTATTTTATTGTTAGAAGGTATTTGCAATGAATAATTAGTTTTTCTTACAAAATTCTGTATGCAATCTCAAGCATCATATCTGTTATGCCTAGGAGGAAAAATTATCTCAATGATCAATATGTGTATCTCTGGAAAAGCTAGTTTTGCTTTCTAAGTCACCTTCAGTCCTTAAATGAATTACATTCTGTAGTACCTAACTTAAGTTACATGGAAAGATTTTTATTTCAAAGTTGCTATAAATACGAACAAGTATCCAAATGAATTCATTTGATTAAATCTTTGTAATATCAATTTAAATTAGTTAAGAAACACACATGTACCATAAAGTCAAAACAATCCTTTGAAATAATATTACCTAATTTAACAATACCATGCATACACAAGACAGAATCTCATATACTTTCCTAGTTGACCTACTGCATATTTTGCCCAAATGGACACATTATATTTGTCCTTTTGTGACTGACTTATTTCACTCAGTATAATGTTTTCCAGATTCATCCATGTTTTAAGTTGTTTTGTGAAAGCAGATGATCTTTCTAAAATATTTATCTAACAATTCTATTTCTTTCTTTATAACACTCTATGTTCAAGATACAATACACACTTCTTGGAATGATATTTGAATTATGTTTTTAGCATAGAGTTTTTCAAAGAAATAAATAAAATGATCAGATATATGTTTCCTAATTTGGACTGCTAAGTGCAAGTTTGGTGGCTCAACCCCCCAGCTGCTCCTTAGAAACCCTATACAGGGTTGCTATGATCAGAACCAAATCAACAGCACTTAACAACAACAACAAATGTATTTCTAGGGCTCTGAAAAGATTCTTTTAAATGTAATTAGTAAAATATTGTTATTGTTTTGGGTGCCATTGAGTTGGTTCTGACTCATATTAACCCTATGTTCATCATAAAGATGAGATCTAATATGACACTGCCAGTTAATGTGCTAAGGAGCTCTGGTAGCATAGTGGTTATGAATCGGGCTGCAAACCACAAGGTCAGCAGTTTGAAACTACCAGTTGTACCATGGGAGAAAGATGAGGCTTTCTGCTCCTATAAAGATTTATAGCCTCGGAAACCCCGTACAGGGTCACTATGAGTCGGAACCAACTCCAGGGCACATAACCAACAAGTTAATGTGCTGGACTTCAAGGCTGGCTTGAACCACAAGGTCAGCAGTTAAGTGCACCAGCAGCTCCTCAGAAACTCTGAGTCAGAACCAAATTGAAGGCACTCAACAACAACACAACAGAAAGAAACACTGCTCATTCCTGTGTTATCCTCAAAAATATTGTTTAGCGACATTGCTATTGCCACTGTGTCAGTCCATTTTATTGAGGGTCTTGTTTTGTTTCACTGACCCTCCACTTACCAAGCTAGATGTCCTTTTCCAGGAAATAGTCCTTCTTGATAACATGCCCAAATTATGTGAGATGAAGTCTTGCCTTTCTCACTTCCAAGGAGCAATGTGGTCCTACTTCCAAAAGAGACTTGTTCATCCAATCTGTGGTATATTCAATATCTTTTGCCAATACTGTAATACAAATACATGAATTCTTTCTTTTCATCTAATCCTTATTCATTGAGCATGTTTCACAAGCTTATGAGGCTATTGAAAATATCAGGACTTGGGATAGGTACACCTCAGTCCTCAAAGTGACACTTTTTCTCTTTAATATTTTAAAGAGGTATTTTGAAGCAGATTGACCTAATGCAGTATGTTCTTTGATTTATTGACTGCTGCTTTCATGTGTGCCAATTTGCTTTTTTTATAATTAGCTTGCCTTGCTCCTCTTGCTTCCAACAGTTTGCAGATGTTCTTCTCTATGCCTGGAACCGCTCTTCATCCACCAGAACTAAATTCTGTCTGCATTACATCTGATAGTGCTTTAAGTCTTAAAATAGTCGACAACCAGGAGGTCTACCTTGAGCTCCAAAATCTATGTTGAACATGTATCTTATGCACTCAGTGTGCTGTACATTATAGCATAATTTTATATGTGTTTATAATATCTATTTAGTCCGTGTGGCACTGTGGGTTAATGTGCCAGACTGCAAAGTCATTCGAACCACTAGGTCAGCAGTTCGAGCTCACCAGCTGGTCCTTGGAAACCCTATACAGGGTTGCTATGGGTCAGAACCGACTTGATGGCACTTCACAATGTAACAATGTAGCTATCTATTTAGTTATTTTCTACTATAAAAGAGTATAAAGCATACTACATAGATGATTGGCATCATTTTCACGATTGTTCCCTAAATTTGAGGCATCCCCAAGAAATGTTGCTTGATTAAAAGAACCATAGATACATGTGTGTTCAAAATTAAATTTAGATTCTGATATTTGAAATGTGAACTTGTGAAATATGAACTTGTGAAAATTTCTTAACACTTTTTTGAGTCTCATTTCAATGCTGCAAATTTAAATAAACACTATCACCTTTAAAGCTGTAATCATAGAGGGTAATATATGAGCAAAGTCTATATGTGTTCAATATAAAATAACTACTTCTTTAACCTGTTCTTTTCCAATTATGAGTATAGAGGCAATGTTTTTAAATGCTGCCAAATTGGTTCCAATGCATAGCACACTGAATAGGGTTTCTGAGGAGAAAATGGTGGGCTTGAACTGCCAACCTTGAAGTCCCTATCCTTGGGCTCCAGTGCTTATTCTACACGACCACACCAGGACTGCCTAGATCACCTTTACTGAGTGCCTCCACTGCAGCATTAGTTTGTTGAAAGATTGTTTGCCTTTGTAGGATAAGCACTGTACTGCTAACCAGAAGGTTGGTGGTTAAGACTCACTAGCCACTCCTTGGAAATCCTGTACAGGATCACTGTGAGTCTAAACCAATTTGACAATACTTAACAACAACAGCAGCAAAAAAACATATTATCATTATCAGGCAGAATTTGTATAGGCTGTAATGTTACCACAAATTCTGCACAGAATTTGTATAAGGAGAACTAACTCAACCTGAGCTACAGAAACAATCTGTAAAAATGGAATAAGTAGTTTCTCCTTGAATTGAACCTAGGAAGAGTGTTTTGCAACTTTTAACTGGACAATAGATATAGGGAGAAGCTTCTAAGCAAAAGGAGTCTATGAATCCAGGCACTGGGATATAATAAAACTGGTATTGTTGTTGTTGTTGTTGTTAAGTGCCTTCGAGTCGGAGCCGACCCATAGCGACCCTGTACAGGGTTTCCGAGGGTGTAAATCCTTACGGGAGTAGAAAGCCTCATCATTGAAGTATAAACCAGGGTATAGGCAGTCTTTAGGGTTTATCAGACAGAAAAGAGACAGGTATTATGGGGCAAAAAAGGAGAGGACTACTAATGTATAAGACACTCTATTAGCATAGTGGGCTATGAGTTGGGCTGTAAATCTTGACTGGAGTAAAAACCTCATCTTTCTCCTGTGGAGCTGCTAGTAGATTTGAACTGCTGACCTTTTGTTAGCAGTTCAACAGACTCCATGTTACATAACCATCACCATGACTAATTATATGAAAAATTTTAGGGAGGAGGTTTTTTTTTTTTTCTTCTTCTTCTTCTTCTTTTTTTTTTGAGATAACACTGAAAACTCTAGGAGAAAATTGATAAAGGTATTTTAGAGGATAACATTATCATTTTCAAAGAAATGGGAATATCTGAATGAAAGGCTATTGTGGAAAGACTTAATGCAATTAAGGGTAGGTTTGGGTGAAGCAATGAAAGCTGAGTCGCTTTGTAGAAGGGGACAAATTATGTAGCATTTTGATGCAATGCTATGGGGTCTGGACTCTACCCCATAAGTAAATGGAATCAGATGACAATAATCTTGATGTGATGTATTACTTGTGTATTCCCCTAGGAATGATTATGTAAGGTGGATGATAACAAAATCTTCAGTAAAAAGACACAGATGAAAAAAAAGATGAAAGAAGAGATCAGCCCCTCCAAGCAGATGACCTGGAGTTTATGTAGTAGCAGAATGAAATGTAGAAGAAGAGGAAACGGGAATATGAAGAACTCCTTTAAGAAATATTGGTATAGGGAAACATGAAAAAGGGAAGGAAAATATGAGGATTTAGAAGGTAGCAATTCCCTATTTTTATAAACATAATTTATTCCAAAGGTGTTTTCTGAATGCTTACTATTTTCAGGATTATCATGTTGCTGTTACATGGCATTAGAAATTTTTTTGACTCATCTGAAGTTTACCATGAACTCATTCTTTCATTCCTTCAATATGTTGTTTTTTTCCCTCTGTGTATTTCCACATTAACAGTGGTTATGACTAAAGTCTGCCATCTCCATTACTGAAGTGTTTCAATACACATTGGTTATCTTATATATATATATTCTCAATATCTTACAAAGTAACTCTAAAATGGTAAGTGATAAAAAACCACTTATTGAATTCATAAAGAACAGGGTATAACTAGTTGCTGAAACTAGTCTTAAAACTACAATTTAAAAATGCTGCAGGAATGAAGATGAACCCAAAACAAACCCTTTGCCTGATATTGGATTCCATTTAAAGTGATCCTATAGAACAGAATACAACTGTCCTCTTAGAGCTTCCAAGACTATAATTTTACAGAATACTACCAAATCTGTCTCCCACAGAGCAACTGGTGGGTTCAAACTGCCAACCATTCAATGAACAGTGAGGGGCTTAATCAATACTTCACAAGCACTTCTGGAATGAAAATAATAGGTGTCTAATTTAAACAAGTCTGTGTTGGATGAAGTACAACCATAATACGCCTCAGAAGCCAAGATAACCAGACTTTGTCTCTTATATTTTGGACATATTATCAGGAGGACATATTATCAGGAGGGACCAATCTTTGGAGAAGGACATCATACTTTGCAAAATGGATGGTCAGAGAAAAAGAGGGAGACCCACAATGAGTCGGATTGGCATAGTGCCAGCAACAATGGGCTTAAGAGTAGTAGCAATTGTGAGGATGGTGCAGGATCAGGTGGTGTTTATTTCTGTTGTACATAGATAGAGTTATTATAGGTCGGAACAGACTTGACAGCACTTAACAATTTAAACATCATGTTCACACTGAAATAGCAGTGGCACAATGAACTTTTTAAAAAGCATTGTATCAAATAAATTCAGCGTCCAAGATGGGATACAAATCCAAGAGCTGAAAGGCCAAATATTGAAAATGAAAATGAAGTCACAAGAGTAGAGTAAAGATTAAAGACAGTGAGATCTTTCCCTTTGTCCTCATTTCACTGGGTAGAAAGAGGCATTCTTAGCTCCAGGTTAGCCTAAGGGAGTCTGCCTCAATCCTGAAGAGTACAAAAATGCACTAAGTATAAAAGAATATTTTACATATATGTTTTAGACAATTTGGACTGTGAAAAAGAATATCTAACAGTATGAGAAATACCAGATCCAATACATAACTCTGTTTCATGCTTATCTATAACAGTAGTTTTAAATGTTTGCTAAATTCCTATGCAGAATTCTAAGTCAGAATATAAACTTCTTTAATAGCTACCATTTCCACTCTGCTTAAAAAAAAAAAATGAGATGCTTCCATTCTTTTCATAGCTTCCTGACCATGCAAATTGCAGCAGTTTAGTCTGCCAAGTTCCATAATACAGTGACAAGAACATTTTTCAATATTTGTATAGCACACTTTTTTGGATGCAACAAATATCTTTATGGCTATTAACGGATTTTTTTTTTTTTTTTGCTATTATGGCACTTAACAACAACAATTACAAACTGCATTATATCACTTAGAAGTACAGGGAAAAAGTGTTATCGAAAATAGGAGCAAAAAAAAAAAAAACTGCTGAAAAGGGACATCATCACTAATATTTTACAAATGGGTATTTGATACCCCAAGCACTCATTTTAATCAGCAATACTATGATTAATCAGAAGCTTTTCATTTTAATTTTCAGAGCACCTCCAAGTGCACCACAGTTTTAAAATATCACTTTATCAGGATGTGTTGCCTATATCAAATATGTAGGATCCTGAAGTCTTTAAGAAGATTCCCTGAAATTTTTAGCTAACAATGGCTCTTGTCTTAGAACTACTTTCATATTCCATTCATGTTTTTATGGAAATAACAAATAATTTATATAAAATCAATTATTTATGAAATGCATTCAAGTTATATGAAAGAGATCAGCATAGGGTGATATGTCTCCTTTTAGGCAAGATGAATGATGCTCTTCCTGTAGTAATTTACTTCCCATCACTACATCTACAATTTCTGTGTACCTGCACTAAGCACCTGTACCAACCATTCTGTTATATCTTCACGTATATCACTTCCTGATTCTTTCTCTAACATTGCTTGACTATTACAATTTATATACTTGCCTTATCCTTCAACTTTTAAGCATGACCAGTTTCTGACATTAATCAATTTCCCTCCACAGAGCTTTATCTATCTCTTTATTGATTGATTGATTGATTAATTAAACAAAAGTGAGTGAAAGTTTATATGTTAGTGAGAAAGGAAATTGTCCTTCTCCTTGAGTTTTTTATTGTTGAATGGAGGAGATCAGCATGTAAACTAATTATGCTATTGCACTATTGGCAATAGAATTAGGTTTAAATGTTACCTCAGGGCAGTGAAGTTCAAGAAATTGTTTCCTCCTGTCCAGGAGGATAGTAGAAAATAATCATCTAAGAAGTGATATTTGATGTGAACCTTGAAGACTGAGTAAGAAATTTCCATGGGCAAAGCAATTATCTCAGCTGTTCTTGGTAGGGGTAAAGTATGAGTCAAGACATCAAGGTTGAAGCTATAGTTTGTATCTGGATGTCTGAGTTGTTTACTCTGGCTGAAGAAATAGAAGGTTGAGAAAAGAGTGCTGTTTCTGTGATAAGGTTGCAGAGCTCTTACTAAACAAAACATATATATAACTTCGTTAAGTGCTGTTCAATCAGTTCCAACTCATAATGACCCTTTATAGGGTTCCGAGGAACAGCTTGTGAGTTTGAATTGCCAACCTTGCGGTCCAGTGCTCATCCTACAGCACCACACCAGGACTCCACATATGAAGTGCTGGTAGGCTTGGACTGTTGACTTTGTGGTTAGCAGTCCAGTGCTTATCTTATAGTGCCAGCCATACTCCATCAGTATGAGTTGAAACTGACTTGATGGCACCTAACAAAAACATATATATAAGCATATCACATACTCCCAACAAGTGTGGCACATGTAGTCCACCCTGCAAAGCCATCTCCCATAGAAGGCCATATGTGTCTACAGCCAATTTTCTATCAGATTCCTCCTATGTCCATTGCAGAAAAATTGTGCTGTACCAATGGCACAATGAATGATGAGTCAGAGCATTATTTTTTAAACCAGTGTCTAAAATTTTACCCTAGTTTAACATGCCAGTTTATGTGAAACTCTCATCAGGTGCTCCTCCCTGAATATACTTCCACTTACACTTTGCGAGGTTCAACGTATTTAATAAAATATGAAAAGCTACATTATTAACTTAAAAACTTGGAAGTTTGACATGGTAACAATAGTTTACCTTTGTATTTCATGAGCTTGAGCAGGGGGAAATGATATCAATTACAAGAGTCACACTGTTGTTAATGTTGGTAAGTGCTGTTGAGTGGATTCTGATTCACAGTGACCCGGTGTAAGATTTACAAGGAGCAGCTGGTGGGCTTGAATCACCAACCTTTCAGTTAGTAGTCCAGCAATTGTCCTACAGAACCACACCAAGACTCCTAGCCATCATTTATTAAGGCCCAAACTCTAAACTAGGTGTTTTATCAGTAAAAATTCACATCCCCTTTGTGGTATTACAGGAGAAGTACTGGACTGGTAACCACAAGGTCAATAGTTTAAACTCATCAGCTGCTTCTTAGAAACTCTATACAGTATCACTATGATAGGAACCAATTCAATGTCACTTCACAACAATAAAAAACAACATGTGGTAGAAGTCATTCATTCCATTTTAAAATGATAAATAACCAAGACTCAAGAGACTTAAATAAATTATTCAGGTACATGACTAGAAAGAGGTTGAGCCTAGATTTAGAACCCTTAGTCTGATTCTTAACCATTATGACATTATTTGCTTTATTAGACATGATTCACTTTGTTTTTAATAAACTCAATATGAGATTTAATTTTAAGATATTATTCTTAGTTCATTGATCCATATTCTTTGAAGATACTGAAATTTATTCCACACCTCACTAAGGCAGGTAATAACATCTCTTCAATAGCATTTAATGTTTGGAGAAGTCTTGGTTAGGTATATTATTTTTCATTAGAGAAAAATCAAACTCTATGAATTTAAATGACATGGCAAAATAATCTTGCAGCACAGATTTGAACATATTTGATTTCATGGATCTAAAACACATCACACATCCCAGAAGTTAGGTAATCCATAGTTAATGAGTAAAGAACCATTTGCATTGTTTGCTATTGGGACTGCTATTTAGAGAAACTGTTTTTTACAGGACTGTACTTAGAACCAGTATTTGATAAACAATTGACCTTTAAGAATACAATGATTATACTCAGGAGATTTTAGCAAATGATATGGCTTTCAATGAAATTGTAACATTTTAAGAAGGAACTGTACTCCATTGTCTCCTTTCTGAACAATGGCATAGAACTTGAAACAAAAACAAAAAACAAACCAAGAATAAGATTTAATTACTGATAGCATTCATTAACCTCTTCTGTGTGACAATCACAATGCTACAAGTTTTTACATTTTATATCTTCTAGTTTTCAGATTCCATGTCTTTTCTATTATATATGTCCATTCACATTTTACACATAAAGAAAGTGAAGTTGAGAGATTTAAGTAGCTTTTCTTATAAAGAGTAGAATTTAATACACCTTAGCAAGTTATTTGACCATTCCAAACTTTTGTTTCTCAGTTTATAAATGAGTAACAGCAGTATCTTTTCTGAAGTGGAACTAAGATGAAATAATGCTAGTAAACATGAGAACATAAGGAAATTGTTAATATTTTCATCAGATTCAGACCTCGGTAACAACAGTTCTTATTATCTCACACATGTAAGAAGGCACACCACAGAAAACTTGAGGAGATACTTAAATTCCTCCAGTTATGACATAACCGACAATGGTAGAATTCCATCTTTTCTCAATCTATTCCAGATATATTCATTAATTATGGGGCCCTGATTTAAGAATGAGGAACCAGTAATACTTCACAGACAACCCCTGTAAATCCTCTTTGGTGACCATGATGATTGTATTGGACTCAAAATAACTTACAAATCTGCATTTATTCTCCATAACACATCATGGATATAATCTTTTGAAGGATGTAGCATGACCTAGTAGGCTTATTTTCCTCATAATCCCTAAATTCTAACAGTTAATTTCACAAAAGTCAGTTCATACTGTCATAGCATAATACCCAAATCTACCCTAACCCCACTGTTGGTGAGTCAACTGTAATTCATAGCAGCACTATATTACAGACTAGAACTGCCTTGCTGGGTTTCATAGATGACGCATACTGGCAGTGTTTCCTTCTGTTGTGCAGAGGGCAGCTATGAGTCAGAACTGACTCAACAGCACCTAAAAACAACTCTTTATGGTTGTAGATAACCAAGTCTTTTGTCTTCCTGAGGCATTGGTGGGTTCAAACCACCAACCTTTCAGTTAGCAGCTTAGCATTTAATGATACTCCCTTCTGAGTTACTTTTATAGCATTTATATAAAACACAAGACAGAAATTAAGTTATATATTATTGTCATGAATATATAGCTAATATACCTAAAAAGAAAAGAGGTGGTAGATATTATATCTAACATAAATTTTATGGCTAGTAGACAGAAAGAAAAAAATAATCCTTAGGAAACTTATGGGTACTGAAGATATATATATATCCTGGTGTGGCACTGTGTGTTAATGCACCAGATTGTAAAGTCAGTTGAACTGCAAGGTTGGTAGTTCAAGCTCATATATAAGCTCTGGTAGTATAGTGGTTACGAATCGGGCTGTGAACCTTAAGGTCAGCAGTTTGAAACTACCAGCTGCTCCATGGGAGAAAGATGAGGTGTTCTGCTCCCGTAAAGATTTTCAGCCTCAGAAACCCTGTACAGGGTCTCTATGGGTTAGAACTGACTCCACGGCACATAACAACAACAAAACAAAACAAAACAACAACTATATATATAATCTATGTGGATGTTCCATGGATGATCATTTTATAATTCAATTAACTGAATAATTTTTATTTTTGTGCTTTTCTCTGTGTGTTATGTTGCTGTTGTCAGGTGCCATGGAGTCAGTACCAAATTACAGCAACCTTATGCACAGCAGAATGAAACACTGCCCAATCCTGGGACAACCTTACTACTGTTGCAA
This sequence comes from Chrysochloris asiatica, assembly GCF_000296735.1. Lineage (NCBI taxonomy): Eukaryota > Metazoa > Chordata > Mammalia > Afrosoricida > Chrysochloridae > Chrysochloris > Chrysochloris asiatica. The sequence continues at coordinate 2,265,218 of NW_006408649.1, read as the reverse complement.
CTCTCGGGTCTATTGATGCAGCCACTTGGTCAATCCATTTTGTTGGGGGTCTTCCTCTTTTTCTCTGACCCTCCACTGTACCAAATATGATATCCTTCTCCAGCAACTGGTCTCTCCTGACAATATGTCTAAACTATCAGAGATGAAGTTTGGCCATCTTGGCCTCCAAGGAGCACTCTGATTGTACTTCTTCCAAAATGGATCTATTGGTTCTTTTGGCAACCCATGGAACTTTCAATATTCTCCTCCAACACCATAACTCAAAAGCATCAATTCCGCTATGGTCTTCCTTATTCACTGTCCAGCTTTTGCATGCATATGAGGTTATTGAAAACACCATGGCTTGGGTCAGATGCACCTTAGTCCTCAAGATGACATCTTTGCTCGTCAACACTTTAAAAAGGTCTTGTGCAACAGATTTTCTCAATGCAATTTGTAGTTTGATTTCTTGACTGCTGCTTCTGTGACTGTTGATAGTTGATCCAAGAAAAATGAAGTCCTTGACAACTTCAATCTTTTCTCCATTGATAAGAATGTTGTTTATTGGTCCAGCAGTGAGGATTTTTGTTTTCTTTACATTGAGATGTAATCCATACTGAAGGCTGTGCTCTTTGATCTTCATCAGTAAATGTTTTAAGTCCTCTTCACTTTCAGCAAGCACGGATGTATCATCTGCATATCACAGGTTGTTAATGAGTCTTCCTCCAATCCTGATGCCATGTTTTTCTTCATAGAACCCAGCTTCTCAGATTATTTGCTCAGCATACAGGTTGAATAAATATATACTTCACAATAAAAAAAATGTCTATCTTAGACCTAAAGTAGTCATAGTAGAGGTTCTAGAGTATATAGAGCCACTGATCCTTGACCACTGGGAAACCATGTATGTATAATCATTGGTGGTATATCATGTCCTATACACCTTCTGTAGCTTTTTGCAGTCCAGAAATGACACTCCCAATTTTGAGACCAAACCTGCCTTTTAATTCTTTAGCCAGTCCTGTGAATCACCTCCTTGGACATGGGAATCTCAGGATGAAATCTGTAAACCATGGAAATGTTAAATCACATAGTGGTCAAGCCTCTTGAAGTGTGGATTTTGTTGTTGTTAAGTACCTTCAAGTCAGTTCTGACTCATAGTGACCTTGTATAGGGTTTCCAAGGAGCAGCTGAGGGGTTTGAACTACTGAACTTGCAGCTTAAAATGATCTTGAAGTCCAGTGCTTTATCCTACCATGCCACATCAGGACTTCTGAAGAGATTATGCCCAGGAGACTGTTTGCCTTAAACTTTTCCCAAAAGGTGCATGGACTAGGAAGTCAGTCAGAACTGGGTTTCAATCAGTTCCATGACCATTTTAATAGGGTGACCTTTAGAAAGTGATATAAATTCTGAAAACTGCAATTTCTTTACCTGCAAAATAGAGAAAACGTGTACTTGCTTCACTCTTTGTTAGGATTGAATGATGCAATATACATAAAATGGCTTCATGTGAGGCTCAAGTAACACAATTTATTGTCTCTATTCGTGCCTGTCATAGAAGTTTAAGGTCATGTAAATATACTACTTTTATTCTAACGATCACTCCTATTACACTAAAACTTCATGCTAGACTTTAAACATAACATGATGCCCACTCTGGAATTCTGGATGTTGATATCATTGATTCATAATCAAAAGAAGGATTATCTCTTTCTGCAAGTTCTATGTTGGTTTCGGTAATATGCTCATTCTTTCTGACTGAATGTCCTAGTACTAAATATGATCAATATCAACACATGGACTTGCTGAAGGCTGTGTACCCCGTTCCTTCGAATCTTGTTGAAATAATTTTTTATTTGCTATAGTTTGTAAAAAGAAAATCTAGTCTGGCTGTTTGTTTTATGCTACAAACCACAGAAGTCTAATCACCTGAAAGAGGATAAAATGTATCTTGATATATGTTCCTCTAGGAACAGACCCTAAGAAAAGGATGTGAGGACAAGTAAATTGTTTGCGAGGTGATACCAGGAAACATAAGGAGCTCTGATAGTATAGTGGTTACAAGTCGGGCTGCCAACTGCAAGGTCAGCAGTTCGAAACCACCAGCGATTCTGCAGGAGAAAGATAAGGCTTTCTGTTCCTGTAAAGATTTACAGCCTCAGAAACCCTGTGCAGGGTCACTATGAGTTGGAACTGACTCCATGGTACTTAACAACAAACAACAACCAGGAAACACTATGAGGAGAATGGGACAGAATAACTGGAAAAGAAGAATTCATTAAAAAGTTTATAATCCAGTTAACAATATGGTCAACTGAAGTATCTGCCTACTAAGGCACACTTTTGTGTTTGTTGTTATGTGCCATGGAGTTGTTTCCGACTCATAACGACCCTGCATAGAGTTTCCAAAGCTGTAAGTCTTTATGGGAGCAGAAAGTCTCACCTGTCTTCTGTGGAACAGCTGGTAGTTTTGAACTGCTAACTGTGAGATTAGCAACCCGATTCATAACCACTACGCTAGGAGAAACCATAAAACACAAGTTAGAATCACTCAGGAAGCTGCATCTATAAACTCAGTGTCTACTATGTGCTGGGAACTGCTTCTCTGGAACTTCCAGCTTTCCCTTTCTATGGCTAGCAATGCACACTCTTGTTAATAAGTAGCCTTCTCTGAGTAATAGTAAATATTGAAGGTATCTGACCATGGCAATAGCTGAAACCCTAATAGGCACTAATTGTTAGACTCAACTAACATCAACATTGTTCCATGATCTCAAAGCAATCTCAAAGATCTGTCAAATATGAATGCCTCAAGTATTTTACAGAACAATGAAACTGATTATTATCTTGTAATGGAGATATTTGATCCAATCCTGTCTTCCAAACCATGTTCTACTAGTAACACCATGCAGCAAAGTATTGACTATGTAACCATTAGGAAAACATTTTAAACCAAAAGACTTCAAAGAAACTGTTGTGGCGTAAAAAACATGATGGTATAAATTATTTCCATTTATAATAAAAATTGAAAGCAGGAGAAAACAAAATGAACCCTATCAAACATACACAAATATCTGTCCTCTCCCTTTATTTCTCGCAAAGCACTTAAGAAAGGGAGTTTCACGTGGAGCCTTTTCCAAGTCGTCGCTATAATAGCAACCACGTTTGTAATTCTATTATGTGTCAGAGCCTTTATATAGGACATTATAATAACATGGAAATAGAAGCATTATAAATTCCATAGTTAAAAAAGAAAAATTTTTAAATAATTTGTGTACTGATTGTAAATGGTATAATCATGGATGGAAAACGGGTTTGCCTAATTTTTTGGTACCTGTCCTTTCTGCACGCTGCCTCCAAAGATGGTGTCCAAAAGTCACTTAACCCTGAAGAATTGGTAAGTTGTTCAATGCTATGTCCTTGTTCTCATCTTGTAAAGCACTAGGGAGAGCACTACACTCACTGTGCCCAAATTCTCTCTAGTACAGAATTCAGTCCTACTCATCAACCAGATTTCTCCAGTGTGGGTGCACAAAGGAGGGCTGTGCCTTTCCCAGGGCACACCCAACTGACAAAGAACAGTACCTACAATGCCATGCACAATTTCTCCTGAGGGAGTGAATCAAGAAAGACTTGTCTGGCCACTTCAGGAAACTAGCCATACTCTGAGATAGCTCCCATGCATCCTACATGGGAATGTAGACTTTATCTATATCATTTATAGCATTTTGTCATTATTTTCCCTAGGGTAATGATTCAGGTCCCACTGTGGAAGGTGAGACTTTAAGGAAGAAGGCTATTTGATGATTCCCTAGGGCCCCAAGCATGTTCTAGCAGGTAAAGTGCTGTCTAGCTTCAAACAATATGTGGTTATATCCAAGATAGCTTTAATTGATATCGGTACTTAGTGACTTGCAGTGTCAGGCATCTGTAAGCTCAACAAACTCCCCAGCTCACTTGGGAAAAAATTAACTTAATCTGCTTCTGATAGCCTCTTCCAAAGTTTTGAAAGCATAGGAAACTGGGAGGTGGAAATGCTAATAAAATGTCTAATATCTGGCCCCACATCTTTCCTAGCCTTTAGATTTAATTTCTGTTATTTTTTAAGTAATTCTTATCTCTCTTATCCCTTTTCCAGCAGAATTATTTATGATCAAGCACTATGGATTTTACCTCTAGCTCATCTTTTTACTTATTTATTCCCTGTTCCCTATGCTCCACTCTTCCCACCATCTCTATACAATCTGGCCACAATCTTTGTTTCTAATCTAATTTTATTCCAAGTACTTCAATTCACCTAAGGCTTCCCTCATATCAGGAACCTTGTCATCTCTCTTTCATACTTCACATTCTGTTTCCAACTTGGCACCCTTTCCATCCACATCTCCATGTTTGATATATAACCAATTCTTCAAACACATTGTCAAATGCCAGCTTGTCTAAAAAGAAAGTGGTCACTCCTCTTTCTGATCTCCAAGATTACTTTATTTCTATCTCTCATGACTGTTTCCATATAATTAATAATTAAATTGTCCTCATCATAGCTACTAGAATATCCATTTTAGCTGGGTAAGAGGGTAAATCTGAGCTTCATAGATGGTTAGTGTTGAACAGGAAGTTAAAGAGCATTCAGACATTCCTTCTTCATTAATATTACTGTTGTTGTTAATTGCTGTCAAGTCAGATCCTACACATAGCAACCCTGCATAACATTTCCAAGGAGCATCTAGTGGGTTTGAACAGTCAACCTCGTGATTCAAACTGAACTTGCAGTCAGGTGCATTATTTTGCAGTAGCACATCAGGACTTCTCTTCATTAATAGAAGGGGGAAAAAAAGAACCAGAGAAAGGACAATGAGAGCTCAAAAGTCCAGGTAGTCCTACCCCATCACTCTCCATGCTTTCTATCCATTTCTCTTGCATAGTGGTTGGAGGTGGTGGATATGTGTCCTCTGACTCATAGTGACCCTGTATAGGGTTTCCAAGGCTGTAAATTTTTACCAGAGCAGAAAGCCTCATCTTTCTCCTGCAGAACTGCTGGTAGTTTCCAACTATTGACAGTGAGATTAGCAGCCTGACTCATAATCACTCAGCTCATTATTTTAAAATTATAGAAAATCTAAATGATCAATTTCTATACATAAATAATAATAAAAAAAGGAATATACTCTATCCTGTACTTATACCACACTGTTTCCAACAACATATACAACCCAAACCATACTAATTTTATTTCAATATTTTTGGTGACATTTGTAAAATATTACTTATCTTGAAATCATTGATTAAGCATCAGATTATGCTAAGCACACTATGGTGGCTTAGCTTTATTATCTTATTCACTCCTCATAACAACCCAGCAAGTGGAGTTCCCATTTTGCAGAAGAATAAGTTGAAGCTTTTTGTTGTTGTTGTTAAGTGTCATAGAGTCAGTTCTGACTCATAATGGCTCAGTATATGGTTTCTGAGAAGCAGCTGGTGAGTTTGAGCTGTCTTCCTTGAGATTCAAACTGACCTTGTTGTCTAGTGCTTATGGCACAATGCCACACAAGGACTCCAAATGTAAGCTTACAGACATTAAATGGATAAGCTAAGATTGGTTTATCTATTCCTTGAGACCCTCAGACTTCACTCTACTTCTTTCATAAAAGCTAGTTTATTTTTACAGGACCAAGAAATAATAGCTGCTAAATAAATATTCAGCACGAATCCTGGTGTGGTGCTATGGGTCAATGTGCTGGACTACAAAGTCGGTTTGAACCTCAAGGTGGGTGATTCAAGTTTACCAGCTGTTTCTCAGAAACCCTTTATAGGATCACTATGGGTCTGAACCTACTCTGCCGCACTTAACAACAACATAAATATGGTAAGTGGACATTCAACTATTTGTTTACATAGTTAGTTCAATCAGTTGAACATTGACCACTTAGAGAGAGTTAACATCTAATTTCCCATAAAGTCTGGGAAAAGCAACATGCAAATCTGTTAGAAGAACATTCAGACAATCCACAAAGGATAGCGTTCTATTTATAAATGCAAATGCAGCTATTGCTGAGCAGCTAGATTAGATCAGCAGTTAATGAAACGAAAAACATTAGGAAATGTTGAAATGATAAGAGTTAACTTCGCTCTGAATATCATCATCATGATCTATTTGATGTTATCTAGTCTTCTTTATTTCCTTCTTGGACTTCTATGAAGTTATTCTCATTAACGTTCCATCTTAAGCAGATAGGTAGACTTCTTTCTGGAGAGACTGTGGTATGTTCTGTTTGCACTCTCCTAATTCTTCCGGTTTGGGAGATTATATCATCCTTGCATGAGCTCACATGGGCACTCATTAAAAGAGCAGAAACATTTGCTGAAAGGAGAAACTACTATGCTGAAGGAGAGAACTTCCTAGATACAACGCTAAAACATCCTGGAGACCACGGAGCTAGAGCTGGATTACTGGGAAGTTGCTTAACCTCTCTGCTTCAGTTTAATTGTCTGTAAATAGGGATGTCCTCCTGCTATAGGAGTCCTGGTGGTAGCACTTGGGTGAATGCGCTGGACTGCAAAATCGGTTTGAATCGCAAAGTTGGCTGTTCAAACTCACCAGCCACTTCTTGGAAAGCATATACAGGGTCGCTATGGGTCGGAACCGACTCGACGGCACTTAACAACAACAACGACGGCACTTAACAACAAACCCTGTACAGGGTTTCCGAGGGTGTAAATCTTTACGGGAGTAGAAAGCCTCATCTTTCTCCCGCGGAGCGGCTGGTAATTTCAAACTGCTGACCTTAAGGTTTGCAGCCCGATTCGTAACCATTACGCTACCAGAGCAACAATAACATGCAGATATTACCCGATAAAGTGTCCTGCATCTTGTTGTTGTTTGTTATGTGTCATTGAGTCAATTTTGACTTATAGCAACCCTGTAAGGGTTTCCGAGGGGCGGCTGGTGAGCTTGAACCGTGAACCTTTCAGTTCAAATGGCTTTGCAGTTTGGTGCATTAACCCACAGCGCCATACCAGGACTGCCATTTTAGGAATCTATTAAAGCGTTTAAATAAGTGAGTAACAAGATCAGATTCAAATCTTAACATATTTCTCTGGCAAAGAAAATGTTCTGGACTAAATACCAAAGTAGTAGCAGTAGAAATCTAGATAGGGTCTTTGTAGGTCAGAATCCACGCAATGACCATGGACTTTTGTTTATCTGTTTGTTTGGAACCCTTCCCAAATAATTCTACATTCTTCAGTTTATACCACATTAAAATGATACTTGAGGAGCCCTGGTAGTGTAGTGGATTAAGATCTGGGTTCCTAACTGCAAGGTCAGCAGTTCAAATCTACCACAGGAGAAACACTAGGCTTTCTTCTACTCGGGTAAATGTTTACATCTCGGAACCCTATACAGGATCGCTATGAGTCAGAACTGACTTAATGGTATACAACCTCCATTACTACGTATATAAATACTATATAAATAGTTATTGTTGTTAAGTGCCATCGAGTCGGTTCGACCCATAGCGACCCTGTATAGGGTTTCCGAGGAGCAGCAGTCTGCTGCATTAACCCACAGCGCCACACCAGGATTAATACATAGCACAATATATGTTGTTGCCAAGTGCCATCAAGTTGGTTCCAACTCATAGTGACCCTGTAAAGGGTTTCCAAGGAGTGGCTGGTGTGTTTGGGAGTCCTGGCTGGAGCTGTGCGACAAAGCACTTAATTGCTAACTACCAACTAGTCCTTTGAAATTCTATATAGGGTTACTATGGGTCAGAACTGACTTGATGGTGCTTAAAAACAACATATAGAGTGTGTGTTTATGTATATCTATCAATATATGTGTATACATACACACTTACCCACACACATATACATGCAGACATTTGTTTCAACCTTCTAGAAAGATAGGACCAGAAGGTAATTAGAAAGATTCAGCTTCAAACATGAGCAGGTTGTTCTCACATGCCCATGTTAACTCCTCTTGGCATACGTCCATTTTCTTCTGGTCTCAGGCAAACAGTCTCTTTAGGCTTTAAATATTTCTGATTCTCCCCAACTCTATAAACTCTCCCATTTTTAGATTCTCACTACACTACATTTTAACTACATGAAAGCATTTCTAAACATTTACTGTATCTTTCACCAT
>NW_006408649.1:2252636-2256460 GCF_000296735.1 Chrysochloris asiatica | reverse complement strand
AGTGTTCCTTGGAGGCCAGGATGGCCAAATTCATCTCTCATACTTCAGACATATTATCAGGAGATACCAGTCACTGGAGAAGGAAATCATGTTTGGTAAAGTGGAGGGTCCAAGAAAAAGAGGAAATCCCCCCAAAAGAAGCAATGTCACAGTGGTAGCAGAGATGGGCTAAGGCTTAACGATTGTGAGGTTGGCCCAGGACTGGGCAGTGTTTCATTCTGCTGTGCATAGGGTAGCTAGGAGTCAGTACCAACTCAATGACACCTAATAACAACAACAGCTGAATCTAAGAATCTGTTAATTATACACTGTATTATTATTGATTGCTAGAAAGATAATGTTTGCAATTTACACTGAGATATAATGTTTTCTCATCATTTAGAAGACTTATTTGAAGGTCCTATCAAAAGAGCCTTTTAGATTTATTTAAGCAGTGGAAGTAATGCCAATATGAAAGAACTCTGACCAAGTTCTTCAGATTACTGTGCCACAATGGCCAGCTGCCTCACTGTAACTTTTAAATAAAATTAAATATAAGAACTTTATTTTGGAGATAATAAAATGTGAAAACATAATAACAAACTTGTTGCTGTTAAATGCAGTTGATACAGCTCTGACTCATAGCAACTCTATATAGAGTTTTTGAGAAGTGGCTGGTGGATTTGAACTGCTGATCTAGTGGTTAGCAGTCCATGTTTATCCTATAATACATCACCAGAGTTCTATAGGGCCAAACCTAGGGGCTCTAATACATGGTATAAATATACTGTGACACATAACTAAAAGCACACAAGTAGTAGAAGACTAGGATCTCTTAAAAACCACTCACTTACGTTCATTAAAAGATTTCACCAAAAGATTAAAAAGGGAGCCCATAGAGTGAGAAATCTGTTTCAATGACATGTCAGACAAAGGACTAATCTCTAAAATTTATAGAAAACAAAAACATCTTTACAAGAAAAAGACAAACAACCCAATTAAAAGATGGGCAGAGGGCATGAACAGTCACTTCACCAAGGAAACATTCAGGAAACCAACAAACATATGAAGGAAATTTCACGATCATTAGCCATTGTTGTTGTTGTTGGGTGCCATCGAGTTGGTACCGACTCATAGCGACACTGTGCACAGCAGAACGAAACACTGCCTGATCCTGGGCCAACCTCAGTTTTGTTGCCACACTTGAGTCCATCAATGCTGCCACTTGGCCAATCCATCTCATTGGGGGGTCTTCCTCTTTTTCTCTGACCCTCCACCTTACTAAACATGATATCCTTCTCCAGCGACTGGTCCCTCCTGACAATATGTCTGAAGTATGAGAGACAAAGTTTGGCCATCCTGGCCTCCAAGGAGTACTCTGGCTGCACTACTTCCAAAACAGATCTATTAGTTCTTTTGGCAGCTCATGGCACCTTCAATATTCTCCTCCAACACCATAACTCAAAAGCATCAATTCTTCTGCGGTCTTCCTTATTTACTGTCCAACATTCACATGCATATAAGGTTATTGAAAATACCATGGATATTAGTTAATCACAAAAGGAGAGATATTGTGTGAGACCACTATTGTAAAAACTCAAGAAAAGGTTTTCATACTAAAAAGAAAAACATTTTTTGATGAATACCAGGGGTGGGAGGAAAGGGAGAAAAATTCAATGGCTAGAGGGTAAGACACATGCTAACTCAGGTGATGGGGAAGAGAATATACAAGAAGAAGGACCTTGGCAGAAGAATGATGAAGATAGATGCAGACACAGGGAGTACGCAAATAGCTAAAGGGATAGAGTTAGATAGTGTTATATATACAAGTTTGGAACAAAAGTATTCTTAGGGTAGATATATGAACAGATACACACACAGGCTGAAGGAATGGGAGTATACCCACAAATATATACAGGTTTGAAAGAGGATATTTGTACATCTACTATAAATGTGGTAAAGTATACACTGGACAAAATGATGAAAACTTCTGAGATATTAATAAAAATCTTAAGTCAATGAGTTGCTGGGCCTGGGGATTCAGGACCATAGTCTCAGGAGACACAATGGTCAATTGGCATAGTTCACAAAGCCCACAAAGACAATGTTCTACATCCTTCTTTGGATGTAGGATGTAGAATTGTGTCTGGAATCTTAAAAGTTCCTGAGCAGCCATTTAAGCTGCAACTACTGGTCACTTCATGTGTAGAAGGAAGAAGACTTATGAGAATTGAAGGTACTTGGAAATCAATTTGTCCAGTAGACTATGGAACATGTGAATAGCAGTCTCCACAGCTCTAAAACCAGAAGAACTAGATGGTGCTCAGCTACAACTACCAACTGCTCTGAAATGGATCACAATAGAATTTCCCAGATAGAATGGGAGAAAGAACAAAACTCAAAATTATTTTTAAAAGACTGGGAAATTTGGTCAGAAAGATACTGGAGGAACACAAGTCTATGGTCATCAACCACCTATGAGATCTGGAAAGAAACAATCTCGTGGATCAATTTCAGCCAAGTAGTAGATAGGTATGTAAAGTGGACAGCCATACTAATAAGGTGTGCTCACCCACCATAGAATGATTAATTATTCAAAATCAAAAGGGCAACAATTACCAAAGGATGAAATTGAGAAGAGATGGTAAGGTTGGTGGAATGGCAATAGGAACACAAGGAGGAAATGGGGTAATGGTTATTGCATGAAGGGGACTGCAATCATTGAGATGAAACAAATTGATGATTTGTTGAATTTAAAATTGATCCTTCACTCAATTAAAAATAAGAAAAGTTTTAAAAAATACTAGCTTTTTTATTAAAAAATAATTCACTAGGACTAAGGGAGTGGAGGAAAATCTTTTTTTTTTTTTTCCCCTCATTCTTCCTCTGTAGTCGTGACATTTCAGATTCTAAGGGGACTAATAGGAAAACTCAGTTTGGCTTCATGGACATGTGAAATGAGAATGAAATACATCACTCAGAGCTGAGCAACTGCTAGATAGACTTCAAGACCCAAATCCACAGGTTATCTGATAAAAAATAAGAACAGAATGTATGGTGAAAAGAGGATGAAAGTTGTATGTAATCAATCATATGAAGATGTTGAATTATATGGACAAGACCATCACTATATCCAATAGCAAAAACAAAACCAAATAAATTACATGGGAGGATAAAGGAATAAAGGTCACTTTCTCAGCTGAAAAAAAAAAAAAAATCTCTAGTTTTCCTGATGCAGTTCAATTTAATGAGGTGTAGAAATTCAGAGCTCTTTGAAATTTTAAAGCAATTACAACACAAATGACTCTAAAGCAAAATGATCTTATTATAGTTAAGCCATAAAATGCTAACTTTGGGATGTCAGGAAAGCAGATCTGTTACTGGCTGGTGTGCCAAATTTATGGGAGGTTTGTGGAATTGTTGGTACCTGATTAACCTCAAAGTATAGTTTATTGCAACAAGCACTGCAATTCATTTGGGACTGACTGTTTTTAGGATTATTATCAAGGAGTGTAGCCACCTACTTCTCTTCATTTTGAAAATGTTTTCAGAATTAGTCAGTCTTGGTAAAGATGGAGAGAATTTCATTTTTAGTTTAAAAAGTATGGTTTATTGAATGTAAAGCTGATGATCTTGTCTGTACAACTTCATTCAATTCATAATTCTGTTGTTGTTAAGTGCCTTTGAGTTGGGTTCAGACACATAGCGACACTGTATAGGGTTTCTCAAGGAACAGCTGGTAAGTTCCCACTGCTAATCTTGCAGTTCAAACCTATGTTGTGGTCTAGTACTTATCCTACAGCACCACACCAGTATTCCTGATTCACAATTAAAAAATATGTATA
>NW_006408649.1:2251023-2251711 GCF_000296735.1 Chrysochloris asiatica | reverse complement strand
TTGAAACTACCAGCTGTTCTGCAGGAGAAAGATGAGGCGTTCTGCTTCCGTAAAGATTTGCAGCCTCGGAAACCCTGTGCAGGGTCACTATGAGTCAGAACCAACTCCACAGTACTTAACAACAACTTCCCTAATAAACCCCATAACTATGGAGGAAAAAACTGAGCCAAAGTGTCTTATGAAAACTCTTATAATCAGCTCTGCCACCGTGTGGTGACACTAAGGTTGTTAATATTAAGTGCCATCAAGTCAGTTTGGGCTCATAGTTACCATGTACAGTGTTTCCAAGGAGTGGCGGTTAGCAGTGCAGTGCTTATCTACAGAGCCTCATCTGGACTCTAAGATTTGTTTTCAAAGTGAGCTTCCTTGCAACATTGGCATGACATGGAAACTTATTTAAAAACAAAAACGAAAAACAAGAGTTCTTTTTTTAAGAAATACATCCATCATCCATTTACTTACTCCAACAGATAGAATCTCTGCATATAATTATAACATTTTATCCGTTTTATTGTAATAGATATATGTGTGATTAATCACTTACTTCTTTGACATTATTTTCATATACCTTTCAGTTGTATCAGTTAGTCTAGCATGCTCATCAAACATTGTCCATTTCTAAGCATTAATCATCCTTTTCCCCTCTTTTCCACCTTCCCTGGTAACCAATATAAGCTTTGATCTCTAT
>NW_006408649.1:2248203-2250529 GCF_000296735.1 Chrysochloris asiatica | reverse complement strand
TTGACCTTGCAGTTAGCAGCTCAGTGCTTAACTATGACACCACCAATGTTCCTTCTCCAGTTTTCCCTGTTGTTGTTAAGTGCCATCAAGTTACTTCCCCAACTCATAGTAATCCTTTTTAGGGTTTCCAAAGAATAACTAGTGGATTTGAACCACTGGCCTTGTGGTTAGCAGCCCAGTGGTTATCCTATAGTGTCTCACCAGTACTCCTAGATGGCACAAATTGCCAACACTTTATGTAGATGTATTTAAATTTAATCTATGATAAAAAGTAAAAAATTTCTCAGAGAGGAAATAGTTAAGAATTTGAGGACTAGATATAAAAAATTTTAGGGACAGCATTAACTACAACATCACTTAGTATTTCAAAGAGAAGATTATGCCACTGTAATGGAACGATTTAATAGAGATCACAGCAAACAAGTGATCAAATATCACTAATAGTGAGAACACCTGGCAGTAAGTGCTTCGAGTAGTGATGAATAAGGAGTAAAACTCCACCTATGAAGTATGCTTGCTAAAAAATCTTTAATCTGAATGCATTCATGAGGAAACAATCAGAAACATTGATATTTCCAGCCGTTCCATGTATCAACAGGCCTGAACTCTTCAAAAATTAATGTAGTGAAAAATAAATATCAAAAAATGAGGGGAGGCAATATACAAAGAGGAGTAGGGCAATCTACATGATGGGGCAGAGGCTAGATGAACAAGGAAGATAGGGGAAGACATAGTGAGGTATGCATGGGCCAACTGTGATAGAGGTATACAGTAGTGTATACACAAACTTAGAACAACAGAGCTCTGTGATACAGTGATTGATACAGTCTGAATGAGGGTAAATAATCTCAAGGTGATTGACTCTTTTGTGGATATTAGTTTCCCCTACATACTATTGGAGATACATACTAAAGGAGCTGGTGCATAGTGGTTACGAATTGGGCTGCAAATCTCAGGGACAGCAGTTCAAAACTACCAGCTGTTCCTCAGAAGAAAGATGAGGTTGTCTGTTCCCATAAAGATTTACAGCCTCAGAAACCCTGTATAGGGTCGCTATGAGTCAGAACTGATTCCACGGCACATAACAACAACAATATACTATTGTAAAATAGACATTTAAGTAGGATAGAAAGGAATATTGGCAAATGTGATTACAGAAAACATGAAAGCCCATTTTTCTTTCCTGCCTGTAACTGATTGGATTAGCTAAAAGGGGTACTAGAATTTGCCCAGGGAAATGGGCTTCTTGTTATGCTTTTGTAGCATATGGGACCTTAGGTGGAATCCTAAGCCCCATCCAGAAAATTCTCAAGTGCGACATTCCGCTTAAAAGGACATGCAGAGCAACCTGGAGCAGCTAGAGGAACAGAAGATATTTCTTAAAAGAAAGACCAGCAGGAAATATGTAAAAAGTAGACTGGTTGAGAAGATCAAGCAAGCTGTTTGCCTTGGAGCCATCAACACAGGATCAGTCAACCCATTCGGGCTAACTTCCTTCTATGATAGAGACTCAAAAGGAACAAATAAGCATGTTTGTAAGCTCACTGGTGACTACCCTGGTGTATTGTGAGTGCAAGTGGGAGAAATGTAGCAAAGAAGACATGGACTGAGTTTGGCTATGTTCCATAGTCACCTGTTGACCTTGAGATGAGAGAGAGACAAGGAAGGGGCTGATTGGTCTGATGTTTATGGAGACTTGTTAACTCCCAAGCCTCTGGACTCTGACCTAGATACTTGGGGCTTTTATTGAGAATGAAGTGACCAGCTGATCTGAATATCCCAAACTTGCAGATATTTCCCATTGATTTTCTTGGATAGCTTGAGACCAGAATTTGACCAGATTAAGATAAGGAAGTTTAATATAGAAAGCAATTGTAACTTGCTACAGTTTAATGATCTGGACCTTTGTTTATGGATATGTTGTTGATGTTAGGTGCCATCGAGTTGGTTCCGACCCATAGCAACCTTATGCACAGAAGAATGAAACACTGCCCGATTCTGGGCCAATCTCACTACTGTTGCCACTCTTGAGTCCATTGATGCTGCCACTTGGCCAATCCATGTCTTTGGAGAGTTTTCCACTTTTTCTCTGACCCTCCACCTTACCAAACATGATATCCTTCTCCAGTGACTGCTCCCTTCTGACAATATGTCCAAAGTATGAGGAATGAAGTTTGGCCATCCTGACCTCTAAGGAGCACTCTGGCTGCACTTCTTCCAAAATGGATCTATTGGTTCTCTTGGCAGTCCATGGCACTTTCAATATTCTCCTCCAACACCATAAATCAAAAACATCATTTCTTCTACAGTCTTCATTATTCACTGT
>NW_006408649.1:2243186-2245868 GCF_000296735.1 Chrysochloris asiatica | reverse complement strand
ATTTTTGACAACTTCCAATTTTCCCAGGTTCATACTTCGTACATTCCATGTTCTGATTTTCTATGGATGTTTACGGCTATTTCTCTTCATTTTGAGTTGTATGCCATCAGAAAATGTAGGTCCCATGGGCTTTTCTCCCATAGGCTTTACTCCTTTCATGTCATTATGGTAAACCCTAATCTGAGGAGGCAGCTCTTCCCCAGTTGCATTTTGAGTGCCTTCCAACCTGAGGGGCTCATTTTCTGGCACTATATCTGATAGTATTTTTCTGTTATTCATAAGGATTTTAGTGACTAAATATTCAGAAGTAGTTCATCGCTCTTTCTTCCTAGTCTGTCTTTGTCTGGAAGCTCATCTGAAACCTGTCTACCATGGATGACCCTGATGGTATTTAAAATACTGGTGGCATAGCTTTCAGAATCACAGCAAATCTCTAGCCACCATAGTATGACAGACTGACAGACACGTAGCGGCTGTTTGGTTTTAAGTGGAAACTGTCACTTTAAATTTCGAGGAGATCTGTGCGAATGCAAGTAGAATACTCCAGGGGTGTACGTGGGGTGTCCATTCACTCAGGCATTCCCTTTAAATCACCAGGAGGAGGTGCACACACAGCGAGAGACCAATGAACAGATACCTAAAACAATGTCCACATCCGTATCTCCGTGGTTCTGTCAGGTGTTCATGGCTGTTGTGATCCTTCCCCTGCTTGGTCTCTCCCAAGATGGTGGCTCTGGGAGCAGCTGAGTGTCTTGAATTGCAAAGCAATGGATTTCTTGATTCTGCTACAAATTTCCCTAACTGTAAGCCTTCCAAACTTCTAAATATTCCTTTATACATGGTTCAGACTTCTAGCACCATACCCTGATGCTGCTTGGTCCGGTATTCTGTGTTGTTGCTAATGGAGCTCCGTACTACGCACCTACCTGATCCACTATCTTGGAGGGTGGTCTTTGCTTATGGATAGAGCTGCTCAAAATTCCAACTGAAAGGGAAAGATTCTGCATATCAAGGATCAAGATTGCCTCCTCAGTACACTGGGTTGATAGAAACCGGCAACTTAGACATTGGATATAAAAAATGGTGGCTGACTTACAAGCTTTCATGAGTGTGCTTAGATACAGAATGCAGGGTCTAAGGCAGAATCTCCACTGAATAGTTTTCCCCTTGTCTAGATGGGTCTGGTGAAAGGGATGTGAGAAGAAGGAATAGGATATTATGATTCCATAGTGAGTAACTGTTGTCATGACTGATTTTGAATCTCACAACTATAAATGTAGAGTATGTTAAACTAAAAGTGGGGAGTATTTAATCTTTCATTTCAGGACCCTAGGACCATCAAGAAGGAAGAGCATTAATGGAGCCTGGGATCCTAACCAGAAAAGTGATGTCAGCAGAGATGGAGGCAGAAACAATGGCATATAGAGAGAGAGCAGCTGAGGACTCTAGGCTCATGGAATGGAAAAGGCTGTGTGCCTGCTGGCAGGAGACTGCCTTGAAAAATGTTCCCTTTGCCCATTTAAATGAATATATATTGTCTGTGTGGTATGTGCACATCAACAAAAAACAAAAAGGAAAAGAGATAAAGACTATTAACTGATGGTGTATGGAAGAGATTATAATCATTGCAATGAAATAAAATATGATTCCTGAATATAAAACTGACAATCTGCCTTGCAAGCTTTCACTTAATTCACAATAAAAGCTTTCTAAATAAATAAGCAAATATATAAAAATGGGAGATTGTTTTTAAAAATGCACAGGGATGGAACCAAATGTAATGTCTAGATTAGGAAAAAAAGCTCAGAGACATCTTTTAGATACTTATTAGGGATATTTGAATATGTGACAAGATATAATTATTGCTAGTATTCTTAGAAGGTGTATATTAAAATATATAAAAGGAAAATATCATTATGTTCATGAATATTCAGCCAAAAATCAACCTATCTATCGAATTTATCTCTGTTTGAGGACTAAGGTTCACCTGACCCAAGCTATGGTACTTTCAGTAGCCTCATATGCATGCGAAAGTTGGACAATGAATAAGGAAGACCATAGAATAATCGATGCATTTGAGTTATGGTCTTGGAGAACAATATTAAAAGGACCATGGGCTGCCAGGAGAATAAACAGATCTGTGTTGGAAGAAGTACAGCCAGGATGCTCCTTAGAAGCCATGATGAGCAGATTTTGTCTCTCTTATTGCAAATATTTTATCAGGAGGGATCAATCCCTGGAGAAGGACATCATTTTTGGTAGAGGGTCGGCAAAAAAGAGGAAGACCCTCAATGAGATGGCTTTGCACTGGGCAGCAGCAGTGGGTTCAAACATAGCAATGTGAAGTTGATGCCGGACCAGGCAGTGTTTCATTCTGTTGTGCATAAGGTCACTATGAATGGGAACTTACTCTATGACACCTAAAAACAACATCTATCTATCTATCTATCTATCTATCTATCTATCTATCTATCTATCTCTCTCTCTCTCTCTCTCTCTCTCTATCATCTATCTATCTAGATATCACTCACTGCCATCAAGTCAATTCAGACTCACAATGAGCCCATATAGTTTCCGAGGCTGTGAATCTTTATGGGAACAGAAAGTCTCAACTTTCTTGTGTGGAGCAGCTGGTGGGTTTGAACTGCTGACCTTGCATTTAGCAGTGCAGTGCTTATGATA
>NW_006408649.1:2223396-2242936 GCF_000296735.1 Chrysochloris asiatica | reverse complement strand
GATTCGTAACCACTACGCTACGCTACCAGATGTCCATTATATTATTTTTAACTTACCTTACATTGATTTTCTTTGTATTTATTTTATCTTTCCCTGTAGGTTCAAAATTTTCCAAAATGAAAATCTGAAGGAAATTCAAGTTCCTCAGGATACTTGTGTCTTAGATTAGTCAAGCTTCTGGTTAGACATTCCTGTAGCCTCATGTACGTTTTTTTCTTTCTGGGTTGTACTATAGTTGTAGTTCAGTGACATGGGGTTGGTTGTGACTCATAGTGAACCTGTACAGTGGAAAGCACATACGTAGGTCCATTAAATGGTACCCTCATGAGAGAAAAGACTTCGTGTCTGAACCATTACCTGGCACAGATTGGGCACTCAACAAACATGGTTGGATAAATGAAAAACTTGACCATATCTCATCATATATTTTCCCTGTGATTGATACTGAACCTAATCAGTATCAGAAATATTCTGATTGATTGATATAAAGTTGAAAAAGAATTAGGAGCCAAAATTCAAGATTTCAAGTGGTTTGTGTTAATTCAAAGAAAATATTGTGTACTGCAGCTTCCACAGAGGTCACATAAGGCAATAAGCTTTCTTTCACAGGTTTCAGAGCTCTATAACATTTTGCCCCTTCTCAAGTCATGATTTAAAAATTTAAATAGAGAACACCAATTTATGAATCAATTTAACTTTGTGCAATAAATAGAGTTTTTAAATATGATTTGAGATGAAACAAAATTATTTTCCAAAAATAATAAAATACAGCAAAATGTTATCAGTAATATTTTCATTCTAGATAAAATTTAAAAGACCTAGTAGAGCAGTGGGTTATGCATTGGAATTTTCACTGCAATGTCAGCAGTTCAAATCCACCAGTCTCTCACCCGAGAAAGATGAGTCTTTCTGCTCCCATAAAGGTCTACAGTCTCAGAAACCCTATACAGGGTTGCTATGAGTCAGAATCAATTTGAGGACATGTTTTAGAAGTGGCAGTGGTAGGTAAACATTGAATAAAAGAGTTGTAGGAAAGAATGAAATTGTTTGATTCACAGTTATCCAACTAGAGCCCTGGGGGTGACTCATAGCTGCTCTGTTAAGAGGTAAAGGATGAAAGGATTGTGAGTATCCTGTTTGCATGCAGAGCAAACTTTTAGGAACTTTATATATTGTATATTCTTATAAGGTTTTCTTTTTTAGAATAAGATCTGCTCTCAATACAAACCAAAAGCTTAAAGCTACCTATCTTTACCAATCTACCCTTCTGATGTAGCAATCCGAGCCAAAGATTCCAGAACAGAGGGATATACAACCTCTGAACACATTTACTTAGGGTGAAAAAGTCACACTCTATCATTAAATACTTTGGAGTGCTATAAACTTCTCCCTTTTATTAATCCAGAATTCACATTCCTGAAACTGTGATTCATCTATTAAATCCCATATTCTGGAGACAGATAAAATAATTCCAGTCCTTCAACTCCATGACTGCCCTTCAAAGAGTCAAAGGGAGCTTTTATTATGTCTCTAAATCTGTTTCATAACAACAGTGATGGGTCAGTGGTAGAATTCTTATTTTTTTAGGCAAGCAATGGACTTCTGGTGTGGTGCTATGAATCAGCACTTGACTGTGAACCACAAGGTCAGCAGTTCAAACCCACAAGCAGCTCCTTGAAAACCCTATACAGGGTTGCAGTGAGTTTAAATTGACTGGATGGCACTTAACAACAACAACAACAATGCAAATAATAGAGTACTGGTGTGGCATTTATCCAGGATAAGCACTGGACTGCAAAGTCACTTTGAACCACATAGTCAGTGGTTCCAACTCACCAGTTGCTCCTCTGAAGTACTAGATAGGATTCCTATGATTCAGAACGAACTCAACAGCACTTAACAGCAATAATGCAGGTAATAGCATCATATGCATGTGAAAGTTGAACAATGAATAAGGAAGACCATAGAAAACTTGATGCATTTGAGTTATGGTGTTAGAGAAGTATATTAAATTGCCATGGAATCCCAGAAGAACAAATTTGTGTTGGGAAAAATATAGACAGAATGCTCTTTAGAAGCCAGGATGGCAAGATGTAGTCTTTCATACTTTGGGCATGTTATTAAGAGGGACCAATCCTTGGATAAAGGCACCATGCTTGGCATAATAGCACCAACAATGGGCTCAAGCATAGCAACAATTGTGAGGATGGCACAGGACCAGGCATTTTGTTCTGTTGTTCTATGTTTCTATGGTTCAGAATTGACTCAATGTCACCTGAAAACAGCAACAACATACAGGAAAGGGGTTAAATTCCCAGACAGTGCACATCATGCATTCACCACCCATCTATCAGGGTAGGCTTTTGTGTTGTTATGATGTTGAACAGGTTTTAGCAAAGCTTACAGAAAGAAAGGCCTACTTTTGAAAGCCGTATGAGTCAGTGTTTGTTTCATTGTACTCTCATGGATCTGGAAGTGACTTGACAGCTGCTACAATTGCTAAAAGTTGGAACTGACTTGACAGTGTATAACCACAACAACAACAATAACGAATTTACTTCCAATTAAATAAATGTCCCCCACCTTTAGGATGCAATTGTCTATATACTTCTCTGTCAACAAATTCTTATGTAAGCATTTTTGTAAGCTTAGAAAAATTTTTTATTCATCATAGATTCTAACTCTTAATTTATCTAACCCCAATCTTCATTTGCTTTTTTTAAATGTTTTATTGTAAATTATGTGATAGTTTACATGGGAGAACATTAGCTTTACATTCATCCTATTGTATATCATTTCATTGCCATGGTTATAATTCCCTCCATGCATCATCAACCAACCAAAGGTATACTCTGCAAGCCTGTCCCCTGGTTGTAAGCACACAGCCCCTCTCCCTAAAGTCTAAAGTCCCCAGCTGCTTCATCTCTACATATCATTATCTCTGTCTCCATCTCTAGCATTACTGCTTCTCTGGGTAGGGTCCCGCTCTCTGCTTTTACCCCTGATGGTTCCAGAGACCTCCTTTCCTAGACTGCAAAGTCAATCACTCCCCTCCTTTTGCTACAAAATGTCTACCTTTACATTTCCAAGCCTCACAGTCAGTCCTGATAGTAATTATTCACTATTGTACCACATGAGTGCTATCCCCATCTCCTTTCATCAGCTCCTCCCAGACAGATTGGATACTATTTAGTGGAGATTCTACCTTCCTCTGCAATCTTTGGATGTAGGCTCCCTCTTGAAAACTTATAAGCCAGTCACTTTTTGCCTTTGTATACTCCCTCTCCCCCGCGCATTTTGGGTAGCCAATGTCCAAGTTGCCCATCCATGTCTACTCTGTGTATGGAGCTGGTGTCCTCACTTGTTTTTGAACTTACAGCAAATTTTATGATTTTTTTTCTAATGTTTTATGCCAAAAGTATTACACACACACACACACACACACACACCCTCATCCACTGCTATAATCCAGTTCAGCATGTCTATGAATTCCCTTTTTATAGATTCAATAGTTCTAGTTTTGATTACACTTCTGTTGGACCAGAAATACAATATATCAATTACTGGTTTCTCAGTCACTGGTTGCCTTTTTGGATAATTAAATCATAAGACATGAACTGCTTTCATTTTTTATGAAACTGGAACAGAAGAATGAAATGCTGTAGACGTTAAAGACTGGGCTTGTTTACATGAGAGCTTCCAACTATGAACTCTTGCAATCCCCCTGGGTGATTTTCTGAGTGTCTTATAAATCCTTTCTGACATCATCTATCACAAGCAGGTAGATCTTGATTTAGATGTATTTTCTGCAGTAAGTCAGATGATGTAGTCAAGTTAAAGTTTTAACTATTGAGATTGGGATACTATGTGTTCATTTTTTGAAAACTTTTCATCACACGTGCAACATTTTATTGATTTTTAAGAGAGAGATAATGGTTTTGTAATCTATCTTTTAAAACGAATTTTGAGTTTCCATCATTACTGTATAATTTTCTAGTGAGAAATACCTTTAATATACACTGGAAAAAAATTCCAGGAAATGAAATCAAGTATCAATACATGAAACTCTTTTGTAAAACAGCACACCAATAATTGATTTTTTACTCTTAGCTATGCTTTTTTCAGTAGCTGAGTCTAGCAGAGATTGTATCTAATTTGAGGGAGGACGTACAGATGCATGAATAAAGGAGCAGAGAGATATATAGAAAATAAGGGACATATTTTTAAGCCAATTAACACAGCTTAATCTGTTAGGGAAGTTCTGAGAATTGGTCTATAAAATGCACTCTTTCGAATTATCCTCTCCAGGAGTAAGAGAGTTAGGGTTTTTACACCCACAGCCAATCAGTCATTGATTAAGAAGAGCCCCTGGGAGAGATTTTAATTCCTGTATCTGTGCTACAAGGACAAGGAGGGGTTTTTACACAGTCTGAAGACAGTCCTCAGACAAAATGCCAGTGCTGCTATGGGAAGTCAGCCCAGCTCTCTTGGGAATGATAAGAAAATCTGAGAGGAGATGAGTGGAACACGAACAGCATCTGCTAAGTCCATTTATTTTAGAATGTGGAAAGTAACAAAAGGCTAAGGGAGAAATCAATATATAGTCACTACCCGAACAGTGAAAACAGATAAAGGTCAGGCTGAACATCCACAATGGAGTTCAGAAAAGCTGTAACATTGCAGTGATAAGTCATATTCTAAAGGTCTACCTTCCCTAGGTGATCTCCTCAGTACTATCTTTTTGTCATGCTGACTGAAGGCACACCATTTAGAGTTTGATCTGGCTTCACAAAGCACTCTGAAAAATTCCTCTGAACATTCAGACTACATTTCAGTAACAGTATATTACCACTCTTCAGACTGCAGGAAGGACTAAGAGCTATTGACTACCGACCTCATGGTGTGAAGGAGTCTAATCAGACTCCATTCTTTCTGAAACCTAAGAGAGGGCATTCTTTCTGAAACCAACTGAGAGAACACACATTTTAATGAAGGTGAGAGGAAGAGGAGAAGTGAAAATGACCACCAGATCCTGGAAAGCTTCACATATTTACTTTTAGGGCTACCTGTTTCTGAAAAGTCATTCTCCAAACCTTGTGTCTTTGGACTCAGGGATAGTTCTCTTCATAATGAGGGTCAGTTTAAGCAATGGACATAATGAACTTCCCTGTCTTTCCTGCCCTGCCCTGTCCTTCCAATAGTCAATTGAATACTGCTATTCGGGACCTTGTACTCCAGCATCTCCAGTGTAGTTCCTATCTTGTCTCCTGTGACTGACTTCCTGAAGCTTTGAATGGCTACTTTGTAACTTAGCTCCTCTTTCCCCCTGTCCACTGCCTCCTTTTCCTAGCCTAGAAACTGGTACTCTGCTAATTGTGACCCGACACTGTCATCTGTGCCTGTCAAACCTGGACTTTCTACTATTTCCAGATCTTTTAAGTTCTAGCTCCCTTAGGATCCTCTCTGTCACCTCTAGCTTGCTTTCCAGAATCCTGCACCTCCTGTAAACTAAGAACACAAAGCAATTCCTACTGCAGCTTCTACTTTGTCATCCCAGCCCCAGTAGAGTCAAAGCTCAGGAAGTCACACAATAAGAACCCAGTGAATATACGGAAGCCTTGGAGCAAGAGTCAATAGATGAATAATATTAGGACCAAACTGAGTTCCAATAACAGGAGTAGTAGCTTCTTTCTGGTGCTTAGGACTCACTTATATTTCTGTATTTGTCTCTTACCACCCTCAAATCTTTTTTTTTTTTCTTTTTTTTTCCCTTAAAAACTTCTTAGTGAAAGTTTACAGACAAGATCATCAGTTTTACATTTAACAAATTATGCGCTTTGCTTCAATCCTTAACTCTTATACTGGTTGATGGTTTGGGAGCTATGTGCTATGGAGTTGGTTCTAACTCATAGTGAAATCTGTATAGGGTTTCTGAGTCTGTAATTCTTTACAGGAACAGAAAACCTCATGTTTCTGCTGTGGAGCAGCTGGTAGTTTTGAACCTGTGAGCTTGAGGTTAACAGTCTGACTCATAACCACTATACTACCAGAGATCCTTCAACTCTTATGCTAGAGTTGACCTTTTAAGGCAAAGTTTCAAACTATCATAAGTTTTGGGTGAGAAGTTCTGATGTGATTTGTATAAACACATACCCATATTTGGCTTTTATTATCAGAATTTAAATTTATAGGTAAAAATAAATTATTGTGGTTTTTTTTGTTTTGTTTTTTTGAGGACTTTACTTTGATGGTATATGTCAATGATTAACTGGCTTTAACTAATTCACTGCATTCAAGTCAATTCCAACTCTTAGAACTGCATGATAGTTCTTCTTAGGTTGTAAATATTTACAGAAGTAGAATAGCACATATTTTCCTCTTTGAGTGGCTTGTGGATTTGAACAGCCTACTTTGTGGTTAGCAGTCCAATACTTAACCCACTCTGCCATGAAACTCCTTGTCCATGATTAGAGATTTTAGATATATGAGATATATGCTTCAACTAATTACAGCAAACAATGTAAAGCTCAAATTTGGTGGAATAATGTTATAGTTTATATTTATCTAAGAAAGCCATTTACTTTTCAACATAATACAAAAATTAATTGCTGATGGCATAAACCAAACCTATTTTCATCAAACTAATTACAACCCATAGTGACACTATAAGAGTAGAACTGTTCCTTAGGGTTTCAGAGACTGTAAATATTTACAGCTTCATCTTTTTCCTGCAGATTGACTGATGGATTTGAACTGCCGATTTCGTTGTTGGAAGCCCAAGGTATTTCCCACAATGCCACCAGAAAAGGAGATAGAAAAAGAGTCCAGGAGTAAGTCAGACTTAAAAGAGTTCAAGAAAAGCAAGGAAGTAGTAAAAATCTTCAGTTTGAAGGCTTGGTCTTGTTCCTTAGCAAAATTGAATATGACTTGGTTAATTTTCAAGCAAGGCAAACCCATCTGTAGACCTGGTCTGGAATTAATTTTGTTGCTCCAAATTGGTAAAACATATGGCTGGGTGAGTCCTTAGATACATTTGTGCCCATTGAGTTGTGCCTTCCTTTTCACTTTTCCTCACATTTATTCTTATTTAAATCTTGACCACCTCCAAGTCCCTAGTGTGTTTAGTTTCTGCCCTGAATCTCATTTTCTTTAGCTATGATCTGGTTGTATTGCCTGCCCTTGACTAGGCCCTCTTCCTAAGAAATATGGTCTGCTCCATGTCTCTCTCTTACCAACATCTAGTCTCTTGTGGTACCTTTTCCTTGTCCCCCTTTCTCTCATACACACATAAACATAGATGTACACATATTCACATACATAGCACTTCAAGGTGCTGGTCAAAATAAACAGATTAAATGGAAATATAAAACACCATCCAACTATGAACTTCTCATGAGTGTCATTACATCCTTAATGCTCTAAATCATTTATTCTATGGTTTGGACTGAACTGTCTGATATTTAACCGAAGTTCAAAATACACTCAATTCTGTATCTTCTTGGATGTTTAATTGTTACTGTTGGCCACCACTCATCTATAAATTTTAGAGCCAACCTACCTTCTGTAGCTCAATTCTAACCCCTAACTCTTCCCCATCAGTTGCCAATGGGATCCCAGCATGCCTGTAAATTAAACAATATGCTGTCTTGTTGTATCTTTGCTTTCTTTCTATCCCTCATTAGAGTTTGATAGCACATAAGAGAAACATTCTTATTTACTTTGTTGTTGATAAGTGGATTCAGACTCATAGCAACCCTGTACAGGTTTTTTTGGGAGTAACTGATGGGTTCCAACTACTGACTTTGTGGTTCACCATAAAGTGCTGTTCCTACACACCAGCAGTCCATATTTATTTGCTTTACAGATGATAAACGTGAAGCACAAATAAATAATTCAAGATGTACATGGCAAACTGTTCAGAATGTATGACCACAAAATGTTGGAAAAAATAAATCACTTGTATCAATCAGTTAATATTTTTCTTTCCAGAACCATCTGTGCCCTTAAAGTCAGTAGGAGCAAGAAGTATTTCCTCAAGCAAAATCCGCAGACCATATCCTTATTAAGTAAATATCTAAATCTGCCCAGAAGCAGGCATTTACTCACACTTCATATGCAGAATCAGTTTAATTATACGTTGGTTTATATCTTCTTGCCCATCAACATCCGCTATTTCTAGAAAATATCAATCCATATATTGACATTGACTTGTGTTCATTCCTAATGGGAAGTTAGAGAAAAATAGCTGAAAAGAGCTCTATTTCATTTTTTAATTATGAAGCAAAAGTGACAGTTCATCTGGAATCTTGTCAAAGCAAGATAAAAAGGTAATTGATATTTGGTTCCTAGAAATATTTCTGGAGGAAAAATGCTTACCCTGAAATATATAAAGGGTTTCAAAAAGTTCATAGAGAAATGGAATTGAAAGATCATGGAATCTTTTTTGAGTCCCTTTGTACAAACACCTGAAAGATCTAGTTTTGTTAAGTGATTCCATCAAAGTGGATCAAAAAGTTTTGTTATTTACACTTATGGGTCTTACTTTGTTTTGTTTTTCTTTCAACATTGCATGGCACAAGTAATGTCCATCAATTACTATCTGAACAAAATCACATAACCTAATTACATATTCATACTTCAGACATATTGTCAGGAGGGACCAATTGCTGGAGAAGGATATTATGTTTGGTAAGGTGGAGGGTCAGAGAAAAAGAGGGAGACCCCAATGAGTTGAATTGGCCAAATGGCAGCATCGATGGACTCAAGCGTGGCAACAGTAGTGAGGTTGGCCTAGGACTGGGCAGTGTTTCATTCTGCTGTGCATAAGGTCGCTATGAGTCGGTACTGACTTGATGGCACCTAACAACAACAACAACAACAACAACAAATTACATATTATTATAGGGAGTAATTATTACAGAAGCAGAGTAGAGATGCTTTTTGCTATTTTTAATCTATTTTTACTGTTTGTCCCTTGATGATTATTTCTTAGCTTAGGTTAGGACCCAATTTGTCCATCTGTTACTGCTGCTAAATGAAGATTGATTTATAAAGAAGACTTGCCTGTGGTAGCTGCAATTTTTTAGTCTTTGTTAAGAAAGTTTAAAGAAAAAAATATTTGCCTTCAAGAAATTTACACTTATGGAGATAGTTTCACTGGCCAAAGACTGCTGAGGAGTACAGAGGAAAGGGGGCACTGAGGCCACATAAAGCAGTTTTGTCTTTTGTTTCATTTTATTTTAAGAGCTTCATCTGTAAAAGTAGGTTATGATGCTGTTGCCAGTAGGTGCCATCAGTTGGTTCTGACTCATAGCAAGTCTATGCACAAGAGAATAAAACAAAGCTAAGTTTGTGCCATCCTTACGATTGTTATGCTTGAGCCCTTGCTGACACTGTGTCAACTTGGGGGGGTCTTCCTCTTTTTCAATGACATTCCACTTTTACAAGCATGATGCCCTTCTCCAGGCACTGATCCCTCCTGAAAACATGTCCAAGGTATCAGAGACAAAACTTTGCCATCCTCCCTCCTATGGAGCATTCTGGTTGTACTTCTTCCAAGATGCATTTGTTTATTCTTCTGACAAGCCATGGTATTTTCAATATTCTTCTCCAACACTATAATTCAAATGTGTTGAATCTTCTGTGGTCTTCCTTATTTATTGAACAACTTTAATATACGTATGAGGCTATTGAAAATTCCATGATTTGGGTCAGACACAACTATGTCTTCAAACTGACATCTTTGTCTTTTAACACTTTAAAGAGGTCTTTTGAAGCAGATTTGCCTAATGTAATATATCCTTTAATTCCTTGACTGTTGCACCTGTGAGTGTTCATTTTGAATGCAGGCAAAATAAAATCTTCAACTACTTCATTTTTTTTTCTGATTTATCATCATATTAGTTATTGGTTCAGTTGTGATGATTTTCATTTTCTTTCACACTGAGGTGCAATCCATACGGAAGGCTGTAATCTTTTAACTTCATAAGTATTTTAAGACCTCTTCAGCATGACTTGCTGTAAACATATTGTAGGTTGTTAATGAGTTTTCACCCAATACTGATGCCATATTTTTCTTCATATAATCCACCTTCTCAGATTATTACAACATACATGCAGATTGAATAAGTATGGATTAAGAATACAACCATGGCACACATCCTTCCTGATTTTAAACTATTTAATATCTCCTTGTTCCGTTTGAATGGCTGCCTCTTGGTCTACATGCAGGTTCTACATGAGCAAAAATTAAGTGTTCTGAAATACCCATTCTTCACAATATTGTCAATAGTTTGTTATGATCTACTCAGTCAAATGCCTTTGCATAGTCAATAAAGCACAAGTAAACAACTCTCTGATATTCTCTACTTTTAGCCAAGATCCATCTGATGTCAGAAATGATATCCTTATTCTACATCCTCTTCTGAATCAGACTTGAATTTCTAGATCAATTAAAACTTAAAAATTAGATCAACATATATCTGTTGATGTATGACTGTAACTCATTTTGAACAATGTTTGGTAGAATTTTACTTGCATGAAATATTGATGATATTGTCTGCTGATACATTCTGCTGGTTTACCTTTCTTTGAAATGAGCACAAATATGATTCTTTTTCAATAAGTTGGGCAGGTAGCTGTCTTTCAAATTTCTTGATATAGATAAGTGAGTACCTCTAGCACTACATCAGTTTGATGAAACATTTCAACATGTGTTTTGTCAATTCCTACATGCTTGTCTTTGCCAATACCTTCAGTGTAGTTTGGACATCTTCCTCCAGTACCATCAGTTCTTGATTATATGGTACCTCTTGAAATGGTTGAACATCAATGAATTATTTTTTATGTATATCAATGAATCTGTATATTCCTTCTGTCTTCTTCTGATACTTCCTGTGTCATTCAATATTTTCCCCAGGTTGTTGTTGTTAAGTGTCATTGAGTTGGTCCCAATTTATAGTGACCCTCTATAGGCTTTCTGAGGAATAGTTGATGGATTAGAACCACCAACCTCATTGTTAGCAGTTAATTCAGTATCCTATAGCACCATCCAGCACTCCATTTTGCCCATAGAATCCTTGAACTCAGGACATGAAAATTTCTTCAGTTCTTTCAGCTTAAGCAATGCTGAGCATATTCTTCCCTTTTGGTTTTCTAACTCCAGATATTGGCATTACAATGTTTACTTTGTTTCTTCGAGTTGCCCTGTGAAATGTTCTGTTCAACTCTTATGCCTCCCCATTTCTTCCATTCACCTCAATTTATTTATGATCAAGATTAAGTTTCAGAGTCTTCTCTGATCCATTTTGCTGTTTTTGTTTTGTTTTGTTTTTTCCCTCTATTTTGGCTTTTTAATGTCCTTTTGCTTATATCATGTATGAAGTTCTTAATGTCATCCCACAACTCTTCTGGTCTCCGGTCGTTCGTAGCTAATGTATCAAAACTGCTCTTGAGATGATCTCTAAATTCAGGTAGGATGTGTTCAAGGTCATATTTTGGCTTGTTTTAACTATCTTCAGCTTCAACCTGAAATTACATATGGAAGACAGATGATCTATTCGACATGCAGCCCCTGACCTTGTTTTCACTGATGATATTGAGCTTCTAAATCATCTCTTTCCATGTTTTTGTTGTTAACTGCTTTCAAATTAATTTTGACCCATAGAGACCCTATATAGGGTTTCTGAGGAGCAACTGGTGAGCTTGAACCACCAATCTTGCAGTTGAAACGGCTTGCAGTCAGTCTGGCGCATTAACCCACAACATCACATTCCAATGTACTCCATCTGATGAGGTTCACGTGTAGGGTTCCTTATATATTCCTGAAAAAGTGTATTTGCATTGTTTAAGTAGTTGGTGTTTCAAAATTCTATCAAACTACCTTCATCATCATTTCTATCACCAAACCAAGTTTTCCAATATTTATCCTTTCTCTGTTTCCAGTTTTCTCACTCCAATCACTAGTAATTATCAATGATTCTTCATTGCATATTTGATCGCTTTCAGAATAAAAAACTGTTAGAATTCTTCAATGAGATCATCACTAGCTTTAGTGGCTGGTGCATACATTTGAATACTAGTGATATTAACTGGTTTTCCTTGTAGACATATTACAGATTTCCTATTACAGACAGCATTATACTTCAAGAGACATCTTGAAATGCTCTTTTTTTGAAGATGAATGTAACACAGTTCCTCTTATATTTGTCATTCTTAGCGTAGTAAACCATGTTATTATTGTTGTTAAGTGCCGTCAAGTTGGTTCCCACCCTTAGTGACCCAGTATAGGGTTTCCGCGGAGTGGCTGGTGAGCTTGAACAGTTGACTCTGCAATTTAAACAATTTTGCATTCCAGCACATTAACCCACGGTGCCACGCCAGGACTCCATAGTAAATCATAAGATTGTTTATTTCAAAATAGCCAATCCAAGTCCATTTCGGCTTACCAATACCTACGATATTGATCTTTATGCATTCCATTTTTTTATTTTATGTGTTCCAGCAAGCACGAGGCTGGTAACCACAAGGTCAGCAGTTCAAACACACCAGGTACTATAGGAAACCCTATACACCACCTCTAGGAGTTGGTACCAATTCAGTAGCACACAACAACATACTTGATACTTTTCACATTCAGATTCTTAATGAACATTTGCAAATGTTTCTTTTAATTTTGAGTTGTGCCCCATTAATGACTAAAGAGCCTCAAGTAATTATGGTAAACTCTGCTTTGTGAAAACAGTTATTCTCCAGTCATATTTTAAGTGACTTCCAATCTGTGGGTTTCATCTTCCAGTGGTATATCAGATAATGTTCCACTGCTATTAAGGTTTTCTGTGGCTAACTATTCAGAAGTGGTCTGCCTTTCAATTATTTTAGTCTGTCTGCTCCACTGAAACTTGTCCACCATAAGTGACCTCACTGGTATTTAAAATACCAGTCACATAGCTTCCAGCATCACAGCAATACACAAGCTACCATAATATGACAGATTGACAGACAAGTTATGGGCAGGTTATAATACAGACTATCAAAAGTCCTTTTCAACCAAAAGGTGAAATGACAAAAATATAGCTTGTTGTCACATAAACTCAAATTTTAAACATTTTCCCCAGTAGGTATATTTAAAAAAAAATTGTATCATAAAATATTTGTGAAAATGCTGACTAGACCAAAGGGAGGTACATAAAACAATGAAAATATTCTTAAGGGTGATAAAATTGAAAGGTAAGTAGAGTCTTTATAATCACTATTAATGGAAAAGTCACAACTATTCATTTCTCCCCCTCTTACAAAATAGGCAAAAACCACTGAAACATTGGAGTTAATTATATAATTTAGAAATAAATATACATAAAAACTTAAAATACAAAAACTACAACCTTTGGTATGGGTTGCACCTCAATATAAAGAAAAACAAAACAAAACAAAACAATGCTTACCACTGGACCAATCAATAACATCATAATAAATGGAGGAAAGATTGAAGTTATCAAAACTTCATTTTTCTTATTTTTCTTGGATCTACTATCAACACTTATGGAAGAAAGAGTCAAGAAATCAAATTACATATTGCATTAGGCAAATCTGCTGCAAAAGAATTCTTTAAAGTGTTCAAGAGCTAAGATGTCAGTTTGAGGATTAAGATGAACCTGATCCAAGCCAAGATAGCCTCATAAACATGTGAAAGTTGGACAATGAATAAGCAAGAGCATAGAAAAACTGATGCATTTGAGTTATGGTGCTGGAAAAGAATATTAAAAGTACTATGTACTTTTAGAAGAGCAAACAAATACGTGTTTGGGGAGGCACAATCAGATGCTCCTTATAACCCAAGATAACCAGACTTCATCTCTTACAATTCAGACATATTATCAGAAGGGATCAGTCCCTTGAGAAGGACATGATGCTTGGTAACATGGAAGGTCAGGAAAAAGAGGGACTCCTTTAATGAAATAAACTGATACATTGGCAGCAGTAATGGGCTCCAGAGTGATGATTGTGAAGTTAGTGCATGACAGAGGAATATTTTGTTCTGTTGTTCATAAGGCTTCTCTGAGTTTGAATCAACTCAATGGCAACAACATACAACAACATACATAAAGAAAAGGAGATTTAGTTCTGTAGTGGGTTACAAGTAGGGCTGCTAACTGCAAGGTCAGCAGTTTGAAACTACCAGACACTCTGCAGGAAAAAGATGAGGTTTTCTGTTCCCATAAAGATTTACAGCCTCAGAAATGCTATACAGGGTCTCTGTGAGTCATAATAGATTCCATGGCACATAATCACCACCATACATAAGTACAAGCAGCCCTGTGTGTACTGTGTGATGGACCACAAGGTCAGTGGTTTGAATCCACAAGCTGCCCTGCAGGAAAAAGATGAGGTTTTATGGTCGGGTGAATTTTACAACCTTCTAAAATTTTACAATTTTAGAAGATTGCTATGAATCAGCACTGACTTGACGGCACATAGCAGTAGCAGAACGCATAGATTGGACAGCATACAACCAATATCTACCAACCACACATAAGGAAGATCCTGGATGGTACAAATGTTTAACATTCTTGACTACTAACCAAAAAGTTGATAGTTGAGTCTATCTAAAAGTACCTAGAAAAAAGATCTGGCAATCTACTTCTGAAAATTCAGCCTTGGAAAACTCTATGGAACACAATTCCACTCTGAGTCTCCAAGACTGGTAATCAACTTGATAGCACTGTTAGATTTGGAAGTAGTGCAAACAGTTTCCTTGGACTACTAGCTGAAGATTTGGTGGTAATGTCGCAGAAGAAACATACGTGATTGCACTGAGTTGGAATCAACTTGATAGTAACTGGTTTATTATATTTTGTACATGCAGAGTCCTGGTGTGGCACTACTGTAGGATATGTACCGGCCAGCTAACCACAGGTCTGTGGTTCAATCTCACCAGCCGCTCCTTGGAAACCCTATAGAGGGTCTCTATGAGTCAGAACCATGGTACTTTTAATGTTCTTCTCCAGAAACAAAACTCACATGTATCAATTCTTCTAAGGTTTTGCTTATTCACAGTCCAATTTTCACATTTGAGGCAACTTAGTCCTCAAACTAATGTATTTTCTCTTGAATACTTTAAAAAGGTCTTGTGCAGCAGATTCGTAAGTTGTTTGATTTCTTGACTGCTGCTTCCATGAGTGTTGATTGTGGATCCAAGCAAAAGGAAGTCTTCATCAACTTCATTTTTTTTCTGTTTTTCATGATGTTATTTATTGGTCCAGTGGTGAGCATTTTTGTTTCCTTTACATTCAGTTCTGACTCATAGCAACCCTATATTGGGTTTCTGAGGTTGTAATTCTTTGCTGCGGGAGCAGAGAACCTCATCTTTCTCCTGTGTAGTGGTAGATGAGCTCGAAGCACATCCACTTTGTGGTTCAGTGCTTATTATATGGAGCCACCATACGCATACCAAAAGAGGTTTAAAAGGAAAGCAGAACTTTATATTACTGTTGTTGTTGTTGATGCTAAGTGCTGTCTAGTTGGTTTGGACGTATAGTGATCTGGTATAGGGTTTCCAAAGAGTGGCT
The DNA here is from genome assembly GCF_000296735.1 of Chrysochloris asiatica. Taxonomy (NCBI): domain Eukaryota; kingdom Metazoa; phylum Chordata; class Mammalia; order Afrosoricida; family Chrysochloridae; genus Chrysochloris; species Chrysochloris asiatica. The sequence goes on along the minus strand of NW_006408649.1, from coordinate 2,227,370 downwards.
GGTGAATTTGAATTATGGATCTTGAGGTTAAAGCCATCTTGCATTATCCTGTAGTGCCATACCAGTACTGCTGCTATTTAGCTATTCTTTAAGAATACAAATGTGCCCCTTTTTAAAATTCCTTGTATTAATATATGTTGTTGTTACATGTCGTAGAGTCGGTTCTGACTCACATTGACCCTGTATAGGGTTACTGAGGAGTGGCCAGTGACCTTGAACCATTGATCTTGTGGTTCAAACCGACCTTGAAATCCAGCTCATTAACCAACAACACCACACAATAGGAGTCCTGGTCTGGTGCTGCAGGATAAGCATTGGGCTGAGAACCACTATGTGAACTGCTATGTGCTGGAACTGGCTCAAAGGCACTTAAAAACAACAAATATAAATAAGCCACATAATTGGATTTATTGTATTTTGTAAATGTACATTGAACAGTTGTCAGAAATAGCACAGGGGTTGCTGGGTGAAATAGAGAAGTCAGTCATGGGCTCCAATTGGCTACCAACATCCATGACAACTGTTGCCTATAGGACAACTAAATTTAGTATTCTTTGAAGAGCTTCTTCTGTTTGTACAACAGCAAAGGTAACAACAGTAACCACAGTTTCCAACTTTCAAGTTATTTTTCTGTCAGTTTTCTCAATTGCATTTTACAACAGTCACATTAAATAAATGTCAAGTATGATTAACCGAATTAACCTAGAGATTGCTTACCAGAACTATATGTGCTTGTGTTTTTATTGCTGGCTAGTCAATTCTGAATCATGACGATCCTATATAGGGTTTTCAAGGATCAGCTGGTGGGTTTGAACTGCCAACCTTGTGATTAGCAGCCCAGTGCTAATCCTAGGGTATGGTAATAGGTAAGAAGTGTACTCAAAATTTATAAAACTGACAAAGAGAATGAATGTGACTACCATATATATTGTTCTTACCTTACTTTTCCCTTTCAAAAATAATTATTCACTCTTTCAGTTATAGCCTAAATCTGTACTATTTAAGAATTTTCGCTATCTTTCATCCTTTATAAATCAATCATCTTTAAACTTTTATTCTATTCATTTCCTTTTCTTCATATTTTAACAGCTTTATTGAGATATGATTCATATGCCGTAACGTTCACCTATTTAATGTGTACAATTCCATAGGTTTTAGTGTAGTCTCATGGTGTTTATGGCTCTATTGACCTCATTTATTTCTATATATGGGATTATCATTGTTATTGCTGTTAAGTGCTGTGTGCTTTGTTCCGACTCATAGAAACCCTGCATGGGGTTTCCTATGAGTGGCATAGTGAATTTGAGCTGCTAATCTTACAGTTCAAACTGACATTGTGATCTAGTGCATTTCCCACAGTGCCATCAGGTACGGAGGTGGTGGTTACATGCTGTGGAGTCGGTTCTGACTCATAGGGACTCTGTTTAGGGTTTCTGAGGAGGCTCAAAGCCTCATCTTTCTCCTGTGGAATGGCTTTGATCAGCGGACCTTGTGATTAGCCGTTCAATTTGTAACCACTCCTTATCACACCAGGTATAGCAATCCATAAATATTACATAAATCAAGAGAAATGTCTAGACTATTTATATAATTTAAAGAGTTCTGGTGTGGTGCTGTAGGATAAGTACTAGACTGCTAACCCAAGTTTGGTTCAAAACCACCAGCCTCTCCTTGGAAACCCTATACAGGGAGTTTCAAAGATATCAAGTGATTTGTCTAAACAGGCACAATTAATGCCAGCACTGTTACTAATATCCAGGATTCTTTACTTGTAGCCTTCAACACAATCTAGCATACAAGCCTTGATGGATGAGTTTGAACAGTATGAATAATTCCCAGACAAAGACAATTTTTAACAGAAGGGTTTGTTATGGTTACATTTTAGCATTCATATTTCAAGTATTATTTCCATGCAAAGTCTGTTGGCAGCACTGTTGTAAGGTGCCATTGAGTACATTGATACTCACAATGACCCTGTGTGTACAGTGACCTTTGAAAGAAGATCACTAAGCCTGCCTTCAAAATCACCTTTGTGTGAGTTCTACTCTCCAAACTTTAGGTAAGTAATCACATTAACTAAATTGAAAATATTTTTTGTGAAAAGGATGAAGAAAGAAAAATGAACTAATGCATTATTGATGGTAAGGATTTGTTTTCACAGTGATCAACAATTGTTGTTGTTGTTTTGTGCCGTGAAGTCAGTTCCGACTCAGCGACCCGGTACAGGTTTTCCAAAGCTGTAAATCTTTATGGGAGCAGAAAGCCTCATCTTTCTCCTGCAGAACATCTGGAAGTTTCGAACTGCCATTCCTGAGGTTCACAGCCCGATTCATAACCACTAAGCTACTTAGTTACCTTTAAATGTTAAATGCACCATTATCAAACTCTCTATTACCATGTCTCCACAGTTCTTGTCATGTTTGTTTTATTGGCAGCTGCCTACATCTTAAATTAATGTGATTTAATTTAATTGTAAGTTGCAGCCAAGCTGATTCTGATTCATGCCATCCCCACATGTTGTAAAGCTGAACTGCACTCCAAAGGGTTTTCAAGGATATGACCTGCTGTAGATGGGCAGGCCTATCTTACAAGGCACCCATGGGTGGATTTGAGTCACTAACCTCTGGCCAGTATTCAAGTACTTAATCATTTGTTCCACCAAGGACTGCACTGAATTCTAACAATGTTTTAATATTTATAAGGAACCTTTACTGGAGATCCACTTGATCAGCAGTTCAAATCCACCAGCTATTCCTCAGAAACCCTGTACAGGGTCACTTTGAGTCAAAATTGACTTGACTGCACCACCAATGACAACTGGAGAAACAGGGTATTCTGGACTATATGTTAATCCTTCACAATATAAGTGCCTTCAAGATTTCATGAGTGAGCTGCAGAATTATATTCAGTGCAACTTTGGGAAATTTGCTCTTTCTGATGCCTTCTTTCTGGCCCACATGATGGACCTACTCTACACATTGAGATCTCCAGCGTGTCACCTCCAACTGCTCATCAGTCTTCCTGCCAAGTGATTTTACAACACTTGTAGGTAAAGACTCATAGTCTACTCTTTCATAAGCCATATAAATATGGGCCTCTGTTACTCACCTTCATGACTAGCTCAGTATTATGATACACTGAAATGAAACAAAAGCTACTCTTAAGTGCCTGAAAAGTCAAGCAGATCTTTTCTGAAAGATTCTTGATGGAGAGGAATCAAATCACTATATAAAATATAACACAGAGAACTGTTACCATAGTTATTCAGTTATTGAATAGTCCACTAGATTTCCTGCTTTATTATATTTGTCTTGAATCCTTATGGCTTGAGTACATTATAATGCTCAGAAGATGTTTTTTAATTAAATTATTTAATTTCAGCATGCAGAAACATCAATACTGATTCAAGGTAAAATCCACCCACTGATCATAGTTGAGCTGTCTAAAACACATGCATGAAACCTAACCTGTTTCCATGTGAAAAATTATGAAGATATATATGCTATTGTTGTTAAGTGCTATAGAGTTGGTTCTGACTCATGGAGACTCTGTGTAAGGTTACCAAGGAGTAGCTGATGAAATTAAACTCCTGATCTTGCAGTTAATAGTCCAGTGTTTACAGGTATATGTATATTGTTATTGTTAAGTGCCATCAAGTTGGTTCAGACTCACAGCAACCCTGTGTGGAGATTCCAAGGAGCATCCATGTGGTATGCTTGATCCTGTGAGCTTGATCTGCCAACCTAGTGGTTCAAACTTACCTTACAGTCCAACGCATTAATTCACAAGGCCACATCAGGACTCTTTGTATATATGTGCTGTTGTTATTAAGCGCCGTCAAATCAATTCCGACCCATAGCAACCCTGTATAGGGTTTCTGAAGAGTGGCTGGTGGACTTGAACTGCTGAACTTGTGGTTCAAACAGACCTTGAAGTGAAATGCATTAACCCACAGTGCCATACCAGCACTAGCT
>NW_006408649.1:2209189-2223236 GCF_000296735.1 Chrysochloris asiatica | reverse complement strand
ACACACACACACACACACACATATATATGTGCATACTTTATTGTTGTTAAGTACCATGGAGTTGGTTCCAACTCATAATGACCCTGCACAGGGTTTCTGAGGCTGTAAATCTTTACGGGAGCAGAAAGCCTCATCTTTCTCCCATGAAACAGCTGGTAGTTTCGAACTGCTGACCTTGAGGTTAACAGGTCCATTCATAACCACTACACTACTAGAGCTCCTTATCTATATAAATATACATGTCTAAGCTGGATCATCTCGGTGGAGTTGACAATCGGCTCCTAAGAAGGCATCAGTTACCTGACCGATAAGGGCTGCAACCCCACACATCTGGCTGATTTTAGCCAAGTGCAGACCATCTAGTATTCCCACAGTGACAACAAAGATCAGAAGCGGGTGGCCCCGAGCCTCTGACAGTGATGACCTCATCCTTAACCGTCGCAGAGATCTGATTGACGGGTACTGCTGGCTGGTGAACCGAGCCACACAATCTTTTATCATCAGACCCCAGAAAAAAGGTGAATGGGCTCTGCCATCGATACCAAAGCTTGCCACAGCGAGAAGCAGGGCTTGTGTTTCCATGTCCAAGATGGACTACCATGCCATGATCAGAGACGAGGAGGACACCCATACCATGCCCTCCACCAGGGACTATGAGATTCAAAGAGAAAGACTAGAACTTGGACGCTGTATTGGAGAAGGCCAGTTTGGAGATGCGCATCAAGGTGTGTCCAGCTTTGTCAGTTGCCATTAAAACATGTCAAAATTGTACTTGTAACATTGTGAGACAGAAATTCCTTCAGGAAGTCTTGACCATGCGTCAGATGGACCACCCTCACATCATGAAGCTGATTGGCTTTATCATGGAGAACCTGCCTGGATAATCATGGAGCTGTGCACGCTTGGCGAGCTGAGGTCATTTTTGCAAGTAAGGAATTACAGCTTGGATCTGGCTTCTCTGATCCTGTATGCCTACCAGCTTAGTAATGCTCTCTTGTATCTAGAGAGCAAAAGATTTGTACATTGGGACATTGCTGCTCAAAATGTTCTCGTATCCTCAACTGATTGTGTAAAATTAGGAGATTTTGGATTATTCCGGTATATGGAAGACAGAACTTACTACAAAGCTTCCAAAGGAAAGCTGCTGATCAAGTGGATGGCTCCAGAGTCCATCAACTTCTGATGGTTTTACCTCAGCTAGCGATGTGTGGATGTTTGGTGTGTGCAAGTGGAAGATTCTGATGCACGGAGTAAAGCTTTTTCAAGGAGTAAAGAACAACAATGTGATCTGTCAGCTTGAAAATGGGGAGCAATTGCCAATGCTTCCAAATTGTCCTCCCATCTCTACAGCCTTATGACATAATGCTGGGCCTAAGACCCCAGCTGGTGGTCCAGGTTAACTGAACTTAAAGCTCAGCTCAGCACAATCTTGGAGGAAGAGAAAGTTCAGCAAGAAGAGCGCATGAGGATGGAGTCAAGAAGACAGGTCATGGTGTCCTGGGACTCTGGAGGCTCTGATAGAGCACCTCCCATGCCCAGTAGACCTGGCTACCCCAGTCCGAGGTCCAGCGAAGAATTCTACCCCAACCCCCAGCACATAGTGCTGAGTAACCATTACCAGGTCACTGGCTAACCTGGCTCCCATGGGATCACAGCCATGGCCGGTAGCATCTAACCAGGCCAGGCTTCCCTGCTGTCCAGCCTGACTCGCGGAACCACAGACCTCAGCAGATGTCCCTGTGGCAGCCTAGCATGGAGGACTCTGCAGCCTTGGACATACGGGGGATCGGCAGGTGCTCCCAGTCCACCAGATGGAAGAGCCGCTGATTTGTCAGCAACAGGAAATGGAAGAAGACCAGCACTGGCTGGATAAAGAGGAGTGATTCCTGAAGTTGGACATGAGGTTCTTCCGGGGCAATATGGACAGGGATGGATGGAGGTCTCCAGGGCCCGAATAGAAACCAGCATATCTATCAGCCTGTGGGTAAGCCAGATCCTGCTGCTCCACCGAAGAAACTGCCACGCCCTGGAGCCCCTGGCCACCTGGGCAGCCTCGCCAGCATCAGTAGCCCTGGGGACAGCTACAACGAGGGAATCAAGCTTCAACCCCCAGAGATCAGCCCTCCGCCCAAGGCCAACCTCGACTGCTCCAACGACAAGGTGCACGAGAATGTCACTGGCCTGGTGAAAGCTGTCATCGAGATGTCCAGTAAGATCCAGCAGGCCCCGCCCGAGGAGTATGTGCCTATGGTGAAGGAAGTCGGCTTGGCCCTGAAGATGTTACTGGCCACTGTGGATGAGACCATACGTGTCCTGCCGGCCAGCACTTACAGAGAGATGGAGATGGCCCAGAAGCTGCTGAACTTGGACCTGAGGGGTCTCATCAACAAGATGAAGCTGGCCCAGCAGTACGTCATAACCAGCCTGCAGTATGAGGGCTAGAAGCAGATGCTGACCGCTGCACACGCCCTAGCTGTGGACGCCAAAAACCTGCTTCACGTCATCAACCAAGCGAGATGCAAGATGCTGGCACCCACGAGGTCGCACTGAGCCTGGCAGGGGATACTGTCTTACGTGTTGGGGGCAGAACTCCTCTCAAGATGTTACCTCACTTCCATGGGGGCTCCTCTCCAAACATTCCTTGGCTTTCCATGTGGCGGGCAGGCAGGGGCTCCTATCCACGTTCCCTCACCATCCAACAGCAGTGAGGAGCCAGCACTTTAGCTCCTTTGCTCATGATTGACAGCTGGTCAAAATCTTTTCCCTCATGCAAGTTCAACCGCATCTTAATTTGGGTTGGTTTTCTGTTTCATTTTGTTTTACTTGTGATGTTCTGAAAAGTCGAGGATCCAACATGGGACAGTTTTCTGCAGACGAAAGCTGTAGGTGAGATGACTGTAAGGACCGTGCAGAGCATTCTGCCTTCATGCTAGGATACGCTTTCAAGAAGACGACCAAGGGCTGACGTGTGAATTCCTGAACTGCCGAAGCTGTGGATCAGAAGCAAGAAGATGCATGACAAATTCCCGGAAACCCATGGGGCTGAGAATTCTTTTGCCTGTCATCGACTTCTTATCCAGACTGTCATTTCTGTTAGAACACCCTCCAGTTGCAATATGCTATACTACTTTACTAAGAAACAATATAAAAGCTATATTTTGAAGACTTGAGTCATTTCAGAAAAAACAACAACCCTCTGTGTCTTTGCTGCCTCTCCCTCTCCTGTGGGTCTGTGAAGCCCCTGGTTGGGAACTAGCTGCAGAATACAGCTGAGAACTCCTGTCCTTTTTCACCGGAATAATGGGCCAGTTTTTTTGCAGCAACTTTAATTTCTCTTGGGAGCAGCAATGCTTTGTACCAGAGCAGCTCCAGATTGTGTCGAGACATCCCGTCACAGATCCCATTTTCCATTTTTATGTAATTTATACAGAAAATTGAAAGTCATGTTGATTCATTCACAGCTACGGGTATCCCCTGTCCCTTCATTGTGTCTGTCTATCTGCCCAGGAGAGGCTGAAGCCAAACAGAGGGGTCTGGTTTGCTCTTCTACCGTAAGGTTACACCACCTATTCTGTTCTCATCATTGTGAAAGATACCCCTTCCCTTTAATTTGCTGGGGAATACAAATTATTCTCAGGAAAAATTGAATGAACTGTACAGTTACTTTGACCTATTCAGGGTGTTACCAGGAGAGTCTTGGGCATTAATTAAAAAAAAAACAAGCACAAAAAAAACTCAACAATCTCATTACAAAATAAGCAAAAGATTGCAATAAAAGTTCATCAAAGTTATATAGATAGCAAGTTTTGTTGTTAAGTGGGGTCAAGTCAGTTCAGATGCATAGATGCCCTGTATATGGTTATTAAGGAGCAGCTGGTAAATTTGAACTGCTGATCTTGTGGATCAGTCTTGACTTTACATTCACCCTCAGCAGCACACCAAAACTCCCAGATAGCAAATAAGAATATGAAAAATACTCAAAATCATTTATCATTATGGAATTTCAAACTGATATCATAATGAGATATCATTACATACTCGGTGTATGTAATACCTCAAGATCAGCACATGAGAGAAAATGATGTCAGATGTCTCCTTGACTGTCTTTTTCTCCACTTTTCACATTTAATCTGATGGGTTCTTCCTTCAGAACTACATGATGTTTCCCATAAGGAATTTAGTGCTCTCTGCTGCTGAGGACTGATATTGAATCTAGGTAGGTTACTGATTTAAGTGCTTGTGGTGGTGGTGGCTGTATGCCGTGGAGTCGGGACTGACTCATACCAACCCTGTACTGGGTTTCTGAGGCTGTAGATCTTTACAGGAGCCGAAAGCCTCATCTTTCTCCTGCAGAACAGCTGGTAGTTTCGAACTGCTGACCTTAAGGTTTGCAGCCCGATTCGTAACCACTACGCTGATTGCAAAAGTGTTAAAAAGCAAGATATCACTTTGAGGACTAAGGTACACCTGACCCAAGTCATGGTGTTTGAAAGTTGGGCAATGAATAAGGAAGACCATAGAGGAATCATTATATGTGAATTATGGTGCTGGTGATGAATATTGAAAGTACCACAGACGGCCAGAAGAACTAACATATCTATCTGGGAATAAGTAGAGCTGAATGTTCCTGAGACGTCAGTATAGTGAGACTTCATCTCTCTTTCTTCAGACATGTCAGCAGAGATGAGTTTCTGGAGGAAGGCATCGTGCTTAGTAAACTGGAAGGTCAGTGAAAAGGAGACCCCCAATGAGATGGATTGGCACATTGGCAACAACAATGGTCTTAAATGTGAGGATGGCCTAGGATCAGGCAGTGTTTCATTCTGTTGTACATAATTTCACTATGAGTTGGAACTGACTTGATGGTACCTAACAACAACAGCTAATTGTATAGAAATGTGAAAGTAATCTTCACTTAAGCTTAGTCTCTTCCTGTTCAACAAGTCAGTTTCCTTAAAAAAAGAGGTGATTATATCTGCCTATCATATAAAAAGAAGAGACTTATGAAATAACCTATACAGGTGAATCTCTCTTTTTGAATCTTTTTTTCCCTCCCATTACTGAGATATTTAAAGCACTTTTAGAATTTTCTGAGAGAGAATGTATTTTGAGATATTTGAAAAGCATCTAGAAAATTGCTAGCTATCTGTAATGAGTTTTTCCAATATGAAGATATTACAATAGTAATAAGGTTTGTCGAAGATCAGGATACATAAATGCATCCATCCATTGACTCTAATGATTATAAAAACATATCCAGCACTGTGCTCTTTGCTATGGGAGATAAAGATTAACCAGACACTAATTATATTCTTGAGGAGGCCATAGTTGATTACAGAAGACAATAGTATGCTCACTGAATAAGATGGTACAAGGAAGACGCTGTATGAACTTTGATATATTGTTGCATGCAAGTGGCTAAATTAACCTTGAAAGTAGAATATTGCTTGAACAATTGACAAAATACAATGAACCATTCCAACACTAAGAATAGAATAAATAAATAATCCTGGGCAAGAAATCAAGTCACTCATGATGGAAATAGCTAGCACTTTAGTATGATTAGTTTATAAACTACATGCTATTGAGAATGAGTTAGCCTACAAGGCTGTCACACATCAAATTACTTTGAATTACAACCTGAAGAGGATGGGCTTCCTCATGTCGGAGATGGTATATCAGCAACAGCACAGGAATAGTGAAATGACAAGATAAAAATGTGAAAAATTATCTGTGCTCATGTTCAGAACTTCTAACGCGAAACACCAAGCAAATTCCTAAAGTCTTTGAAGATTACATTACTCAAAAGAAAATTTGATTTTTTGTGTGTTTCATGTATGCCTGAGCAACGTCCTTGATGCCTCCAATATTTTTTTTTCTTAAAACCAAGATACCTAGATAAAAAAAAAAGAAACAAAGAATCCTAATGATAAAATTCTCAATTGTGTCAGACCAGTGCTTAAATGTGAACTTTGCCACTTATCTGAGGGGACTTTGGAACTTTTCCAAATTTGCAACACAGCTTATAAAATATGTCATGTTCTTCTTTGGATATTGGTAACAAAAAGGTATCAGAAATCCAAACTAGCTGACGGGTATAAGATTCATCATATACAAAAAATCTTAGAAGAAGTTAGCTCTATGTTTCTCCACACATTCTTCCCAGAGATGTTTGAGAAGAAAAAGAAATGACATATATAGATTAATTACTTAAGATCCTGTTAAAGATAAAGACCATGTTATAGATGATTTCTGATAGCATTTTCCCATTATAGAGCAGATTGCTGAAATGTTAACTGCATCTGTTTAGACATTGGATATTTGGTAAACTTACAAAATAAGATAAAGTGTTTCCCCTTAGCTTTCTTACCATCCTCTTTCTACTCCTTTCAGGAGTAGCAGCAGGCAAAATTGATGAGCTGTTGATAGGATTGTCTGAAAGCACAATCTGTCGCTCCTGTATAAAGTGGGATAGGACAGCTTTCCAGAGGCAGATAAGGAACATCTTTATGCAGGCCAGTTCAGCCCTTCTAAACTAAGTTTCTCTTTGTTTTATGGTTCTGCCCATTTTCTGTCTAGCAAAACATTTCACCATCTTATGCTCAGATTTATCTGAGAATAAGAGCAATTTATACCAATAGAGTCCACCTTCCATGAACCAGAAAAGACTTACCTTGAAGCAAACGAACCTTTAACTAAAGCCCTTTACCTTCATAGGCCTGTGTCTCATTTTTTTTTTGTTGTTGTTAGTATATAACAGAAATATAAGATATCACTTGCCTCAAATAGAACAACCTAATACATAAAAGCTTCAAGCCCTAAATTGTCCCTGAGCATGCAATATTACTCTGTCCAAGTCAATTGTCTCTTTCAAACATAAAATACTGGCTCCTTGCTCCATAGATAAGGAGCCCTTGTAGCGTAGTGGATTCTGAGATGGGCTGCAGATCACAAGGTCAGCAGTTTGAATCTATCAATCAATTTTGGGAGTGGGGGAGGAGGTGGTCAGATTTTCTGCTCCTGTAAAGATTTATAGCCTCAGAAACCCTATATAGGGTTACGATGAGTCAGAACAGACTCTTAAGGCACACAACCACTAATACTCTCTACATGTGGACTGCTAAAGAATCTGCCCAAATTCTTTCTCAAAAACAATATTTTCCCCAATTCTCTTCTGCTAATCATTGTCACTTCACAATACTACCTGACCATGCCACTTTATAGGATTTCTTGTGTGGCCCTGTAGGATAAGCATCACACTAGAAACCCATACAATGTTGTTGTGTTTCAGATGGCACTTAAGAAGAACAATATGCCTCTTTAAATTCTGAGACTTTCGTGAAAACTGTTCTTTCTGCCTAAAATGGCATTTTCCTTGAATTACCAAGGAAAAGGCTTTCTTAGCTTCTAGATCCAACTCAAATGTCATCTCTACAAAACTCCTCTCAAAGTCTGTAAAGAAAGATCTTAAATTCCTGTTCTGCTCATTTTCTATGATATTTAGGAATTAGAACCCATAGTACAGTGTGCTGGTTAAAGGTCATGGTTAAAGGAGAAAAAATTACCAAGAGTGCTTCTGAGATTGCTAGCTAGCACTGAACTAGTAGGTACAGGGAATGAGCATGACCTAAACTTGTGATAACTCATATAATCTGAGCAATAAAGCCAGAGAGAAAGCAAATTCTTAGCAGGGAAAAAGATTTAGATTACTTTAGACGAATGAGGGACAGAAGTAGGGTAAAGGAAATAGGTGAAAATTAGAAATCAATTTATGATACAGAAAGCTCATACAATCAGAGTAGCATGAGAGGGAAGAAAGCAGATCAGTAGCTCAGGATCAAGGTTGCAAATAATATGAAGATGTAAAGCGTTTGTTTGCACTTGCTGCTCACTCTGTGGAAGTTGTTGTTGCTAAGTTCCATCAAATTGGTTCTGACCCATCGTGACCATTTATAGGGTTTCCAAGGAGCAGCTGGTGAGTTTGAACCACCGACCTCGTGATTACAAATCGATTTTGTGGTTGAGTGTTTATCCTACAGTGCTGCACCAGGACTCTGTGGAAGAGAAGACCTTAATTCCTTCAAGTATGTAGATATACCCTATCCCCCAGATTCAGACAGAGGTGGGCCTCAGGATAAGAGCAGGAAATCAGATTTGATTCTAATTGGTGGGCCAAACTCAGCAATGAAGAGCCTGGAGAAGACAATTTGCAAGAGAGAGAAAGGGCAAAGGAAGCTTTCCTACAGACGATTATTCACAGGTGGCAGGCCTCAGAGACTAGAGAAAAACACCCCTGAAAAAGCAGCTTTATCTCCAGAGAAAGTACAACTAGGAATAGGGAGAAAGATCAGGGTTTGAAAAGATAACTATCGATAAGGACATTATTTAAGACATAGTGAAAAAGATCTATAAAATCATACTGCTGTGTAACCAGCCATTTCATGACTCTGCTGTGTAACATTTAAAGTGGCTGTTTGCTTTCACAGAGACAGTTTTACCATCTGTAAATAGGAATAATAACAACACACTTTGAGCTTGAGCTGTTGTCAGTTTTCAATGCCCCATACATACTGGATGTTTGCTAAAGTTTGATTACTATTTTCCCCTTTTTGTTTTTTAATTTTGCTTTGTTTGCATTTGAATTTGTCAAGGTTAGTGAGTGGTGGTGCTGTGGGATATTGTGCCAGACTGCAAAGTCATTTTAACTGCAAGGTCGGCGGTTCAAACTCACCAGCTGCTCCTCAGAAACCCTATACTGGGTTGCTATGTGTGGGAATCGACTCCATCTCACTTAGTAACAACAACAGTTAGCAGAAAGACTTCCACTGAAGCAAGTGATGGATCTGGTTGTAAAGAGACAGCTAAGAGGGAAGAGGCAAGGCAGTTAGGTCATGGTATTCCCAAATAGGAATACTCACAATTTTTTTTGTTTTTGTTTTAAAAGATGAATATGAATTTTCACTGAAGAGAACAATGATGAGACCAATCACCCATGTTCCATCTTGCTAAGTGTTCTGATTATGCTGAACCCCTGAAACCTGGGTCTGTGCCAAAGAAGAGACACAAAGTGCCCTGGACTAGCAGGTGAGCATGACCAACTTACCAACTCTCAGGAGCTAGGACAATTACTCACATTTTTATGGACAGTTAATTGCTAAAGTAGCAGCTTGCTTGAAAGGCACATTCTTTGTATGCAAGCTGTGTAATGAGGGAGTTGCTTGACTTTGCAAATTTTGGGTTAATGGAAAATAGACCCTTCTGTCACTACAGAACAGAAACCTGCATTAAGATTAAACTATGTATATTGCTGACTGCCCTACATTTTTGCATCAAAAAGAGAGCAGAGAGATAACATTTGCTGTAATTTGGCTAAGGGCTATAGCAGCCTAATTAGAAATGCTCAGTTCTACAAGTTCCTGAAATTGTATTGTGGCAATTGCTCTTGAGAAAAAAATTCAGTTCTGAAAATGCAATAAGCAAAATCCAAAACTGGTAGATAACTTAACACATGTTCTGAGGATAAGTACTGTATTAGAAGCAAGAACACAAAAAGCTCCAGGGCCCCTATGCAATGAGAATGAAGCCATTGTGTTCTTAGAGTCAAATAGTCCTGTCAGAACAGGGTTTCTGACCCCACAGCTCTTCTGCCCTCAGCAGAAAAACTCAGGTTGTTCTTTTCTCCCTAGCCCATGTCCCTTTCCTTCCCCCAAGCCCTTCCCAGGAGGGCAGTTGTTGAACTTTAGTTAGAGTATACAAGAATTATTCTGAGAGCTTGATTCAAACACTGAACTGTTTTGGGTACATTTCTCCTCAAGCATCTACTCAATATTGTTGTTGTTGTTATGTGCCATGGAGTTAGTTCCAACTCACAGTAACCCTGTACAGGTCTCCGGCGGAACAGCGGGTAGTTTCGAACTGCTGATCTTGAGATTAGCATCCAGATTCATAACCACTATGCTATCAGAGCTCCTTATACAAATATGTTTTTGCAGTGTCTATTCCAAGCAGTCTCTCTCTATCCATTTCAATATTTTAACCTTCTACTAAGAAAAATTACTGTCAGTTTTATCACTGTAGCCACTACACTGTTCTGGATGTTGTGTTGCACATGATGGAGAAACATTAACTGGAAATTAATTTTTCTCTGCACATGATGGAAATTAGTAGTTCTCAAACCTAGTTTTTCATCAGAACAAATTTAGGGAACTTTAAAATTATACCAGTGATTTAACTCCATCTGTGGTGTTACTTGGGTTGGTGTCACTTTGTGCAGTAACTCATGCTGTCTCCTCCCTTTATAGACCTCCTCCCATACCAGACCATACAGATCCTTAGTAATATTTATTTATTATCATTTTTATAAATAGAATGTTGTTGTTGCTATGAAGTGCATTGAATTAGTTCCGACTCTTAGTGACCCTCTATAGATTTCCAAGGAGCAGCTGATGGGTTTGAACTGCCTCCTTGTTGTTAAGAGTCGTTTTTCCTACAGCACCATACTAGGACTCCTAATAATAGGATCATATGTGAGAAATACAGTTTTAAATTGCATAAATTTTAGATTATAGAGTATATTTTAGATTATATGAATATTAACAATAAAATTGTTTTTCAAATTTTTTCTACAATTTAGCTACAACATTATTAGTAACTGAGCTGAAGCCTTTTGATCTTTCTCCTTTTCCTTACTACCATTTCATTCTCAAAAAATATTTTTGATATAAGTTCTCAAATCCTATTTACCACAGTATTGTAGCTAAACCTCAAGAAAGTTTGACAAATTTGAAAATTTGATAAAACCATTGGCAGCAGTGAAAACAACACGTGTATATAGTAAATTCAGAAGATAACACATGATGAGAAACATTATTGCAATTAGGCAATAGTTACAGCTCTGACTAGAGTGCATTGTTGTTGTTAAGTTCTATTGAGTCGGTTTTGACTCATAGCAACCCTTTATAGAGTTTCCAAGGAGCAGCTGGTGAGCTTGAACCATCAACCTTGCAATTCAAATCAACCTTGCAATTCAAACCAACCTTGAAGTTCAGTACATTAACCCACAATGCCATAAAACTCAAAAATAAATTAGACTTTTAGCCTTATAGTTATATTGATACATGTAAATTGGGCTTATAAAAATGTTTTTGTTTTTATAACTAACTACAGGGGTATTTTTAAAGAAAATAATACATGTCTACTGAAGCATGCACAAAAATTTTATAGATACTCATTTTGGAGTCATTCAGTTTTACTGTGTCACTTGGATTGCTCCACACACTCCATATACTCCTAGTGATTCCAGTTAGCTCCATTCTAGATCAATCAAATCAGAAATTTTATGGCATCTGTTGGTTTGTCTTATTGTGGTGGTTCCCGTGTTGCTGTAATTCTGGAAATTGTGCCACAGGTATTTTAAACACTAGCAGGGTTGCTCATGGTGGACATATTTTAGCTGAGCTTCCCGAAAAATACAGAATAGGAAGAAGGAAAGGCAGACTACTTCCAAATATTTAGTCACTGAAAATCTTATGATTAACAGTGGAACATTGTCAGCACCAGAATATTGAATACTGAAACATGATGAAGAGCATCGTATTATTGTCAGATATGGTGCCTGGAGATGAACCCCTCAGGCTGGAAGGCTCTCAAAATACAACTAAGGAAGAGTTACCTCCTCTTGACTGTGATGATGTGAATGGAGCAAAGCTTCATTCCTTTGCTGATGGGACACAACTCAAAATGAAGAGAAAATGCTATAAACATCCAGTAATAATTGGAACTTGGAACATACAAAGTATGAATCTAGGAAACAATGGAAGTCCATAGCATGTCATGATCCACACAATTGAGAGCCTTTGCAAAGTCAATAAAGCACAGGTAAATATCTTTCTGATATTCTCTGCTTTCAGCCACGATCCATCAAATTAGGTAATGCCAATTTAGTGAGTATGTATATAACAAACCAAACAAACTCATTTCTGTTGAATTATAGAAACCCTATTAAACAATGTGGAATGGACTCATAGTGTTTCCAAAGCTATAGTCTTAACAGAAGCACGCTGTTACATCTTTCTCCCATGAAATGGCTGGTGGGTTTGAACCACTGACTTTCTGGTTGTTGGTCAAGTGCTTAACCACAAAGTCACCAGTGTCCTTTCTGAGTCACAGGACTCATTTATTTTAAGGGATTGTAGTTGATGTTGTTGATCATAAAACGTATTTTCAGAAACTTTTAGTATCAATTCTGCATAGACAAGAAGGAAGCAACGTGCTTGCGCCAATCTTTAAGATTTCATGCTATTATGTGAGGATATGCTAACATTTCAGGCTAGCCATATCTATTCATCCTTCAAGACCTAGTGTGTTTCCTCCTTTGTACAAACATTATATTTTTCCTTCCTAACCACAAGCAGTTAACCTCTCTCTACATATATCCTTAGTGTATCTATAACTAAATAGTACACAATAACTCTTTAAATTGTTTAAGAGCAAAGATGTCAATTTGAATCCAAAGGTCCACCTGACTCAAACCATGATATTTTCAATAGCCTCCTGTTCACGTGAAAGTTGAACAATGAATAAAGAAGACCAAAGAAGAAATGATGCATTTGCATTGAAGAACCTTAAAGACTTCACCTTTCTCTGAATCTTTACCTCCTTTTCTGTTCACTATTATCAAGTGGATGACTGTTAATATATGCATCATTAAACAACTCAGCACGGAGTCACAGCTACGACTGCTAGCTTGAACCTTGGAACTCAAGGATGACAAACTATTTCTTAAATTTAAATTGCTGCCCTGCATCCTGCCAGTTACCCTTGAATCTTTGTGTCCACACTAATATTATCATCCTAGGAAATAGAACCTTGTTAACCTTGTGGTTGGGACCTGAGTGTCCAGTGACAGGCTTGACTAATACCAATTTTGGTTCCACATTTCTAAATTTCACCCATATATTAGTCAGCTATGCTTCAGTAGCATATGATCTCAAAATCTGAGTGGCTTATATAAACTGGGTTTTCTTCCAGTTGCACGACACATGAATTGAGTGACAGTGTGCCACTGCAACTTCTTTGAAACCAAAGATGAAGGGCTCCTGATATTCTCCTGGAAGAGGGAAAAATGAATTACTGACAGAAAAAGGATTGCTCCAGAATGCTTCTGCTCCAAACTAGCTGTACATCACCTGTACTTACATTTTATCATTCAAAGAAAGTTCTATTGTCAAGCCTCATAATAAAACAGGAACTTTACTGCCACAAAAAGGCCCTGAAAAAAGTTAGATGGTGGCGAGCAAGTGTATCTAAGCCTTTTACAGGTAACCCAAGCCTCCAAACTCAGCTCACAGTCATGGAGTCGATTCTAACTCATAGTGACTCTACAGGACAGAGTAGAGCTTCCAGGGTTGTAAATCTGTATGGAAGCTGATTGCCACATCTTTCTTTTGTGGAGCTGCTGGCGTATTCAAACAACCTACCTTTCAGTTAGTGCCCCAGGACTTAACCACAATGCCACCAGGAACAAGAAGCCACACTTGTTTCTGATTTCCTCATTGTTGCTGTTGTTGTTAAGTGCTGTTGAGTTGGTTCTTTCTGACTCATAGCAACACTGTATAGGGCTTCAGAGAAGCAGCTGGTGGGTTTCAACTATCAATGTTGCAGTTTGCTGTCCTGTGTTGATCCTACAACGCCACAACAGGAGTCCTAGTCATTATTAAATCCCTACCTATGACACTACTCCCATCCTCTGGGGTAAAGCCATGATGACAGTCACTTCATGTATTCATACCCTCTTTCAAATTTTGCATTTTGGACCGTATTTTACTCATTTACTTGTAGCTAGATATGTCTTCTTGGCTTTCTTCTTGTTGTTATTAGCTGTTGATAAAATATGTCCCCAAATGATGACAGCCCCATGTACAATGCGATTGAGCCATTGTGGTCCATAGGACTTTAATTGGTTTATTGCCAGAAGCACTGGACTGCAAGCTTGGTTTGAACTGCAAAATTGGAGGTTCAAACTCACCAGCTGCTAGGAGGAAACCCT
>NW_006408649.1:2191613-2208729 GCF_000296735.1 Chrysochloris asiatica | reverse complement strand
CATTTCAGTTCCGTATCCTGTCTTAATCACATCCTCCCTTTGCACATCCTTCCTTTGTAATAAATCCCTCCCTAAAAAAGAGAATAAAAGGCTGAGGTAGAGTGAATTCTGCAGGCAATGCTGTGCAATGCTAGGCAAAATGTTTGCAGATCTGCCTACCTGACAGCTTGCATCATATCTGTGTGTCTGTCTTTTTTGTATATATTTTGTTTCTCTCTTTCTCTATCACTTTCGCTGCCAGATCTCCCTTCTTCGTGACACCCACACTTCCTTGTCAAGGCGGGACCCCAACATAGGACCTCCACAGGTTCTCTATGAGTCAGAATCAGCTCAATAGCACTTAACAACAACAATTTTCAGAAGTGGGTCACCAAGACTTTTTTCCTAGTCTGCCTTAGATTGGAAGCTCCACTGAAATCCATTTAACATCTTAGCAATATGCGTCTCTACACTGACAGAGCAGCAGCAGCTTGCATGTGAGGCTCACTGGTCATGAATTGTACATATATTTCTTTATTTTTAATTTCTTTCAGGTAATCATATCCATATCCATTCATGCTGAAAACTAGCCTGTGGAAAAGTTCCAAACTGCTACCTGTTTTGTATACATGAATCTGAACAACACAAAACCAAGCTACCAGGCATTCCCCTCCACTCTTATCCCACTCTGCTTCTGTGGACTTAATTCCCAGTAGGCAGCTGTCTTAGGCTGGAACATATATATGTATATATACAAAGAGAAGTTTATTATTTTACAGTTGTAGAGTCCTAGGTCTCCAGTGGAAGAAAGAGCTAACTATACCTTTATCAGGTTTCATCACATGAGAATAAACACATCCCAATTGCTACACCTCTGGAAATCCTGGCCTAGTTGAATTGATACAGAAACCTAACCATTATAACACCTAAGACTCATGCTTCTCAGAGCCCACATTGGCTACTGCCTAAATACTGGAGTTGATGCTTTTTGTTATTAAGTGGTAGAATTCAAGTTCAGAAGTCACCTGCCCTCACCAGTATCTCAATTGGAGAAGACTAGGCTCTTTTAGATGAGGTAAAGGCAACTGAATATCTGGGTCAGAAAGTGATTACAGTAGCTACCCTCTTCTTCACATCACAGTTCTGTTAAGAAAACTGCCAGCAACAGGACATAATACATGCTCAGCAGCCTGGATGACCTGCCCCAAGCATATGTGGCAGGGTGGTTAAATTTCCTCTCTTCTCTCTCTTATTCTATCAGTATAGAAATAATATCCTCGAGTTTCTTCTTGGGTCACAAAGTGTAAAATATTTACAATCTGGTCCTTTAGACCAGAACTTTTTCGAAACAATAACATCTTCAAAGCTACATCTAGAAATGGTTCCAAGGACTCAGTGTGTTTCTATGCTCTACCTGGTACAACTGCTATGAAACCAGTAAGGAACTAATTCTATCGAGAGCTGTGAATTTCTTTTTCATTTTCAGCTTGTCCCAGAAGAATAGCTCTAGGCTTGGGGATTTTGCTTCTTTGTTTTTCTAAGTGCTTATTGAGACACAGTTTTAGAAAATGAAGTGGTAAGGAAATAATAGAAGCTTTACTTATGTTTATTAACATTTGCTAGAAGCAGTTTTCTCTGTATTTGTTTGGGAATGACAGTGTACCTACTCATGAAAGTACCATTGCTCCTACTTAAATGAATATTGCACCAACCTGGTCAAATGTGCTGGAGTCTTCTGTCTTTATAGAATGGGCATGGATTCATCCTGTGACCTATTTAAAAAAAAAAAAAAAAATGTCCAAGACCCTTCGTATTCCCTGCCTTTATGAAAGATGAAATGGGTTCACATGACATAGCTGATATAGCTCAACTTGGAAAAGCTGAACAAGTATATCTGAATGGAAAATTACAGCGTAGTGATTACAAGACTAAGTTCTGTTGCTACTTATTATTTGTTATGTGCCTTTGGGTACTTTATTTAACTTTTTGTGCCTCAGTTTTCTTATTGGTTAATTCAGTATAATAACTGTTCCTTTCTTGTATTCCTCAAAAAACATTAGATTTTCCCATTTCTAATACAGCAGGTACGATACTAGGGCAAACGTAGGATAAGCTCAGGGCTGCTAGCCCCAAGTTTGGCTGTTCAAACCCACCAGCTGTTCCCCAGAAACCCTATAAAGGGTTACTATGAGTTGGAACTGACTGGATAGCATTTAACAATTCTGTCCTAAGGCCAAAATCTTCCCTGGTGAAAAATACTGGCTTCGATGTTCAATTTATACTTATTCAACCTGTATGCTGAGAAAATAATCCAAGAAGCTGGGTTCTATGAAGAGAAATGTAGCATCAGGATTGGAGGAAGACTCATTAACGCCCTGCGATATGCAGATGATATAACCTTGCTTGCTGAAAGTGAAGAGGACTTAACACATTTACTGTTGAAGATCAAAGAGCACGGCCTTCGGTATGGATTACATCTCAGTGTAAAGAAAACAAAAATCTTCACCACTGGACCAATAAACAACATTCTTATCAATGGAGAAAAGATTCAAGTTGTCAAGGACTTCATTCTTCTTGGATCTACTCTCAACATTCACGGAAGCAGCAGTCAAGAGATCAGACAACCAATTGCATTAGGCAAATCTGTTGCACAAGACCTTTTTAAAGTGTTGAAGAGCAACGATGTCAGCTTGAGGACTAAAGTGTGCCTGACCCAAGCCATGGAATTTTCAATAAACTCATATGCATGTGAAAGCTGGACAGTAAATAAGGAAGACAGTAGAAGAATTGATGCTTTTGAGTTATGGTGTTAGAGGAGAATATTGAAAGTGCCATGAGCTACTAAAAGAACCAATAGATCCATTTTGGAAGAAGTGCAGCCAGAGTGTTCCTTGGAGGCCAAGATGGCCAAATTTTGTCTCTCATACTTTGGACATATTGTCAGGAGGAACCAGTCGCTGGAGAAGGATATCATGTTTGGTAAGATGGAAGGTCAGAGAAAAAGAGGAAGACCCCCAAGGAGATGGATTGGCCCAGTGACACCATTGATTGACTCAAGCGTGGCAACAGTAGTGAGGTTGGCCCAGAATCAAGCAGTGTTTCATTCTACTGTGCAGAAGGGTCACTGTGGGTCAGTACTGACTCGATGGCACCTAACAACAACAACAACAACAACAACAACATGTTCAAGTGACTCAAAGTTCAACAAGATAGTGATGATAGTTATAAAAGAAGCCATAAGATAAGGTGAGATCTGAAGAAGTACAACTCATATATCAACATTTTCTTAGCTACTTTTAATATTTTCATCTGTCCTCAGATCTCAAAACTGACCTCTAGAGCCATTTGGATAGGAATTGTGCAGGCAGAGGTGATGGTGGAAAAATTGTCTTAGAGAACAATTAGCAAACCAAAGACTCTATAATGTTGAAGCTGAAGTCTATCGATAAGGGGAAGTGGGGAAAAAAAAACAATGAAGCTGTAAGCTAAGTCCAACCATGTTCAATAGACTCCTGTCAACCTGGGTGGCCAGACTTATAGTGAGCCCATGAACAGGAACATAGTCACAGAGGACTAGAGTGGAGAGTGAAGTGTCCAGCTGATGTGAAGTGAGGGGAGATGCACAACAACGCCCATACTTATAGATAGTACCCATTTGACCTAGCTTCAGTGGTTGGATAATCAGAATTCCACTAAAGGAAAAAGAGTGTAATGCACCACAATTTAATGAACTTGACCCATACTTATGGTTGTAGTAGCTTAAAAGAGGGAACGAATCTTTACAACAAGGATCATTCCCACCTCCTCTGTACAGAGGGTTATCACGGATGGGAAAGTTAGATATTGGCTACTCAAAATGGGGATGGGGCAACTAAGGCACCAAGTGACTGGCTTACAAGTTTTCAAGAGGGAGCTTATTTTCAGAGAGTGTGTGGGGGAAAGTAGAATCTCCACTGAGAGGTTTCCAACCTCTCTAGATGGAACTGGTGAAAGGAGATGGGGATATAACTCTTGTGGTTCAGTAGTGAATATTTACTATCAGGACTAGTGGTGAATGTTGCAAATATAAAGGTAGACATTTTGTAACAAAAGGAGGGGAGTGGTTGATCTTGCACTCTCTGTGCGGAAGACCCTAGGGCCATTTAGGGAGAAGAGCAGAGTGTGGATCCCTTTCCAGACAAGCAACAACATCAGAGATGGAGGCAGAGATGATGATGTAGAGAGATGGAGCAGCTAGGGACTCTAGACTCAAGGAGGGAGAGGTGCTATGTGCTGGTGGCTGGCATGCAGGGTATAGCCTTTGGTTGTTTGAATGGTTATATATTCCTGAGTGCTTTGGTGTACATTAAAAAAAAAAAAAGAGGGATTGGAAGCAAATGCTGTTGAATGATGATGCATAGAGGGGATTGAAATCATTGCAATGAAATGCAATATGATAGTATGATAGGATGAATGTAAAGCTGTTGCTCTCCCATGTAAACTATCACTCAATTCACAATAAAAACTTATTTAAAAAATAATAATCTCATTTAGTAGAGTAGGAAGAAAAAACTCTAAAAAGGTAATGGCTTAGGCCACATTATAGTCCTTGTGTGTAGGATAAGCACTGGATAGCAAACTGAAAGGTCATTAATTCAAAATCATCCCCAGCTTTTCAGAAACCCTGAACAGGATTGCTTTGAGTGAAAACAAACTCAACTGTATTTTGCAACAATGGAAAGACTATATTATGTATTGGTGGAGAATTAGAAGGGGTGAAGATTACTGATGAGATTTATATAGTCATAAGTATTTAAAGCTAAATGAGCTTTCCACCACTCATCTGTCAGTTTGTCATACTGTGGTGGCTTGTGTTTTGCTATGATACCGGAGGCATCCATCTGGGTCACTCATGGTGGCTAGGTTTCAGCAAAGCTTCTAGACTAAGACACATTAGGAGGAAGAAGAAGTGGACCACTTCTGATGAGTTATCCACAGAAAACATAAGAATAGCAGGAGAACATTGTCTGATAAAGTACCAAAAGATAAGCCCTTCAGATTAAAAGACACTGAAAAAATATAACGGAGAAAGAGCTGCCTCCTTAAAGTAGAGTTGACCTCCATGATGTGGGTGGAGTATAGCTTTTGGGAACTTCATTTGCTCATGGGACAAAATTCACAATGAGATGAAACAGCTGCAAATATCCATTAATAATAGAAACATGGAATCTTTGAAGTATGAATCTAGGAAATGAAATAAAAATGAAATAGAACACATAAAGATCTATACCCTAGGCATTAGTGAGCTGGAATGAACTGTATTGGCCATTTTGAATTGAACAATCATATGATTTACTATGTGGGAAATGTCAGATTGCAGAGGAATGCATCATAATTGTTGTCAAAAAGGGTCTTTCAAAGTTTTTCTTGAAGTGCAATTATGTCTGTGATAGGGTAAAATATAACTGCCTACAGGGAAGACCAGTTGATACTACTATTATTCAACATATGTGCACCAACCATTAAAGAAAAATGAAAAAAAAAAAAAAAAGGTTTCTACCAACTTCTTCAGTCTGAAATTGATCAAACATTCAATTAAGATGCCTAATTGTAATGTGACAGTTGGAAACAAAGAGGAAAGATCAGTAGGAGGAAAATATTGCCTTAGTGATAGAAACAATAGAACTGCATGAGAGAATTTTGTGAGATGGGTGACTTATTCATTGCACATACACTTGTACAAAAATCTAAAAGGTGACTACACAAGTGGACCTCACAAGATGGAACACACAAGAATCAAATACACAACAAATGTAAAAAGAGATGGTGAAGAAGCTCATTATCATCAGCTAAAATGAAACCAGGATCTGACTGTGGAATAGATCAAGTTGAAGCTGAAGAAAACTCAAACAAGTGCGTGAGAATCAAAATATGACCTTAATTATGTTGTTGTTGTAGTAAGTGACTTCCAGTCAGTTCCAACTCATAGTGACTGTATATAGGGTTTCCAAGGAGAGGCTGGTGGGTGCGAGCCACCAACCTTGCAATTCAAGCCAACTTTTCAGTCCAGTGTTTACCGTACATACCAGGACTCCAACCTTGAGTACATCCCTCCTGAATTCAGAGACCATCTCAAGAATAGATTTGATATAGTAGACACTAAGGAGCTCTGGTAGCGTAGTGGTTACGAATCGGGCTGCGAACCTTAAGGTAAGCAGTTAGAAACTACCAGCTGTTCCGCGGGAGAAAGATGAAGTTTTCTACTCCCGTAAAGATTTACACCCTCGGAAACCCTGTACAGGGTCGCTATGGGTCGGAACTGACTTGACGGCACTTAACAACAACAATGACTAATGAGCAGATAAATTGTGGGATGACATCAAGAACATCATACGTGAAGAAACCAAAAAGTTATTAAAAAAACAAGAAAGAAAGACCAAAGTGGATGTCAGAAGATATTCTGAAACTTGCTATTGAACATAGAAAAACTAAAGCAACTTGAATAAATGATGAAGTAAAAGAACTGAACAGAAAAATTTAAAGGGCAACTTGAGAAGACAAAGTAAATTACATAATGAACATTGTAAAGACCTGGAGTCAGAAAAACAAAATGGATGAACACATTCAGTGTTTTTCAAGTTGAAATAATTGAAGAAAAAAATTCAAACATCAACTTTCAATAAAGAAGGATTTTATGGGCAAATGTTAAATGATACAGGAAACATCAAAAGAAGATGGAAGGAATACACAGAGCCACTGTACCAAAAAGAAATAGTTGATATTCAACAATTTCAAGAGGCAGCAAATGATCAAGAACCAATGGTACTGAAGAAAAAACTGCAAGCTTTAGTGAAGGCATTGGTGTAAAGCAAGTCACCAAGAATTGACAGAAAATAAATTGAAATATTTCAATTAACAGGAGATGCTAGATCATCTGTGCCAAGAATCTTGAAAGACAGTTACCTGGCCAACCAATTGGAAAACACTCATTTCTGTGCCAACTCCAAAGAGGAGTGACCCAAAGAAATGTAGAATCATTGAATGATATCATAAATATCCCATGCAAGTAAAAGTTTGGTGAATACAATTTTAAAAATGGTTACAGCAGTACATAGACAAGGGATTGCCAAAAACTTATGTTAGATTCACAAAAGGATATGGAATGAGGGATATCATTGCTGGTGTTATATGGATCTTGGCTGAAAGTACAGAATACCAAAAAGATGTTTATGTTTGCTTTATTGACTATACAAAGGCATTCAACTGTGTGGATCATAACAAACTATGAATAACATTGAGTATAGGTATTCCAGAATACTTAATTTTCTCATGAGAAATCTGTACATAGATCTAGAGCCAGTCATTCAAACAGAACAATGGAACGCTGAATAGTCTAAAATCAGGAAAGATGTACATCAGGGTTGTAAACCTTTACCATAATTTATTCAATTTATATGCTGTGCATATAATACAAGAAACTGGATTATATGATGGAAAATGAGGCAACAGGATTGGAGGAAGACTCATCAACTATCTTCAATATGCAGATGGCACAACCCTGCTTTCTGAAAGCAAAGATGACTTGAAGTACTTATTGCTGAAGTTCAAAGAATACAGCCTTCAGTATGGTTTGCACCTCAATGTAAAGGAAACAGAAATCATTGCAACTGGACCAATAAATATAAGTGGGAAAATATTGAACTTGTCGAAGATTAAATTTTTCTTGGATCCACAATCAATGTTTATGGAAGCAGAGATCAACAAATCAAATGATGTATTTGGAAAATCTGCTGCAAAAGACATTTATAAACTTGAACAGCAAAAGTGTCAGTTTGAGGAATGAGGTGTGCCAAACCCTAGTCATGGTATTTTCAATCATATCATAGGCATATCAAGGCTGGACAGTGAATAAAGCAGACTTGAATAGAAGTGGTGCAATTGTCTTACGGTGTTGGTTAAAAATATTGGAAGTATCTTGGACTGCCAAAAAAAAAAAAAGTAAATGTGTCTCGGAAGAAGAACCGCCAGAATTCTTCTTGGAAGCAAGGATGGTGAGACTTGGCCACACATACTTTGGACATATTATCAGGAAGGACTAGCCCCTGCAATAGGGCATCATGTTTGTAAAGTACAGAGTTAGTGAAAAAGAGGAAGACATCCAATAAGATGGATTGAAGCAGTGGCTGTACCAATGGGTTCAAGCATGACAGTTGTGAGCATGGGCAAGACCAAGCAGTGTTTTGTTCTATTGTACATAGGATCAGAACCTATTGTGCACAGCATCAGAGCAAAATTGATGGCACCTAACAACAACATATGAGTTTGCAAAACATTATATGAGTAGAGAGACAGAGATCAAGAGAGAGAGATAATGTGTCTACTAGCTGTTAAGTAAGGTTTTCTGGTTGATCCTGGCTATTGATGAACCATCTTTTGTATGTGTGATGGTGTGTGTGTCTGTGATTGTGTGTATGTGAAGTGTGTGTGCTTTTGAACATGCTTTGCCTTTACTTGCAAATCAGTGACAGCCAAGAATAGAAGAGAATAATCTTAATTAGAAGACTTGAGTTTGTTTTCTGCCTGGAACAATTTCTAGCCGTGGATGACCTACTTATTAAACTTACTTACTAGACCCCTTGAATGTCTGCTTTTTTTTTTATAAAGGGATGAAATTGTCCTGCCTATTTCACAGAGTTGTTGTATGGATTAAAATAGAATATAGAGACCAAAGACTTGATGTTGTTATTTTCTCTATAAAAAGGAGTGCAGATGTGAAGTACCATGATTACTGGATTCACCCACACACAAATTTCTGCCTCTTTGTTGCAGCCTATGTTTGAGGAGAGCCTGTGTAGAAGGATGGCATTTGTAGCAGATAAGTTGTGGAGTCACCAGAATCTTAAAACAAGATATTTAAAAAATCAGTTTACAGTGCTTATTAAAGTTATATTGTTCTATATTTTGATAATTTTCACACACACACAAAATCTATCCAACAAAAGAATCATCAAGGAAAAGGTTTCCAAATATTCATATATTTCTAGGTCCCACCCACATGTTGATTAAGAAAGTCTTATGTAGAAGATAAGATTAATTTCAAATCATTCTTGTTTGCTGTTGTATTTGTTAGGTGCCATTGAGTTGGTACTGACTCATAGCGACCCTATGTGTAACAGAACGAAACACTGCCTGATCTTGGGCCAACCTCACAATTGTTGCCACACTTGAGATCACTGATGCTACCATATTGCCAATCCATCTCGTTGGGAATCTTCCTCTTTTTCTCTGATCCTCCACCTTACCAAACATGATATCCTTCTCCAGCGACTGGTCCCTCCTGACAATATGTTCAAAATATGAGACAACGTTTGGCAATCCTGGCCTCCAAGGAGCTCTCTGGCTGCACTTCTTCCAACACAGATCTGTTTGTTCTTTTGTCAGCCCATGGTTCTTTCAATATTCTCCTCCAACACTATAACCCAAAAACATCAGTTCTTCTATGGTCTTCCTTATTCACTGTTCAGCTTTTGTATGCATATGAGGTTATTGAAAATATCATGGCTTGGGTCAGGTGCACCTGAGTCCTCAAGCTGACATCTTTGCTCTTCAACACTTTTAAAAGATCTTGTGCAGCAGATTTGCCTAATGCAATATGTCATTTGATTTATTGACTACTGCTTCCATGAGTGTTGAGAGTTGATCCAAGAAGAATGACAACTTCAATCATTTCTCTATTGATAAGAATGTGGTTTGTTTGTCCAGTGGTGAGGATTTTTGTTTTTTTGATATTGAGATGAAATCCATACCAAAGGCTGTTTTCTTTGATCTTCCTCAGTAAATATTTTCAATCTGTTCCCACTTATCAACAAGTTATTCTTATGACTAACAACAACAACAACAACAAATCCATTAGTCTATCAACCAAAGGTCAGTAAGGACACCTTATGAGTATTTGCCAAAATGTTTATTTGAGTTTTCTGGATGAACTTGAGTGAGGTTAGAAGGTCTGTACTAGATGCACGATTATGACATCAGAGGGAAAAAAATACTTGCCAAGACATGTTATATCCTGGATGTGATACAGAAACATTTATCTTAATTCAGTTGAGTCTTGACCACACAATACATTTCTCTCTGAAAATTTTTCATTGTTTTCTCATGTACATTGGGTCTACCTGGATACCTAGATAAAGTGAAAGTCTTGGGCAAGATGCACCAAGATCTCTATGTATTGCATTATAAAAATGAGGGAGCAAGGGCAATCTATGGGACTCACAATGCTTTGAAATTTTGTTTAACCATTTATAGGACAGTACCAATTCCAGAGAGGATGCATTTAATTTACATTTCTTTCTATTGAAATTTAAAGTATGATAGTGTTTACTCCTGTGTTTGTTTGTGATATAGTATCATGAATTTTTTTCGTTAGTAAAAAAACAGCTTGTTACAAATCCAGTGCTTGAGTTAAAACATGAGTTCAAGTCAATAAAAATAGTTTGACCATCTATTGTAGCCTAGGAATTGTGCTATATCTTGAGCATTTAAAGTTAATGAAGATAAAGTTCTCACCTTCACATAATCTTACCACTCATGATAAAATACAAGCAGTCCTCCACGTATGATGGCATTTCCTTTTATGATTCCATTGTTAATTGGTTCTGATATAACCTGAATATTTCTTTGTGGTTTTTCCTTTCAGTTTTCATTATTATTGCCTCTTATCCCTAGTATCTTTATAAATTAAAACTTGATTTGTCTTTTGGAGTTATAGATATTATATACAACATTTACAGATATATTTTAACACATGTATGCCTCCATAAAAAATGCACATATAGTAAACATTTACTCTGATGATGAAACAGAGTTGGACTACATTTGTTCTTTGTCAAATTTGGTAATAGCTCTATTTGTGGAAGGTTCTGGAACATCCCTGGGAATGGTGATGGGGGTTTCTAGTTAAAAATTTTAGGGAGAAGAGACTTTTTTTTTTTAAATAATTTGAGTGTCAACTCCTTGCTTTCCAAATCTGTTTACCTATTTTACCAAAGTGGTTAGCATTCAGATCATATTTTCAAACAACTGAAGTCCCTGATTCAGTTTAGAAAACTAAATCTACATGACAGTGTTTTGAGCATTAAGTCATAAAATTGAATAACGTGAGTGAACATCTAAGAATGATAGCATCAGCAGATTAAATGCTACAACACTATATATAGTGCATATTATTAACAATAAGAGGGACAGAAATAGATAGCTATAAATGCAGTTAATCATAACTTGAACACATTGTAAGTTGGGGACTACTTGTACATAAGTTGTGTGTCAGCAGACCTTGGTTGCAAATCATTCTATGCCATAGGTTGGCTTTATTATCTTTCCTTTCTGAGCCTCAATTTCCTTTATTATGATAAAGGTTAGCAATACCCATTATCTTGCTTAATTGTTATGTGGTTTGAAGACGATAAGGTGCCCTGATGGCACAGTGGTTAAAGTGCTTGGCTGCTGACCAGTAGGTAGATGGTTTGAACTCAAAAACCACTCCATGAGGGATAGATGTGGCACTCTGCTTCCTTAAAGATTCACAGCTTTGGAAACCACGTAAGGCAGTTCTGTCCTGTCCTATAGGATCACTATGAGTCAGTATTTACTGGATGGCAATTGATTTGGTTATTTTGGTTTTATAATGATTTGGTGATTGGTGTGGCACCAAAGGATAAGCACTGCACCTCAAGGTCAGTTTGAACCACAAGGTAGGTAGATCAAACTTACCAGTCACTCCTCAGAAACCCTATACAGGGTCTACATGAGTCAGAACCAGTTCGATGTCACTTAACAAAAACAATGACAATCATAAAACCTAGTGTAGAATTGTAAGTGATAAGCACTGTACCGAAAGGTCGGTTTGAACCACAAGGGTGATTTGAACCACAAGGTAGCTTTGAACCACAAGGCCTGTTTGAACATCGAGGTCGATTTGAACCATAAGGTCAGCAGTTTTAACTCCCTAGCCACTCCTCGGAAACCATATACAGGGTCGTCATGATGGCACTAAACAAGAAAACAACATTTAAGAGTGCAGTGGTTCCGTATGTTATGCACTGGACTGAGAAACACACAGCCCGTGGTTCGAACCAACCAGCTGCTCTGAGGGAGAAAAGCAAGGCTTTCTGTCTCTACAAAGATTCATTTAAAGGCCTCAGAAACCCTATACAGGGTTTGTGACCTGTACACAGACCCTGTATAGGGTTTCCAAGGAGCAGCTGGTGGGTTTGAACTGTTGACCTTGTGGTTTGCAGCCCAGTGCTGATCCTACAAGAGTCCATATGTGTTGTTGTTAAGTCCCATCCATAGCAACCATGTATAGGGTTTCTGAGGAGCAGCTGGTGAGCTTGAACCACCAATATTGTGGTTCATAGTGTCTTTGCAATCCAAAGAATTAACAACCCCCAGCATCACACCATACACACACACACTCACGTTTGTGTTTATGTGTGTGTGCATTTCCTTCATAATATGCAAGTTCCTAAATTAATAGTTAAGATACAATGCATCATTGTTGTTGTTTTTAGGTGCAGTCTCGTCAGTTCTGACTCATAGTGATTCTGTACAGGGTTTCTAAGGATCAGTTGCTGTGTTTGAAATGGCCCGTATTGCATTTAGTCCTACAGCTCCACACCCAGCCCCTATCTAGCTCTATCCCTTTCCCTATCCCTGTCTAAATCTATGTTGTTGTTAACTGCTCTTCAGGTCATAGAGACCCTATGTAGGGTTTCCAAGGAGCAGCTGGTGAGTTCCAACGCATAGTGACCCTGTATAAGGTTTCTAAGTAACAGCTGATGTGTTCCAACTCATAGTAATCCTGTATATGGTTTCCGAGGAGCAGCTCATGGGTTTGAACTGCTGATCTTCTGGTTTGAAGTCCAGTGCTGATCCTGGTAAGTTTGAACCATCAACCTTATGGTCCAAACCAATCTTGCTGATGAATGGTTATCCCACAGTGCCACACCAGGACTCCATCTCTGTCCCTTTGCTTCAGCCTGTGTCTCTGTCTCTGCCTCTCTCTCTCAGCTTCCTAGGAAAATCTGTTTTCCATCTTCTAGAGGTTACCTCTAGTCCTTGACTCATGGGCCCTTCTTTTATTCCCATACCTCGTTACTATAAACTTCTGTTTCTTAGTCACAGCTCCTTTATTAGATGTTTTCCCTCTTGCCTCCCTGCTACAAGAAGCCATGTAAGAATATTGTCTCACCTGTATAATCTGGATTAATCTCCCAATCTCATTATTTGCGATTTAATCATATCTGCCAATCCCCTTTAGTCATGTAAAGTAACTTAGTCACAGGCTCTGACAATTAAGGAATGGACATCTTTGGAGACTAGTGACTTACTTTCCAAGCTCTGTGAATGCTATAAAAAAACATGAGGAGTAATGGCAACTGATATTGTATTTTTATGCCTATTATCAAACGCATAGAGTCCTGGTGTGGTGCTGTGGGTATAAGTTCTGGATTGCAAAGTCTGTTTGAACTACAAGGTCAGTAGTTCAAGCTCACCAGTCACTCCTTGGAAACCCTATACAGGGTTGCTATGGGCCAGAACCAACTTTAAGTCACTTAACAACACAACAACAATCAAATGTTGTTTAGTTTGGCCTTTCCAATTTCCCTGTTACATCACTCATTGTAATGAATCCAGAATGTCTGGAATAGAAGGAGGCATGACATCCATCGATAATGGGAAGCTGAACTCAGTGGTCACTAGATGATTTTCAATCTCTCACATCCCAATTGTACTCTCATATTCTTTTAGGTATCCTCACTTCCCGCAATGGTGGTGGTGTGCTATAGAATTTGTTCTGACTCATAGTGACCCTGTATAAGGTTTACAAGGTTGTAAATCTTTATGGGAGCTAAAACCCTCATCTTTCTCACATGGAATGGCTGGTAGTTGCAGAACTGCTGACTCGGAGGCTAGCAGCCCGACTCATAACCACTACGTTACCAGAGCTCCTATAATGGTTTCGGGTATAAACAGATTACAAACAATCTATTAACTTACTGCAATTCTGGAATTGGAAGAGCAATAGTTGGGACAAAACATTCCGTCTGGAAGGATTCACTCATTTATTCACAATTGTTCAGAGACCTCAACAAAACCTGAAGCTCCTTTCAGGGCTGCCCATGAAATCTCTAGTGATATTTTGATTTATTATTACAGATACAGAAATCTATAAACATATAAATTATGTTTAAGTTTTAGTTGAAAAAATTGAAATCCTTGCATGATTAAATAAATTGTGAAATCATTGGGACTACAACAAAACTATTTAAAGATAGTGTTGAATGCGCTGATAATTTTCAAAATAGAACTGAACAACTGTTCCTTCTAGTAGAAATTTAGTCCTGATATGGTCTGTAGGGTAAGCACTGTTTTCTAACCATAAGTATGGTGGTTCAAACCTACCAGCTGCTCTTAGAAACCCTATACAGGGTCACTATGAGTGGGAACCAACTAGGTAACACTTTTAACTAACAACTATTTAAAATAGTGATAATGACATCAATGATGATGAAATCATGGTAGTAGTAACTGTTGTTTATTATTTGCTGTCAAGTCAGTTCCAACTTGCAGAGACCCTGTATAGGGTTTCCTAGGAGTGTCTGGTGAGTTTGAACTGCTGACCTTATGGTTAGCATTCCAGGGCTTTTCCTACAGCATCATAATATTAGTGTTGTTGAAAAGTGCCATCGAGTCAGTTCAACTCATAGAGACTCTGTGTAGGGTTTCTAAGGAGTGAATGGTGAGTTTGAACTGCTGGCCTTGTGGTTTGCAGTCCAGTGCTTATCACACACCACCACATTATAATAGTACTAACTCCATTTATTTAGCTTTTATTTTTGTCAAATGCTACTTCAGATAGTTAACTATATCTCTATTACAAAGAAGAGGAGTCCTGGTGATGTAGTAGGTTAAGCTTTGGACTGCTAACTCCAAGGATGGCAGCTTGAACCTTCACAATAGAAAGATGAGGATGTCTGCTTCTATAAAGATTTATAGTCTCAGAAATGTTAAGGAGTGGTTTTACTTGGTTTTACAGGGTCACTATGATTGCAATGTTTTTTTGTTTTATTTTTGTTTGTTTTGGGGGTTGAAGTTAATACAGTTTTTACAAAGAAATTGAGTTTCAGGTTAAGGAGCTTTTTGCAAAATTTAAAAGCTGGTAAGTACAAGAGGTGTGTCCTGGTGTGGCGCTGTGGGCTAATGAGTCAGGTTGCAAAGTCATTTGAACTGAAAGGTTGGTGGTTCAAGCTCACCAGCTGCTCCTTGGAAATCCTATACAGGGTAGCTATGGGTTGGAATTGACTCGACTGCACTTAATAACAACAAGGGCAAGAGGCAGGGCTTTAGCCCCAAACCCTCTCTTTTGATTAACTCATTCAATCTCTCTCCCAAAGAAAAGAACTAACTAAGCGTGGGCTGATTTATTTTGAAAATGTTCGAAAATACGTACATTTAATTTGATGACAACTTTTAACTATGAACAATGTAAGAGTGTGGTGTTTAACTTTATGAAAAGGAATGAGGGAAGATAAGTGAATTGTTTCTGAGGTTATATTTGGAACTACCATTTATCTGTCTTTGTCATATTATGGTGTCATATTATGTTGCTATGATTCTGGAAGTGCCCCCATCAGTATTTAAAATACTAGCATTATCCCCCCACTGGTAGACAGGACTCAACAGAGCTTACAAATAAAGACAGGCAAGGAAGAAAGGACTAATGGTGTACTTCAAAAAAATTAGCGAATAAAAACTTTATAGATCACAAAAGACAATAAACTCAAATACACCTTCAGTCATGAAGATGGTACAAAATGGGGCACTGTTCTGTTGTTATAAATATAGTCATGTTGTTATAAATATAGTCAAACCAATGCAACAACTAACAATAACACGATTTAGAAAATATATTATCACTTAAATCTCAAAATTAATATTTCATGAAGTAGGTATTTTATGAAACAACAGTGCTCAGAGGAATTCAGAAGACATTTCCTTAACAATAAAATGAAAGAAGTGTCCTTTCTGAATTATTAGGCAGTGCACTATTTTAGCAGAAAGAAATGCTGATCATGAACTAGAAGATCCACATTACAGAATTCGACGTTTGAGTTGACTAGTCATAAACTTATTTGATCCCTAATTCCTAAACCACTAAATTGGGATACTGCTGATTTAATATCTTACAGCACTGTCATGAAAATTTAATGCAGTACTGTTTAGGAAGCTGTAGTAAACCCTGTAATACTCTATCTACTTAGGATAATTTTATTTAGAACGAAAAAGAAGATAGAAGATAAAGCAATATTTAATAGGGCTTTCTACATGCCAGGAACATTGCAAATGGTATCTCATTTAATGCCCACAACAAACTTGTCTCATTCCTTATGTAGAGGAAAGCAAAACCTAAAATAAAGCTAGTGCCTGCTCCAATGGCATATAGCAAATAAGTGTTGGAATAAAAGTGTAGAGTTTAAATCCATAACCCAAACCTGTACAGGTTCTTTTCACTAATTTAACTACTTTCTTGTCTTTCCTTTTTATCCTCATACCCCAATTTATATCCATTTGATAGTAAATAAATATTAATAATTATTTCCTGTTTGTACCTTTGTGTTGTGAAATGAGTAAAGGTTAACAGACAGGATCATCTGCTTTACATTCAACACATTATACTCTCTGTTTCATCTCAATGATTACAATCCCCTCCCTGCAACAATAGTTACGGAAGAACAAACAAGATGGCAGATCGGGCGGACATATAGCAGAGAGCTCCACCAACAACAACACCGAATACCCGACCAAACAGGATCAGGGGATAGTCCCAGAACTCTGAACCACATATAAAGGAATACTTTGAAGGTTGGAAGGCTCACAGCTGGGAGAATTTGTGGCAGAAGCAAGAAATCTATTGCTTCCTAGTCCGGGACGCTCGCTGCTCCAGGAGCCGCCATCTTGGGTGAGACCACGTGGGGGAAAGATCAGAGCGGCCACAGATGCCTGGCAGAACCCCTGAGATAAAGGTGTGGACATTCTTCTCTTTTGGTAGCTGTTCATTGGTTCCTTGCTGTCTGCGCACCTCCATTCTGGTGAC
>NW_006408649.1:2186080-2188744 GCF_000296735.1 Chrysochloris asiatica | reverse complement strand
GAAACAAGTTATATGAATTGTTGGATGTGAAACTGATGATGTGCCCTGTAAACTTTCACTCAATCCTCAATAAAAACCTTAAATTAAAAAACAAAACAAAACAATAGTTACTTCCCTATAGTTTCCCTTTTACATCTTATATTTCACAAGTGGACAAATCAAAAATATTTGATAACACATACAAAACAAAAACATTTATGACTCACAGTGACCTTGTATAGGGTTTCCAAGGAACTACTGGCAAGTGGTTCAAACTGACCTTGTGGTCCTGTGTTTATCCTATAATGGTATGCCAGGACTCCATAACCACTAGTTGATTGAGATGCCCCAAGATATATATATATATATTCAAATTCTAATCCCTAATATCTATAATGTGACCTTCTTTGTAGATATGATCAATTTCAAATGTCACAATGAATTAGCTTGGGTCTTAAATCTAATGCCTGGTGTCCTTGTAAGAAAAGAACATAAAATGAAATACACAGACAAGAAGACCATATGATGATAGAGACAGAGATTAAAGTGATGCATATACAACCTAAAAGCTCCCTGGAAACTACCAGCAACCACCAGGAAAGAGACATGGATCAGATTCTCCCTCAGAGCATCCAGAAGAAATCCATATTGCCAACATCTTGATTTTAGACATGTGGCTTCCTGGAGTGTGAGATAATTTCTGTTGTGGTGATATGTTACAGAAACACCAAGAAACTAATATACCACTGTATATCATTATCAATATAATACATACATGCATACACACACACAAACACACACACTGTAAAAAATAATGACATGGTAACAGGCATCTCTCCGGCAGCCATCTCTACTTCTCTGCTTGGTTCAGTAATTCATTGAATGGCTACGCAAAACTCAGACAACATACTTACAGCTATGGAGATTATTAGGGACGTTAACAGCTTACAATACAGGATCAGAAAATTCTCAGGGCACAGTTGTTTCAGTCAGCTTCTGATAAATGCCTACAGGACATACCATTCCATCATAAGCCTCAGCCTGAAAGTACTTAGCTCTAGTTCTGTGGGTCAGCAAACCTCACTCCCCACTTAAGTGCCTGGAGGCACCCCACACGATAAGCAAGTCTCTTGTCCAAAGTCACCCAGCTTTGCTTGTTCTGTGGTTTGGGAAACCCAGTGCTCTGTCTCGTGCTCTGGTTCTTGGTTCTGCTGCTGCTTTCTGTCCCTGGATCAAGGATATTCAATGCACAGGGATCTTAGGGTCCAAAAGGCACATTCCATTTATGAT
The DNA here is from genome assembly GCF_000296735.1 of Chrysochloris asiatica. Taxonomy (NCBI): domain Eukaryota; kingdom Metazoa; phylum Chordata; class Mammalia; order Afrosoricida; family Chrysochloridae; genus Chrysochloris; species Chrysochloris asiatica. Next base: position 2,187,475 of record NW_006408649.1, on the reverse strand, counting down.
TCTTCTTCTTTGTTGACAGTGAGAATCCCCACCTCCCCCATGCTTCCGATATGGTTCATTTTTACCCATACTAGAGTTTCAAGTTTTTACAATTGCAATGAACTCTACTAACATACACTGCTGAGCCCTGTCATCCTATTAGTATCTTTTCCTACCTTCTCTTACTCAGACCCACCATGGCAGAAACATTGTTTGGTGGGAATTACAGACTTTGGCTAGAAGAGACATTAGAGAATTCATTATACAAACACATACACCCACACACACATTCAAATCTTCATGGCAAAATTTAGAACACACTCAGGACTCAACAACTCCTTCTAAACTCAAAAACCCAGTGACATATGTGCTTTTAAAAAAACCATTTTGAGTAAAATAGCCTTGAAATTCCACAGGTCTACTCTTACATGGAGTCCTGGTGTGGTGCTATGGGCTAATGTGCTGAACTTCAAAGTTGGTTTGAACCACAAGATCACTGGCTCAACTTCACCAGCTGCTCCTTGGAAACCCTATACGGGGCCACTATGGGTCAGAACTGACTTGATAGCACTTAGCAACGAAACTAACAACACTCTAACACATGTGTGCTCTTTAGGTTAACCTTTCTACTGTTTTGTGCTAACTCACAGTTTCATGATTATGTGGAGGAGAAAAACAAAGTACTCTCCAACCATAACACTTTTGTGATCATCCTTTCCTTCTCTGTCCAGAGGTTTGTTGACTCATCTTCCTTCAATTCAGTTAATTCCATTGGACCATTTGAAGAATGGTTCGTCCCTGTAGTGAATTGAATTTCCTTCCTGGTGTGGTACTGTGGGTTAGCACGTTGTACTGCAAAGTCATTTTGAATCCCAAAGTCGGTAGTTCAAGCTCACCAGCACTCCTTACAAACCCTATACAGGTTCACTATGGCTCGGAATCAACTCAACAGCACTTAATAACACCAAAAATAACTAGCACAGTATCACTATTGTCAAAGAAGAGCCACTGGAAGCAACTTTATGAAGCTCTTTGGTGATTCAGTGTCCAAAAGTAGCTGATAGCATCAGTCTTTGATGTGGTAAGAACAATTAAGGATTAATTTAAAGTAACTTTCTGAGTCTGAAGAAACCAGAAGAAAAGCTTGTGGAATTTGTAAGTGAGAGTTTGTAATGTATTAATAAATATAAGGATGTGGTTGATATAAAATATCCACAACATCAATAACAATACTAAGAGAAATTGCTGCTGATGTTAAGTGATGTAGAGTCAGTTCTGACTCATCGTAACCCGGTTTAGGAATTCCAAGGAGCAGGTTGTGGGTTTGAACAGCTGACCTTGTAGTAGTTCTCAGCATTCTCAGCAGAAGCTACCATTTATTTAGAGATTTGGCTAGATATTTTATATATATATATA
>NW_006408649.1:2181549-2185288 GCF_000296735.1 Chrysochloris asiatica | reverse complement strand
TATATATATATATGTAATATTTTCAATAATCTTGTAGGATATTTATATGATAGTTAAGGTTTTGTGTCAACTTGGACCAAGGTTGTCATTCTTTTAGCAGGTAAATTGTAGTAGTAGCCTACATGATGAGATCAAATATAATGTCATCACTGCCCATGATGGGATCTGACGTAATCAGGTGTGTAACCAGGATCGGGTGTGATTTTCCTATGTATTGTAAATCCTCACTTCTATGATGTTAATGAGGCCAAATACAAAGTGCTAGACTAAGTTGCATCTTGAGTCAATAGAGCTCAGAGAGACATAATACCACCAAGAAAGAAGAGTCAGGAGAAGAGTGCATCATTTGGACCTGGGTCCCTGCAGGTAAAGCTCTGAGATCCAAGGAAAGGATAATGCCAGAATACATAGAGATCTCCAAGGAATGTTGGGTTTACAGATGCTGAAAGAAAACAAGGACCTTAGCCCAGAGCTGGTGCTTTGAATCCGGACGGCTAGCCTCCTAAACTGTGAAAGAATACATTTCTGTTTGTTAAAGCCATTCACTTTGATATTTATGTTATAGCAGGACTAGATAATGAACACAGATACTATACTCCATTTAGAGATGATAAAAATAAACCCCCAAAGAACACACAAAACAAATGACTGCAGGAAATCCCTGCATTGGTTTAAGCTCATTTATCTGGATCCATCCTGTCACATTGCCTACTTCTTGCCTTCCTGGCCCCTACAGATCTCAATCCATGCCAAGAAAGAGAGGGACCATTGTCCTTTCTCTCACTTAAAGTAATATTCCTTTATAAAGTTTTTTATTTTCATGTGTGTTCCTTCTATGCACACCTGACTAGATTCTTTAGAGAAAAGTACTTTACTGTTGCTGTCAACTGCTGTTAATTCAGTTCTGACTCATAGCAACCTTGTATAGGATTTCTGAGGAGCAGTTGGTAAGTTTGAACTGCCTACCTTGCAGTTCAAACCAACCTTGTGGTCCAGGGCTTCTCCTACAGATGCCATCCTCCTTCTGACTTGCAGTAATATTCATTTCTTGAGTTTCTTAGTGTCATATGTATTTCTTCTATAGACACCTGACTGGACTCTTTAAAGAAAAGGTCTAGTGAGGACCACAGCTGAGTTCATAAAGTCTTTTAGACAATATCTTTTCAATGGCAGACAATCTACTCCTTGAGTAGGATTAGTTCTGTTACTGTTTGGTTCACCCAATTTCACCTTTCTCCCCCTTGCCATTCAATACATGTTTCTTATGTCCCTACATATCTTGTGACAGTTTCTTTAAAAAAAAAAAAAAAATGATGTGGTGGATATTATAGACAGCTAGCCTCTTTACTAATTGTTAAGAATTCATGGGATCTAAATCTTTTAATTTTTAGCACAATTCTCCAAGTTAAACAGAATTCACATGGAAGCCCTACCCACATGGGAAAAAAGGATAATTGATTAAATTATTACCAGAACTCTCACCCTCAAACCAAGGCTTTCCAATACAAAGAAAAAGGATTAGAAAATGTGGCTGTGGTTTCTAATCACATGAGTTTTGAGTTGTAATTTTCACTTTCTTCATTTGTTAGTAAGTGTCATTGACACTTAGTGACCCTGTTTAGAGTTTCTGAGGAGCAGTTGGTGGGTTTGAACTCGTAACCTTGAGGTTCAAAACTGATCTTGTGGTCAAGTGCTTATCCTACAGCACCACACCAGGACAGTACCACACCAGTATAGTACCACACTAGAACTCTATACCTCCTCCCAAATTGAACACTGCACATACCCTGGGAGCTTCTAAATATGGTGATAGGAAAAGTGCCTGGGCATGTGCAGTCAACACAAGAAGACAATGTTGAAAGGTAGATTAAAACCTTGAGACAAAATAATCTCACTTATTAGGAAAAATAAACAAAAATGATCCAACACAATTTACAGTTTTAGTATATTATATATATAAGATACACAAAAGTAGCTCAGTATTAAGCTTACTATGTGTACGTCAAGATTAGATATGAAAAGAATGGATTTTCCTTCTGATGTCTCCAGCACATGTTTTTCTTAGTCCATAGGAACTGACAGCAAAATCTAATTTCAACCGAAGTGTACATATTTATAGTTTCCTTACAGAAGAAGCCAGCTTTGGGTTTTGTGAAGACATTGCCCTGAAACTTATTTGTGATTTTTATTTACACTCCTTGGACCAGAACTGGACAAATCCATTCACCAATAACTATGTGTGTAAGAGATAAATAAATAAAAAGAAAGTGAACAGTGTTTCACCAGAAATTTTCTCTTCCATTGAATGTAGGGACAACACATTAAATACATTTCTCACCACTATATGAAAACAAACCTATTCTTGTCCCTAAAGGAGCTCTGATAGCCTACTGGTTACAATTTGGGCTGTTAATCGCAAATTCAGCAGTTGGAATCTACCAGTTACTCTGAGGGAGAAAGATGAGATTCTGGTGTCATGCAGATTTACTGCATAGAAACCCTATACTGGGTCGCTGTAAGTTAGAGCTAACTTGAACTCACACCACCACCACCACTACTATGTTTGTCCCAGTGCACATTACATTGTGGATGAATGGATATATTTTGACACAAATGTTATAGCCCAGATGTAAGTGGAAAACTGTCTAAAATATTTTGGTACATTGTTATTCTGACACATATATGGCCCTGGGAAAATAATTTAATATCTTTGGGTCTCATTTTCACCATCTCTAAATTAAAATCATGTTTTTCCTCATATGATTGTTATTCAAATTGTCTAAGAAATGAAGTAAGATATTTTGTAAATTGTCATATTTTGGTTACCTTCCCCTTACTCATGTGGCCTCTCTTTGGGAATTCATGAAGTAGCTCTACTGGCTCCGTTCCTCTTGGCATATTGAAAGAATCAATTCGCCTTTTGTAGACCATGAACAAATGCCTTCTGTCTGAAATGAGTGCACACTGAAATCTATTGTTTTTGACTCAAATCCTTAATGTCGAAGCAGTAGTGGTGGAAAGGCTCGTGAGAAGAGCACTTCAATCTTTTATTTGTGTGGTAGCACTTTTTCTTCTCTCTTCATCTTAATGATAGCTTCATGCTGTAGGCATTTTGCTAGATAGACAGTGATGTCCAATCTCTCTTGAAAGCTCTCTTGCCAATTGATTTGCCATCCTGTGTCCCTTTCTATGATACATGATAAACATCTGATATTGACACACCAAACTTATGCATAGAGATCTTCAGTCTTGCCAAATTAAAACTTAGTTTGACCTCACATATTCCATTTGCTGACTTAATGCTTGATATATATATGGTATTAGAAACTATATACATACAAAGTTTGTAGTATTTCTAGGTAAGCTGGGAAAAGTCATATCCTGTGAATCCAGTAATCTCGTGAACTCATGAAAGTTTCAGTTAGAATATATGTGGAGCCAAATTCTTTCTGTCCTTGAAAAATACAGCAACTTGTGACTTATGCAAGACTACTGATTTCTGTTGCTAGGGATATTCAAGCTCTTCTTCCTAAATGATGGCTCACACAAATATGGAAAGAAACTTACAAAAGTATTTAAGTTCTTATCTTACTTGGTCTTATGATCAGAACTTTCCCAGTAAAATAATTTCCATAACTTAACTGTTGATTATTGTTGTTCATTGCCATTGAGTGGGTTCTGACTCATAGTGACCCAATGTAGGATTTCTGAGAATGACTGGTGAGTTTGAACTACCAAC
>NW_006408649.1:2166375-2181314 GCF_000296735.1 Chrysochloris asiatica | reverse complement strand
CACTACGCTACCAGAATCATTTTATTAGAAATGTCTGGGAGACAGTCTGAATGAGAAATAACTGAAAATAAGTATAATAACACAGTTTGGTTCAATTTTTACAATTAAAGCTAAAATTGAAGACGGGTGAGTAGAAATAATACTAGTTTAAAGCATAAGTCTTTATTCTCTTCTTGACATTGCTAGATATTATTTTTATAGTGTAATACAAGGTATTTATAAATATATCACCTCCTTGCTGCCTGACAATGCTCACAGAATTAAATAATATATTAGAAACTGTAATATAAACTTTAAAAAACACTATACAAATATAAGAGCTAGTAATTAATAAAAAGGTCAGCATATTATAGGATTCATTTGGGAGAACCAAATCTTGCTTCCCTTCTTTAGGCAGGAAAATATTTCTAGACCTCAGATTTCACATCCATAAAAAGGTACTTGTAGAAAAGTGAAACTAAAGTCCCTTCTGGTTCTAACATTAGATCATTTTAAGTGGGTTGGACATTTTATCCAAGATATTTTAAGGGAATAAAGCACTCTCCTAATCAAAGAACTTTTCAAAAAAGAACACTTTGAACTTTCCTTATGAGTCATTTCACAGTTGGGGACACCTTCTAATTTTATTTTCAACCATCACCAATCAATCACTGAAGGAAAGGAAATATCCTGAGTTAGAACTTTTAGAAAGCCTTAACAATTCAGCCTAACAGAAAAATGCCTGTGGTTTAAGAAAATAATTTATTTCCATAAAATTTAGACATTCAAACTGTCTACTAAGTGAAGAGAATTTAAGAGCAAATACAGCTGAATAATTTGCCTGAAACTTACATAAATGGGTTATTAAGACTGCTTCCCCTAAGAGTTCATAATCATCCTGGTTACAGTAGACTGGCATTGCCCTTGTCTAATGCAGCTTTAAAGAACTAGAGTCCTCCAAAAGGAGCTCCAGTAGTATAATTGTTATGAGTTGGGCTGCTAACTTCAAGGTCAGCAGTTCAAAACTACCATGGGAGAAAGATGAAGCTTTCTGCTCCCATAAAGATTTACAGTCTTGGAAACAAACCCTTTGCAGAGTCACTATGAGTCAGAACCGACTCCATGACACACCAACACTACCACCAGAAACCCCCAAAACACAGTTTAAGTTTCCCTAATATTTTTGATGAATAATTAATGTTATAAAGGTAGAATGACTCATCTAAAGTCACAGCAATTTGGTGAAAGAAGTCACATTAGATACAGATTGTAACTCCATTTCTCTTGCTATTTTTCTTATATAGAAACTTTAATAAGAAATATTTATGGAAGATTCATATTCCTCATGTATCAGGAATTGAAAAGAGCTAAAAACTGGAAATAGACAAAGAATGCCAGAATACAATAAACAAAGGCTATTTATTCAGAGCTTGCAAGAAAGTGAGCCACCTTCTCTTTCATTTGACAGAGTCTCAAAGGCAGCAGGGGGAGTGGAAAGCTTTATAGTGGAAGAAAGGGAATTCAAGGTGTGCTGTGATTGAAGGCTGTTGGCGTTGAGAAGCTAATAGGAAGTGGGCCATTTTGTTATTGGTTAGTTAGGGGAACATATTTTCTTTCTCTGGCTAGTCCATCCCCTGAAAGTAGGGATGAAAATTAAGGAAGCTGCCAGTGATTAATCAAGTCTGGGCCATTTTGAGTGTCTTATTGTTTGGCTTTCTGGACTGTTAGGTACAGATAGTGACTGGTCTTTCTGGGATGGACAGTAAAGACAATGGTTTGAGTTTTATTTTTTACATGGTCAGGTCATTCATTGTCTGCTTGTTCATTTAGTCTTTCAAAGCTTAGCACGCTAGTGTATACTAAGCAGCGCTTCTTGAATGATGTGACTTCATACAAAGAATGTATTGATGGTTGTTGTTGTTAAGTGCCATCAAGTCCACCCACAGTGACCTGTATAGGGTTTTCAAAGTGTGGCTGGTGAGCTTGATATGAATTTGGGGATAATTAAGCCTGGTGTGGTGCTGTAAGATGGGCACTGAACTGAGAACCAAAAGGTCAGCAGTTCAAGCCCACCAACTGTTCCTCAGAAATCCTTTACAGGATTGTTATGAGTGAGAACCAACTCAGTGGCACTTAACAACAACAACAGAGCATTGAAATTGCTTCATTGACAGACCATTTGTGTTTGCAGCAGATACAAAGAGAATTGCTGCCTTTTGGGGTACTGCGCAACTGGCAATCAGAGGATTTAGGCACTATTATTAACCAGTTGTGAACTTTTATGTAAATCAGAAATTCCCTGTTTCCATTTTTCATATCTTGAGCATTAAAATTTTAAAAAAAGAAAATATTAGAAAAGTCACAGAATTCTTTATCAGTTCCTACCCAATTCCTTCAAATCTTGACATAATCATGTTGATATAGGCTATCTGTGATCTCAAGGGTCCTTGAGAGACTCAGTACACTTCTTAATCTCTAAGGCTCATCAATACTTAAAAAACTAGTGAAATGGTGACTTGCACTCATGACCTTGACCCCTTGTTTACTCATGTGTCTCTCATTCTTTTTCCAGAATATCAGATCTGGGAAAACAGAAGAATCTGGGTATTCTTACCAGAGGACATCAACCTTGTTATAACCAAGAAATTCTTTGTTAGTTGTCTTGTTTTTAAATTTAGTATTTATTTTTGATGTTTGAATTTTGTTTTGTTTTGCTTTGGAAAATCATTTTTTAAAGAAAATGTCTAATTAACAATTCACAAAAACTGAATATTTCAGATTTTTTCCTGATACTTACTTTTCTTCCTATTCTGAATTTAGACCAATGATCAAATAATCGGCATTTCTTTTTATAATGGTTAACTCCCTTTTCTTCCATTTGTTATTGGGCAAAGAAATATATAACTGCTTATAATAGTTTTATATCAGTTTGCTCTCTTTAGTTGCACTCATTTCACCAAAAATAAAGCAACTTGATTTTCTAATTAATCTGGGTAATCTTGTTGAGAATTAATACATGACACCTATTTTAGTATTAGAACTATTGAAAAAAATTTAGAAGACTTCAGGTATTACCATTAATGAGCCTGAAGGATTCTGGCTGAAATTATTCCTATGTTCCCCTATAGTTGAGAAACTTAAGTATCTCCTGATACTAAATGGAAAAGCCTAAGTAGATAATTGGTCTATATTCAGAATTGGAAGAAAAATAAGTATCAGAAAAAAAGTGAGATACTCAGTTTTTATTCATTTTTAATTAGACTATACACCTTCAGGTGAAATACATTTTCTTGGTTACATTTTGTGGGGGTGTTAATGCATTCCTAACTCATGATGAGTCAAGTGTATATTTCAGAGAATGTTGAAATTCTCCCCAGTAAAACTTAAAAACTTTGAGAACCCTGTGGTTTGAATAGTCCTCTTTTAGAACTCCTGCCTCTAACCATATGGGTTTCTGAGTAATATGTATATATTTTAGGAAGATAGCACATGCCATATAGCCACTGTGATTCTGGTAAGAACTGACTAGCTTGTTTCACTCATATATCAATAGTAATGTAAAGTCCTGTGGTCTGCTTCTGAGGGGGTATTCTATGACCCCAGGACATGTTTAACCTCTTCAGAATTCAGTTTCTATATCTATCAAATTAATTTTGTTCTTGTTAAATGCCATTGAGTCAGTTCTAATGCATAGCAATCCTCTATAGGTGTTCCAGGAAAGACTGGTGGGTTTGAACCACCAACCTTGTGGTTAACAACTTAGTGCTTATCCTAAGCTCTACATCAGGACTGAATTGTTGTTGAGTGCCGTCGAGTCCGTTCCCACTCATAGTGACCCCATACAGGATTTCTGAGAAGTAGCTAGTGGATTTTTAGTGCCAATCTTGTGGCTCAAAAAGACCTTGGGGTTGAGTGTTTATCCTACATTGCCACACAAGGACTTAAACTTGTTCTGTTACATTAGTGTATCTCTAAAATCCTTTCCACAAAACTGTGACTTAATATTTTAAGTCACAGATTTATTTAGCATGCCACCCAGATTTTTTTTTTTCCTGGTGTCACAACTCTTGCTACCAGGAGCAGAAACCTCCTTGATAAGCAGATATGATTTCTACAAATTCTTCCCAATTTGATTTTATTTCATGTATTTGTTCTTTAATTCAATTTGTCAACACAGTTTTATGAAATATCTACTTTTTGCCAGGCACCGGACCAGAAACTATGGAGAGAAAAACTGTAAATATATAGAATCTATTCTCCAAGAAATCAAGGCTAATAATTCGAAGCTCAACTAAATGGGCAATTGCAATTTCATGTAGTAAGTGTAGAGAGGGATAGGGGCAATAGACCTATAGAATGAAGCCCTTTAAGTACGTTGGTGTCCGTGAAAAAGCTTATAGGAAAATAATAACACTCAGATGCAAAATACAAGGCAGTTAGATGAAGAAAGGATATATATGGTACTGTGGGTACAAACTTATAGACATTTGAGAACATGGTAAGGAGTTTATTGATGTGAAAGATAAGGTGTGTGAAGAACAGGGCTGGTGAAATTAGCTAAATACAGGACTATCCAATAAGGCAAGATACAGTCATAGAGGGAGGCTTCATGAGGTTGGCAATGAATTTGGATTTCACCATAAAGCTAATGAGAAGTTATTGGAAGATTTAAGTAGTGCAATGATATGGTCAGATTTCCAGTTTAAAAAAGATCACTATGTGTGATGAAGAAAAAGATATGAGGAAAGAGGGAGAGGGAAAAGGGAGAGACTACAGCAGAGGAATCAGTTATGAGGTTTGGTGAAATTTAAGAGAAGGTCTAAACTGGAAGAGCTGCAGGGAAAGTAAGTCCCTGGAGAAATTGGAGTGATATGAAAGAAAAAAAAATGATGGTGAGGACATAAAGACAGTAAGTGGTGGATGTTATAGTCAAACTTTTTGGATTTAAAATTCAGTATCAAATCAACTTCTAAATTAGAGCAAATATAATTGACCACATGTTAAGCCTATAGATAACTATAGCTGCACTTTGCATCTTTCCCTGTAGACCCTCTGCTGAGGTTTTAATGATTGGAAAAAACAGCATGGCAAAAATCCTTTACCAAACAAAAATATCCCCAAACCCCATTAGATGGTGTGTAATGAAATGTTACAAATGGAAGATTACAAGGGAAAAATATAAAATGACCATAAATCCAGGGGGAATCAACTCTTCTTTCTAGATTATATTCAACTTTAATAAAGAAACTTAATAAGCTCGTGAATTTCTGCCAGCTTTTAATATGTCCATGCTGATCAATAGAATTTATTTCTAGAGAGAAAGAGGGGCTAGGAATGGATGTCAGAACAGCATGCTGATGTTAAAGCTTGTGAGTAATGACACAGTGTGGCGGGTAATGAAGATTTGATAGAGGCAACAGCCCAGCAAGCCTGTCTTTGGCTCTGAATATCTAACTGTGTGCCTCTCCTCCAGATCCCATTAACACCTCTTACTCAGCAACTGAGTTTCAGGCTACAAGTCATCTCAAAGGAAAACAAAATAGAGAAAGCTGTTTATTTTTCCCTGTGTTTATAAATCTAAATAAAAATTGGTGCTTTGAATTTGGAAATAACATTTTGTTTCAGCTGAGACAGAGTTCACCTTAACAAATGAATGAACTTCAAAATTGCCCAGTCATTGAGTTGAGCTCAGTGTCTTGGGGCAGTGATCTCTTTGTCTTAAAAATGTGTAAGACCATTGTATAGGGACATTGGCGAGGGTGGGGGTGGGGGAGGATTCCTACACTGGGACAAAAGTTGACTAAATTAACTGTGAGATTCCTTTTAAATCACCAAATTTCTTATTTCTTTCTTTACCTTCTTCTTTCCCCCATTAAATTCTTCTTTTAATTAGAGACCTGTGTCTTTTTCAAAAAATATTGTAGCACAGCTACAGAGTGGCATAAAATAAAATAGGATAGAAATTGAGAAAATAAGGAAATTGAAGTAAAGTAAAACAGGAAAATAAGATGATGTAAAAGAAGGGTTATATAGCAAAATGGAAACCATAAAATGATGTGAGCCATAGATTTTGCTTGATGCTTCCTAATGGCTGCAACAATTTGACTGAGATTATTAGTGACCAAGTTAAAGGATGAAGCATGAACTCAGTTGAAACATTCAGTGTTATTGTGAAGTGATAAACCCAGCTCTGATAGTGCAGTGGTTACGAATCGGGCTGTTAACCTCAGGGTCAGCAGTTTGAAACTACCAGCTGTTCCGCTAGAGAAAGATAAGGCTTTCTGCTCCTGTAAAGATTTACAGCCTCGGAAACCCTGTACAGGGTTGCTATGAGTCAGAAACAACTCCACGGTACATCACCACCATCACTCAGAAGAAACATTTTTTTCCTTGTTTGGACATGGAAATTTAGGAATTTTCATAAAGACAAGATTCTGTGACATTGTGAGCCATATCTTCAAAATATTGCTAAAATTTTTGTAGTTGTAATATTTTTTATAATCTTAGAGGTTACAGTAACTCCATCACTGAAGGTATAATTAACCCCTAAATACGTCATTGAGTTAGCTTTTAATCCCAGTCAAGAATTCCAAACATGGACTCCTGATATGGTGCTGTAGATTCAGCTCAGGATTGCAAGCCACAAGTTTGGCAGTTCAAACCCACCAGCTTCTCCTTGGAAATCCTATAAGGGTTGCTATGAATTGGAAATTACTCAACTGCACTTAACAACAACAACAACTTGCTAAGCATATCTGGTACATAGTAAGTTTGGGAGCTTTTTTTCCTCTTGGATATGTTTGTGTTGAAGAAATTAATTAATGCACAAAGTAACGAAAGAATGCATGAATAAATATTCATGGTGACACTAGTTTTCTTGACTCCCACCCCATTAACAGAGAATATTTTCTTTGATTTTTAATCAAAAGTCACCATTTTTTTTATTACTCTTCATTATAATATCAGAGCAATAATCGGATTTACCAATCATTTAAATGACCTGATGCATATTTCTTTTATTAGGTAACCACTACTCAGTTTAATTATATACTTCAAATAGACCTGGTTTTCTTTTCTATAGAACTTGCTCTAAAAAAGATACATAAATAAACTAAGACACAATGACTTCATTGCAAAACTACTTTGAAGAAAAATAAGAGAAATAAAGACGCACCCTAAAAAAAATACTAAGCTAAAATAATCTGAATTCAATTTCAGTATTACCATTTTATTAATCTAAGGCTTCTAACACAAAAGTATCATAAATGGGTGACTGTAATGTGCCAGACTGAAAAGCCATTTAAACTCCAAGGTCAGCAGTTCAAACTCACCAGCTGCTCCTCAGAAACCCTATCCAGGGTTGCTAGGGGTCAAAACTTTCTCAATGGCACTAAATAATAATAACAATAATGGGCATACATTTATTTTCTCATAGCTTAGGAAGTTAGTGGTCCAAATATAGGGTGCCACCTCTAGTGGAAGGCTCTGTGTCTGTTTAGGGGGAAGGTCCTGGGTGATCATGTGGTATGTATCTTATACTCTGCTTATGTTTACTTGCTTAATTTGGTATTATGTCTAAAAGAAATTGACCTCATACACACCCTATACTAATACTGTTTCAGTAACATAACCAAAATCCATTTCTTCATTAACAGAACAAAAATGAAATGTTATTTCAGTAAGCAGAGACGATAGTTTGGGAAGGATTTTATATAGAAAAAGAATACAAAAGCTGCAATAATATCTCATAGAATAGAAAGGTAAGTAAAGAATACTTTTGGTTAAGAAAGATTTGTGATTTTTCACATACAAGGAGCCAGATGAAAGTGAAAGATAAAAACAAAAGATAATACAATAATCCAGAATAATTCTAAAGGCATCTATTCTGAAAGTGGAAGTTGTGACATTGAAATGAGTGATTACATTACTTCCTAAATTAGACTTTGAAATCTTATTAATTGGAATAATTCAACTCTTATTACCTACATTTACCCGAATATTTCTTATCCCATAGTAGATTTTCAGAAAATATTTATTACAGTTTATGAGAAATATTTTTAAAATTATGACCCTGACACTTGAAGATAAAGAGAACATTTTTATATCCCTGTTGCTTTATTGAATAGGATAAAAATATATCTATATTTTGTATTAAGCCCTAATTCTCATATCAATTTATTTTAAACGACAACTCTATAGTCATCACAGCAGTCCTTGCAACTTTGTAATTATAAGGCTGTCTGAAAATGAAATTGTGTCCTTGGCCAAATACTTGGTTCTCCCTAGAGAAAAATCTCACAGGTATGAAAAGTATCTGCTTGGGGAGAGACCTTATACCTCACATATTCCCAGCTACCTTGTATAATTATTTGTATTTAGAAAAGTTGTTCTTTTCTTTTATATGAACATTTGGAGAGGAATAATAATTGCCTCCCTGTTGGGATATTGCAAAAGTGAAATAGGTGACCTTTGAATGAAAGAAAAAATTAAAAGCTGACATCTCATTAAGAATACTTTTATTAGTGTTCTCCTGTCTTTTTTTTCCCCCATGCCTCAGTAAATTACTGGGTTAGTTACTTGGGGCATACAATGGCTCATTTACTCTCCCAGAAAGCAACATTACCTAGGGAAGGTATCTGGATGGAAATGTGACATCAGAGATGGGTAGGATGAGTAGATGGTGTACAAATTCAGAAATCATGGGAGACAGTTACCTGAGAAATCAAAGCAGGTCACTGAGAACCCAAGGGAAAGCATATGGACTTTGAGAAGATTGTATATCCTGTGGGATTTTTTTGTTTGTTTGTTTTTTAATTTAACAGGATACATTTCTAGCACTTTATTTAATATAGACTTGTTAAGTGCAACTGAGTCAGTTATGACTCATAGTAGTCCTGTATTAAATATTGGTGACACCTGTAGCATTTATTTAATATAAACTAGTTGAGTGTTGTTGAGTGGATTGTGACTCATTAAGACCCTGTATAGGGTTTCTGAGAAGCAGCTGGTGGTTTTAAACTGCGAACCTTTGGTTAGCAGTCCAGTGCTTGTCTAGAGAGCCACATGAGGACTCCTAAATTTATAGAACTTTACTTAATGTAGACTGTAAAAACCTTTATATTTTCTTCACTATGATGCATTTCCTCTGGATTTACTACACCATAATAAGATGTCATTCAAGCAATTTAAACTTTCTTTACTTATCATCAAATGACCTAAACATATTGTGGGATAATAGACCTAATTCTAAAACAAGTAAGGTGGTCGTTGTCTTTGTCTTTGCATAAATAATCTTTGGAGTAATTGGGGTATCTGGGTCTGGGACTTCCAGGCTATCTCAGAGGATTTGTGCTAATGACTACAGGTTGGCCAGAACAAAAAAGACTCAACTTCAAGGCCAATGACAACCAGTTTTAAGAGCCCTGATTTAGTCTATTATGCAGAACTGGCCAATAAAACAATTAACACATGAAGCTCAGAGATGTTCCTGGTTGAAGACTCTCTGGTTAGTGAGAACATCTGCTCTTAGGTGGATAGTGAGGGCACTGAGTCCTTTGAGACATGGACACTTCCCTCCCAGACCTTACTCTATACATTTCTTATTTATACTCTGTCCACTGGCCAGTCCTGTGGACATAATAGTTTAAACATCAGGCCGCTAACTGCAAGGCCAGCAGTTAAAACTCACTGGAAGCTCTGTGTGAGAAAGATGAGATTGGCTGCTATTGTAACGATTTAGAGCCTCACTAACTCTATTGGCAGTTCTACTTTTCATGTAAAGTCACTATGAGTTAGAATCATCTCAATGGCAATGGTTTTGGTTTGGTTTGGTCTATGATAAATTTGCAGTCATAAGTATGGTATGTTGAATTTTGTGAGTAATTGCAACAAATTATAAAACTCAAAGGGACAGTGGAAGCCAGCAGATCAGAAATAAGGGTATTATTTGGACTCTTCAAACTTATAGTTGGCATCTGCCTATTTGGTATTCTGAAAAAGTTTCCTTATAATTTGTGAGTTCTAACATAGTTCTGGTGACTAGAGTCAAAGAGAGAGTATCATAAGGCCAGCTGACATGGAAGATGGTGGTGGTGGTGCTGCTGGTTATGAGCCATGGAGTCAATTCCGACTCCCAGACACCCTGAATAGGGTTTCTGAGGCTGTAAATCTTTTTTTTTTTTTTTTAACTTTTTATTGTGAATTATGTGGGTTTACATGGAAGAACATCAGCTTTACCTTTATCCTATCATATTTTGTTTCATTGCCATGGTTACAATCCCCTCCATGCATCATCAAACAACCAAATGTTACACCCCACAGGCTTGCCCGCTAGCCATCAGCACACAGCCCTTCTCCCTCCCTGAGTCCAGTGTTCCCAGCCGCTCCATCTCTCCATGCCATCATCTCTGGCTCCATCTCTGGAGTCCTGTTTCTCTGGATATGGTCCTGCACTCCGCTCTTCTCACTTGATGGTCCCAGGGACCTCCTCTCCTGGGCTGCAAAACCAATCACTCCCCTCCTTTTGTTACAAAACATCTACCTCTACATTTCCAACCTTCACAGTCAGTCCTGATGACAATTATTCACTGTTGTATCACAAGAGTCTTATCCCCATGTCCTTTCACCAACCCAGTCCCAACAGATTGGAAATCATTCAGTAGAGGTTCTACCCACCCCTACCCTGTCTGAAAATAGGCTCCCTCTTGAAATCTTATAAGCCAGTCACTTCTTGCCTTTATACCGCCCCACCCTCCGCCCCATTTTGGGTAACCAATGTCTAAGTAGTCCATCCCTGTCAACCCTGTGTATCCAGAGGGTGGAAGTGATCCTTGCTGTAAAGATTTGTTCTATTTTTTGAGCTACTACATCCACAAATATAGGTAAAGTTATATCAAATTATAGCAGGTTATTCTGTTTTTAACTCTTCTTTATTCTTCTAGTCGAGTTCTGATCATGCAGTCATTGAAGCCAGGTCAAGTGGGTACTATCTGAAAGTATGGGTGTTCTTGTACATCTACCCTCACTTTGTATCAGCTGGATGCTTCACTCGCTGCTCTAGTCCTCTGTGTCCATGTCACTGCCTCTGGGTCCAAGAGTCCCCAAGTCTTGCTATACTGCTGGCCATCCAGGTCCCCACCCGGGTTCACAGGGGTCTATAGAATGTGGTCGGATTTAGCTCACAACTTCACTGCTGTTTTTTCCCCAATTCCCCTTATCAGTGGCTCCAGAGATGGAGCCAGAGATGATGGCATGGAGAGATGGAGCGGCTGGGAACACTGGACTCAGGGAGGGAGAAGGGCTGTGTGCTAATGGCTAGCGGGCAGGCCTGTGGGGTGTAACATTTGGTTGTTTGATGATGCATGGAGGGGATTGTAACCATGGCAATGAAACAAAATATGATAGGATAAAGGTAAAGCTGATGTTCTTCCATGTAAACCCACATAATTCACAAGCCAGACCACATGCCTGCTCATGTATTCTCCTTGAGTCTTAGTCTTGGAAGGGGATTTGAGGCTGTAAATCTTTACAGTAGCAGAAAGCCTCATCTTTCTTCCATGGAACTGCTGGTAGTTTTGAACTGTCAGCCTTGAGGTTAGCAGCCCGAGTCATATGGAGATGTGAAAATATAAGGACTGGATCAATCTCTACATTTCAGGGATTGTATCCCTGATCGTCCTTACCTTGCAGATTTATCAACTACTTGCCTTTTTTCCATGAAGATTGACAATGACATCTAATTTTCAAATTTGCTAATCTCATAAACTGTCAATCTAAATTATGTATGTTTAGAAAATGAACTCAGCTATATAATCTCTCAAGTAATTTAATTGAAAATGATGGTTATAATGACTATTTTAAGAAGAGACTGCCAGAGGCTTGACCAACTATCTTGATGGACTTTTCTCTTAACCTGTGCAGTTAAGAACATTTATTTTGCTTCTAATGTGTTTTCTCAGGACACCTGAAGTCTAATATGAAGTCACTGGTGTTTAGAGAAGAAATGTCAAAAAGAGTAAAATCATTTCCCTTTAATGCCCTATAATTTCCTTAAATACTTAGGAAAAAAAGGAGAAATTCATATAATTTTTTAGCTTAAAAGACCTCCCAAAAACATTGGACTAGGGAGTCTTGAGCAGCATATCATTCTGTGTGGCAAAAAACAGTATGACACATGATTTTCTAAATCTGCAACACATGGTTAGTGTCAAATTATTGTTATTGGTCTAGCCAAGCCTTATCAGATGCTGTTGCTTTTCAGAAAGATTTCTGGACACTTCTCCATTTATATACAACCCCTTAAATTATCTGTCATCATCCCCATTTAGGAAATGTTTTGCAATATGCACACATTGCTTTGTAAGTCTTTTCTTCCCATGGGGTAGGTTATTTTTCTTACATGATTGAAGCAGTAACTCAATTGATGTCTATTGAATTGCCCTACAAAGTCAAATATTAGGGATAAGGGAAAGGGCATAATCTTCAAACAAAATCATTTAGTTGAAACAATAAATAAGTGCACAGATAATTCAAATGTTTAAGTGTAATAATAATACCATTTCCTGACAGTAAATGTTGTTCTAATCTGAATTAATCATATATCGTCTGTGCTGAGCTAATTTAACTTTAGTTGTAGAATCAAGAACTCAATTTTATAAACCTTATGCATTTTGTAATATTCTTTGTTCATGTTCATGAGGTTAAAGTATTCTCTAATCTTAAAGACAGACAAGAGAATATAAAAAGAAGATTCAGAAATGGGAAACTTCAATGTAAACAACAAGCAATACAAAACTGTGAGTCCATCTCAGAAGACTCAGTATTAGCTCAGCTGTGTTTTAATGCCTGTATATATACAAGGAGACATTTATATATTTCAGGAATACTGTTTCAGCAGATACAGCAAAATTAAACAAGATATATGTCTTTTTACAGTAAAGGTATTAAGAATGTTACAATGGCACAATACATAAGAATGACTTTCAAATTTACTTTTAACATCTAAAGATGTTTATTAAAATTTTAGGGAAGAACTCAAATTTATAAAAATAGAATTAAAAAGAGTGTCTATTCTGGAGGAGGCAGAGGTGTAAGGCCTAGAGTCTCAAGCACTAACTTTATTCATAACTCCACATAACAGCTAATTAAAAAATAAATTAAAAAAAAAAACAAACAAACGACTTGTTGGGTACCTAATAACTTTGTGTATATTTCCTCATTTAATTTATGAGTTAAATCAGTTGATATTTCCATTTTTCTAATGAGAAGAATAATGCTTAAAGGCCAAATAATCAGTGCCCAGTTCACAGAGCTGGAAAGGCATGGATGAATACATTAGATAGATAGAGTTGCTGCTGAGTTGAATCTAACGTATGACAACTACTGTGCATTAGAATGAAATGTATAGTCCAGTCCTGCATCATCCTCACATTGGAACTGACATGTTCATAATCCGTCATTGTGGCTATTGTGCCAACACATCTCACAAAAGATTTTCTTCACTTCACCATCATTGGCTCTCTACTTCGCCAAGCATAAAGTCTACCTCCAGTGATTCATGCACTGATGATGTGTTCAAAGTAAGCCAGCTCGTCAATGTTTTGTTGTAATCCACAAAGATTTCATCAGCTAATTTTTTGGAAGTAGATTCCCAGGATTTCCTTCCTACTCAGTCTGGAGGCTTTGTTAAAATATGCCTACCATGGATGATGAAGATAGAATGTGAAACATTGCACTCATCACCAGCTATGTGCAAGCAACAACACAACAAACTGATAGGAGGTAAAACTAAAGGAATGCTTTTTTTTTTTAAATAAAGAAAGAAAAATTGAGACTACACTGACGTGACAAAACAAAACAAAGCAAAAATCAAATACACTGCCATTGAGTCTGTTTTAACTCATAGTGACCCTGTACTCCAGAGTAGAACTGCAAGGCTACAAAGCTTTATGGAAGCCAACTTCCACTTCCTTCTCCTTCAGAGCAGCTGGTGGGTTTGGACCACTGATTTTTTTGGTTAACAACCAGACTCTTAATCACTATGACAACAGGGATCTTGGAAATGGATAAGGACTCAAGAAATTGCAATTCAAGGTCCATATAACTCAACTGCATACAACTTAATTTTCAAACTAGTGTACCCATATCCCAAATTTGCACTCATTAACAAAGTTGGGGATTAGATCAGAATACTTGTCCTCAACTATTTTCCCAACAGTACTAATATAGGGAGCTTCAAAAAGTTTGTGGAACATTGGAATTAAAAGATAATGTTTGGCATGTTGTTGTTGTTGTTAGGTGCCATTGAGTTGGTACTGACCCATAGTGACCTTAAGCACAGCACAACGAAACACTGTCTAATGCTAACCAACTTCACTACTGTTGCCACGCTTGAGTCCATCGATGCAGCCACTTGGCCAATCCATCCTCTTTTTCTCTGACCCTCCACCTTAACAAACGTGATATCCTTCTCCAGTGACTAGTCCCTCCTGACAATATGTCCAAAGTAAGCTAGACGAAGTTTGGCCATCCTGGCCTCCAAGGAGCACTCTGGCTGCACTTCTTCCAATACAGATCTACTGGTTCTTTTGGCAGCCCATGGCACTTTCAATATTCTCATCAACACCAAACTGAAAAGCATCAATTCTTCTATGGTCTTCCTTATTCACTGTCCATCTTTCGCATGCATATGAGCTTATTTGAAAATACCATGGCTTGGATCATCACACCTGAATTATCAAACTGACTTCTTTGCTCTTCAACACTTTAAAAAGGTCTTGTGCAGCAGAGTTGCCTAATGCAATACATTGTTTGATTTCTTGAATGCTGCTTCCATTGAGTATTGATAGTTGGTCCAAGAGGAAGAAAGTCCATGACAACTTCAATCTTTTCTCCGTTGATAATAATGTTATTTATTGGTCCAGTGGTGAGGATTTTTGTTTTCTTGACATTGAGATGTAATC
>NW_006408649.1:2154663-2165794 GCF_000296735.1 Chrysochloris asiatica | reverse complement strand
GTATACTGTTGGATCACCTCTCTTTGGTATGTGCACAAATATGGATTTCTTCAAATCAGTTGGCCAGATAGTTGTCTTCCAAAATTCTTGGCAGAGATGAGTGAATGCCTCCTGTGTCACTTTACTTTTACAATGTTTGGCATTGTAGAGTTTAAAAAAATCAGTGTATATTTTTTATTGAATAGATGAATAAATGCACGCAGTAATGAATGAATGCATCTATCAGCATTTATGACAGATCTAGTTTTCCTGACTTCCACCTCATTAGTAGTAATTTTGTATTGTACAGTCAGTTCCAACTCATAGCGACCTTGTGCAGGGTTTCCAAGAGTAGCTTGGTGCATTCGAAACACCAACTTTGTAGCTACAAATCTAGTGCTTACACTATAGCATCACACCAGGGCAACCCATGAGAATATTTTCTTTGCTTTTTAATCAAAAGCCATCATTGTTATTTATTATGTTTCTGAAATAGCTTACTCTGACACTGATTTTAAAGAAAATCCTGAATACAGACTGTATCAGAATCATGGGCTACAGAGTTAGAAAAATCATGTTTTGCATTGTTGTTTGCTTCTCAGAAAGATATGCTGCTAATATTCCCTAGCCTAGATTTTTTAAGGTCTTCTTAGCTAAAAAATTATATGAATTTACTCTTTTTTCCCCTGAGTATTTAAAAATTATAGGTGGCATCAAAGGGAAATGATTTTACTCTTTTTGACATTCTTCTCTAAACACTGGTGACTTCATATCAGATTTCAGGTGTTCTGAAAAAATATAGTAGAAGCAAAATAAATGTTCTTGAATGTTCAGGTTAAGGAAAAAGCCCATCAAGATAGTTGGTAAAATATTCTGGCAGCCTTTTCTTAAAACACAATCATTATAACCATCATTTTAAAATAAGCTATCTTGAGAGATTATGCAGTTAGTTAAGTTAATTCACTTAATAGGCATAATTTAGACACTGTTTATGAGATTAGCAAATTATATAATAGATTAGATATCATTCTCAACCTTCAGGAAAAAAGACAATTAGTTGACATCTTTCTACACACTAATCTTTTCTAAGGGTTTAATGTTAGGGTCAAACAGATTTGCAGTTGTTGCTGTTGTTTTGAATTAATGTTTTATTTGGACTAAAACAAGTAAAATGTATTTGTTATCTGTATTTAAGGAAAAGTTGCAAAGAAAGTACAAAGAATCCCCATATATTCTTTACCCAATTCCCCATAGTATTTACAACTCACATAATAATACTGGTACTTTTATCAACTCTATTACTATTAACTAAAAGACAAACTTTATGTAAATTTTACCAAATTTTATTTTTATTCTATAATACTGCTACTTTAGTATATCAAGGTTTCTGATTTCTTTTGTCCATACGTTATAAGATTTTCTTATTGTTGTTGTTAAGTGCTGTAGTCAATTCTGACTCACAGTGACCCTGTATAGGGTTTCCAAGGTGAGTTTGAATCACTAACTTTGTGGTTTACAGTTTGGTGTTTATCCTATAGTGCTACACAGATTTTCTTATCCCCACCTGCCCTTTATGACCCTTTTGTGTTCTAGGATTCCTTTTGTGTTCTATAGCACCACATTATATTTAGTCACCAGGCTTCCTTTGGCTCTGCTGGACTGTGGTAATTACTCAAACTTACCTTACAAATATTATTATGTTCTGGTGTGCCGCTGTAGGTTAATGTGCTGGACTGCATAGTTGGTTTGAACCACAAAGTCAGTGGTTCAAGTTCACCAACCACGCCTTGGAAATCTATACCAGGTTGCTATAGGTCGAAATTGGCTCAACAGCACTTAACAATAATAACAATACACAGTGTTCAGGAGCACAGGTCAGATAGTTGTTGAATGTTCCTCCATTAGGATTTGTTTGATATTTTTCTCATTATTAGACTTAGATCTTTAATAGGTAATCACAAAGGTGAGATGTCATTTTCATCACATCACATCAAGGGTGCCTGATCTCTAAATGACTTATCACTATTGATGTAGACTCTGAGTATCTGACTAACGTAGAGTTTGTCAGGGCTCTTCACTATAAAATCTCACCCTCTTCCATACTGTGCTCTTAGGAAGCAAATCATGTGTATAGCCTGCACTTAAAGTGTGTGTATGGGAGGAGGGTTAGCTCACCTTCTTTGGGGAGTAGTATCTATTTAAATTATTTAAAATTATTTTGCACCATTCTAATATCTAAAGAATAACACTGAAAGGTAAATACAAAATTTTAAGAAGAATGGACATTTATATTATCAACAGAATATAATTAGTAGTCATTTAAAAAGAAATCACACTAGGCAAAAATGTTTGAGGATGAGGCTGAAAACCCTGATAAACAGTAAAGATTTATTGCATCCTCTCTATATGTGTGGTATCATATTATCTGCACTACAGAAGGAACAACATTGTGTAAAATGGGATATCTATCTTCAAGGACCTTCAGTCAATCACATATGTCTGAGAGACAATAGTTTCCCTGGGATTAATGACATTTCATGATAATGATTGCTCAATCAAAAAAAAAAAAAAGTAGTTATTATTAGAGGAAATCCGATTAGGAAGAAGTAGCCTACATCAAGAAAATATTTCTTGATGATTTTAAGTGATAGGTTGTGAGTGTGTATGTGTGTAAATGCTTCCATTTCAATTGATGTTTTTCTAATAGTGTATGTGAGGCTGTGCTGCTAGGTAAGGCATCAAAGGAAATGTGTCTTATTTCTAGTATGTCTTCCTATTTTTACAAAATGTGTGTTTCTGCTTTCTGTTTTGTGCTGGAACAAGTGTGATCTGGAGGTCAGAAGCTAAGAATCTCCCCTTAGCCTCTTTGAGTTTCTAAACAACCTAGAGATGAAGATAGGGCAAGTCTACTTTATACCTGAAGAAACAGATGTCTTCAGGAGTTGATTGGACTGTTAAATGACACACAGAAGATAGGTGGCAAAGACAGGACACAAGTCCATGAATGTTATAAATGCTACCACTTTACTTCTGTTTTACCCATGTTTACCTAAAGAATACAAATGGCTAAGACATATTGCACTTATTAACATTAATCTCCACTCATGTTAGTTATGTGCTGTGGAGTCAGTTCCTACTCATAGCGCCCCTGTACAGGGTTTCTGAGGCTGTAAATAGTCTCCATTCATAGTCCCTAGTAAAAGAGAGACCTCATTTCTTAAAAGTGAAAAAAAAATGCTTGGCTTACAAAAGCTCACCCAGCTCCAGCTGCATCTCTTTAGCATGATGCTCAACTGTACTCACAGACTCCATGTATTTACCCTCTATTTTAAAAGTTTTATTTATTTATTTAGTTTAGTTTAGTCTTAACCAGTTGTAATATCCCATGAACATTTTAGAAAATAACAAATGTGAGAGGGAGCAATTTGACTGAAAGTATGGAAAGCTTACACTTCATTGGGTTATTGGAAGGATTAAAAGACAAACACTGCAAAGCACTTAGTACAGGCCTTGGTGAACTGTAACTGCAAAAGAACTATTGTTCACCTCCAAAATTCTGCACATGCATTGAAGTCTTCCCTAAAACATCTCTAGCATTTTAATTTCAAAGCTTGATACTGTGTTATAAGTATTTTTTCTTATAAACAGTTTCTGCTATACAGAGAAGGAATTTATTATTAATCCAATCATTCATTAATTCAACATTTGTTGAGTGTCTAGTAGTATTCAAAGTGCTGGTAGTGAGAAGGATACAGGTGACAAAACCTTCAACCACATCATAATTCTATTAGGGCAGCAAACAAAGTGCAGATATTCCAAATAGGAAATCTTAACTAAAATAAAAAAGGAAAATTTTATGCAAGCTAAATTAATTGGATTTTTTCTGAGTTGTCTGACTTAAATAATTAACTATAACAGACTCATGAATAAACATAGATGTACCTGTGCATTTGTAGAGTAGGGGTGGAAATGAATTAATAAATTATTTAAATGAGGATTTATTGTGTGTCATGATAAACATGGTGTGTGTCAGGGCCCATACTAGAAGGCCAAGGCCCTTACAGTATAGTCAAAATTTAACAGGTTCCCCCCAATTCAGCAATTATAATAAATAATGTCCTAAAGCATCATTTTAAAAGCAAAATTAATATAAAAATCTAAAGTGAATAAAATATGAAATATAGACAGGATCAGTATTACTGATTTTTCCTTTTACCACTGGCTCCAGTATGACTGAGTTATTTCATTTAAAACACTCAAGATACTTTGAAATGGTACAATTAGACCTGCTTTACATTTACATTTTACATAGAGGGACATTCAGCCTTTGGAAGGTTTTCATGATCATATTCTCACAAAACCGTACTACTGATTGGTCTCAAAACTCTCATTATGGTCTTTGCTGTATTTTATGATATTTTTACAATATTCTTTTCTGTATTCCATAATAATCCTCCCTCAGTGATAATATGTACCAGGTTGATATAATACTTCATTGATTAAAAATATTCATGCTTGAATATTTTAGCACTATTACAAAAGTCATTTTGATACTTGTATCTAAAAAACCTGGTATTTTATTTCAGTTCTTTGTCTAAGATATTGAGAAAAGAAACATGTTATTATAATTCTACCGTATGTGAAGGGAGAAATTCCTTGGGACCTCCATGGACAGAATTTCACTTCAGGAAAGGAAATGACTATAATATTGCACACATTGAGATGACCTGGTCACAGATGAACAATAAGAGAAGGATTTTGAATATAAAGCTGACGCCTCACTAACATTAAGAGTTACTGCCTAGTCAATGACCTCTACTCTCCTGAGTGGGAGAAAAATCTGATTCATGTAGAGGATGAAAATTATTTGCATTACTCATTAAATAAAACAGTCTAATTAGGATGCTTTCAAAACCCCAATCAAAACAGTGACTTCCCAAGGGATCTGTTGGGGCAGTACAATTCAAGGCTCAGAAGGTATGGCCCCTATTTTTTGAATTCCAAAGGATTAATCTTGATACAGCCCTTCCTTGGAAATTCCATACAGGATAACTATGATTTGGAACTGAATCAAAGATACGTAACAACAACAACAACAACAAAATAAAAGTTTTGATAGAAAGGTATCCTGGTGTGATGCTGTAGGATAAGCCCTTGACCATGAAGTCAGTTTAAACTGCAAGGTTGATGTTTCAAACTCTCTAGCCACTCCTCAGAAACTCTAACTGAAAATTGCTTTGTTGAGAAAAGACCCAAGAACGTTGCACCAAGGATTTTTTTTTTTTTTTTTTTTGCCTCTCTCTCTCATGACAATACACTTACTCAGTCTTTGAGGACAGCAAAGGGCTGTTCTAAGACAATGTTGTTGGGAAACCTTACCCCATCTACCCAACAGCTCTAATCTTACCATTTCAGATCTCATTACGTTCCGAAACTCAAAGAATATTTAAAAGAAACACAACTTGAGTCTCTTGAATATGACGGAACTCCCCTTTTGACATGGTATAAGTGGAAGGGTGCAGAATTTTGGGGGGTCATGGTTAAAGAGATAGAAACACCACGTTCAGAAGTATATCAATCTACGTGGAGAAAATATCAAGAAACAAGGCCTTCACATTTTGATATTTTTGTTTAAAGAAGGTTTCTATAACTTTGTAGTAATACTGTTTCATTCACTATTGTGTTTACATATACAACGATATTAGAATTCTTTTTAGAACTATAGGTCTAACTGATCAGATTTAACAGTGGCACATTTTTTTTGTAGCAATTGTTGTAAGGTGCCATCATTGGTTCTGACCCATAGTGACCCTATGTGCAACATAACTAAACACCACCTGGTACTGCACCATTCTCACAACTGCTACTACACTTGAGCACATTGTTGCTGCCACTGTGTCAATCCATTTAATTGGGGAGTCTCCCTCTTTTTCGCTGTACCTCCACTTTACCAAGCATAATTTACTTCTACCAGCATTGGTTCCTACTGATAATATGTCTGAAGAATGAGAGATGAAGTCTGGTCATCTTAGCTTCTAAGAAACATTCTGGTTGTACTTCTTCCAACAGAGATTTAGAGATTTATGTGCTCTTCTTGCAGCCCCTGGTACCTTTAATATTCTTCTATAACACCCTAACTCAAATACATTGATTCTTTTCCAATCTTCCTTATTCATTGTTGAAATTTCATATTCATATGAGGCTACTGAAAATACCATAGATTGGGTCAGGTGCACTTTAGTCCTTAAACTGACATCTTTACTCTTGAACACTTTAAAGAGGTCTTTTGTAGCAGATTTGCTAATGCAATATATCATTTGATTTTTTGAATGCTACTTCTATGAGTGTTGATGGTTGACTTTAGCAAAATGAAATCTTTGACAACTTCAATCCTTTCTTCATTTATGTTGATGTTTTTTATTGGTCCCATGGTGAGGATTTTTTTATTTTTACATTGAGATGCAGTCCATACAGAGGCCTGTAGTCTTTGATTTTCATCAAAGAGTAAGTTCTCTTTGCTTTCAGGAAGCAAATGTTGTACATTAATAAATTCTCCTTCAATCCTGATGTCATACTCTTATTTTTATAATCCAGCTTCTCATGTTATTTGCTCAGCATACAAGTTGAATAAATATGGTGAAAGAATACAACCCAGGCACACACTTTTCCTTTTGCCTCTGGCTCCAGTCTGGCTAAACATAGCACTGTTTTTGTGTTATTTCCTTTAAAACACTCAAGATACTTTGAAGTGGTACTATTAGACCATTGTAAATCATTCAGTGTCTCTTTGCTCTGTTCTTGGTCTATGTACAGCACAATTAAGTAAGTGTTCCAGAATAGTCATTCTCTGCAGTGTTGTCTATAGCTTGTCACAAACCACACAATCAAAGCTTTCATGTAGTCAGTAAAGCACCGGTTAACATCTTTCTGGTATTCTCTGCTTTCAGCCAAGATCCATCTAACATCAGCAACAATATCCTTAGTTCCAGGTCTGAGTCCAGCTTGAAATTCTAGCAGTTCCTTGTCATCTTACTACAATAGCTAGTTCTCATTTATCTTTACCAATAGTTTACTTACATGTAATATTAATGATATTGTCCATGGTGTCTGTATTTGGTTGGGTCAACTCTCTTTGGAATGACACCAATATGGCTCTCTTATAATTAGTTGGCCAGGTAGCTGTCTTTCAAATTTCTCGGCATAAATGATTGAGTGCCTCTAGTGCTACATCAGTTTGTAGAAATATTTGAATTCATATTCCATCAACTTCCACAGCCTTGTTCTTTGTTAAATGCTATTAGTGCACGTTAGACTTTGTCCTTCAGTACCATTGACTCTTAATCATGTGCAGCCTCATGAAATGGTTGACCATTGAACGTTTCTTTTTGGTACAGTAACATTGTGAGTTCCTGCCAGTTTCTTTTGATGCTTTTTGCATGCTTTAGCAGTCTGTCTAAAAAAATCTTTCAATGTTACAAGATGAGGCTTGGTCCTGTGTCATCATCACATTTGTTGTTACATTTGAGCCCATTGTTGCTACCACTATGTCAATACATCTATTTGGGGGCTTTCCTCTTTTTCACTGAGCCTCCATTTTATTAAGCACAATGTCCTTATCCAAGGATTGGTCCTTGATAAATGTGTCCTAAATACAAAAGATGAAGTCTGGCCACCCTGGTTTCTTGGAAACATTTTGGTTCTATTTTTTTCCAGACAGATTTGTTTGCTCTTCTTGCAGTCCATCATACTCTCAATATTATTCTCCAACACCATAGTTCAAATGCATCTTTTCTTTTCTGGTCTTCCTTATTCATTGTGCAACTTTCACTTGCATATAAGGCTATTGACAATATCAAGACTTGAGTCAAGTGCACCTTAGTCCTCAAACTGATAGCTTTGCTCTTCAACAAGTTAAAGGAGTTTTGTATCAGATTTGTCTAAACCAGTACATCGTTTGATTTCTTAACTGCTACTTCCATGAATGTTGATTGTGGATCCAAGCAAAATGAAGTGTTTGACAACTTCAATCTTTTCTCCATTTATCATGATGTTATTTACTAATCTAGTTGTGAGAATTTATTTTTTCTTTGAGGTCCAATCCATACTAAGGCTATAGTTTTTGATCTTCATCAGTAAATATTTTAAGTCCTCTTGGTTTTCAGCAAGCAAACTTGTATCATCTTCATTTTTCAGGCAATTAATGAGTCTTCCTTGAATCCAGATACCATGTTCTTCTTCAAATAATCCAGTTTCTTAGATTCTTTGCTCAGCATACATATTGAATAAATATAGTGAAAGGATATAACCTAGACACAAACCTTCCCTAATTTTAAACCACTCAGTATCCCCTTCTGCAACACACATTCCTCACAATGTTATCCATAGTTTGTTATGATCCGCATAGTCAACAGCCTTTGCATAGTCAATGAGCCACAAGTTCTCTGCTTTCAGTCAAGATCCATCTGATGTCAGCAAAATGATATCCCTAGTTCTACAGCTTCTTCTGAATCCATCTTCAATTTCTTGGATTTCTCTGACGATGCACTGTTGCAAAGATTTTTGAATTATCTTCAGCAAAATTTACTTGCAGGTAAAAGTAAAATTTGATGATTTATGCATTGTATTGTTTCAAATGGTTGAACATTGACCATTGCTTTTTGATACAGTGATTCTGTCTGTACATTCCTTCCATCCTCTTTTGTATTTTTTGCATCATTCAATATTTTATCATAAAATTGTTCAATTTTTACAAGTTGAGTGTTAAATTTCTTCTTCAGTTATTTCATCTTGAGATATACTGAGCCTGTTCTTTCCTTTTGGTTTTCTGACTCCAAGTCTTTGTTTATTTCACTATAATAATTTACTTTCTCTTCTAGAGATTCCCTCTGAAATTTTCTAGTCCATCTTCATTTGGAAGCACCACTGAAACCAATTGAGCATCACAGCCACATGCAAAATTCCTCTGACCAATGATGAGTGGTGGTTGTGAATGATGTGATTTGGCTGCCAGTCAAACTTGGTACTCCCACATGGAAGGCATAAATTTTACCACTGACCCACAAATGTCTTACCTCCTATTTTATAGGCTGTTAGGATGTCATAACTTGAAAACGTCTCATGTATAGTCTGCTCTATAAAATCAAATACTCGTATCTGCCTTAGTAACAACAACAACAACAAAAAATGCAAATATGTGTGACAGTCATGGAATCTCACTGTTTATACCCATTAAAATGATCAACTGCTAACCTAAAAAAATCCGAAGTTTGAACTCAGTTGCTGAGTAAGTAAGATGTGTCAGTGCATATCTGTGATGATTTGGAAATCCAGTGGGACTTTTATTCCATTATATAAGGTTGTTATGAGTCCAAATTGATTTGACTTTGAGTATGGTTTTTTGTTTTTGGCCTTTTGTTTTATTGATATGTTTACCACAATCATAAATTATTTTTCAGGGGAAATGTTTCATTACTAATAATATAATGAAGAATAGTATCTGAATTCTTGTCTTATATATTTGGAACACTTACACTGGATTCAAGACCTAATTCCTGTTTGTAAGGTGTTTGTGGAAATTTAACTATCTTTCTCTTTTGATGTGTTCCTTGCTTTTGTTGTTACTAAGTGCTGTGGAGTTGGTTTTAACTTATAGAAACCCTGTATGATGTTTCCAAGAAGCAGCTGGTGGAGTTGAGCAATCAAACTTGCAGCTAGCAATCAGTATTTATCCTAATGAAGCACACTGGGAACATATACTGATGTAGTGCTGTAGGATAAACCCTAAATTACAGTGTCAGTTTGAACGACAAGGTCAGCAGTTCAAACCCACCAGCCACTTCTGAAAACCTTATACAAATGTTGCTATGGGCCAGAA
This sequence comes from Chrysochloris asiatica, assembly GCF_000296735.1. Taxonomy (NCBI): domain Eukaryota; kingdom Metazoa; phylum Chordata; class Mammalia; order Afrosoricida; family Chrysochloridae; genus Chrysochloris; species Chrysochloris asiatica. The sequence continues at coordinate 2,155,941 of NW_006408649.1, read as the reverse complement.
CCAACTTAACAACACTTAAAAATAACAGTATTTGTACTAAAGAAATAAACCACCATGTGTTTATAACACTTCATTATTTAACCTGTTCATTTCTACCAGGAAAATAATCTAACTTTGTTCAGTGTATATATGATTTTCCCAAACTAATTTATATACTGATGACCTAGCATACACACACATACAAACACGAGGGTTAAAAGTTGAAATGTATTGCTATGAAATCATAAAACATTTATTAAATAAAAATATCAAAATGTGAAATTATTTCTTGAGAAACCCTCCATATACACCTATAAATTTCTAAAGACATTATCTCCATATGGACTCCTAGTGTAGGGGTGCTGTAGGATCAACACTGGACTGTGAACTACAACGTAGGCAGTTCAAACACAAAGCTACTCCCTGGAAACCGTATACAGGGTCATTATGAGTCAGAACCAACTCAATGGCACGTAACAACAACCCTTCCCTGAAAAAGCCTCTGCTCTTACATTTACATTATATCATAATGGCAGTTTTGACTTCCTTGACAAATTCATATCATGTTCCTTAGGATTTTTTTTTTTAGTTTGGGGAATAAAAAATATAAACGGGGCAAGATCAGGACTGTAGGATGGATTGGATAAAGTTTCTAAATGAAATTATCTTAGGACAGCCGTTGCCATCTTCAATGAATGACCAGATACATTGTCAAGATGAAAAAACAAAAACAAAATCAAACCTCTCAGTACCATTTTCCTGAACTTTGTCACCAATGTAGTTTTCCAATTTGCTAAAATTTCTTCATAATAAGCATCATGATTGTCCTGTGTTCTTCCAGAAAATCAATCAATATTACCCTTTTGGAATTTCACTAGTCTCCAAAACCTTGTGAGCTGACTTCTTTGCTTTGAATTTAACTGACCAAGTAGATACCAATGAAAAGTGCATTACAGAGACAACTTGTCTTCAGCCATCCACTCATTAGAGACATGCTTAAACACATTTTGTTTGGAATAAATCTGTGCATGCATGCTTTATAATACACCTGTAAAAATTTATCTATCCATGACACGAGTAGATATATGCACACAAATGTTCATAGCAACACTATTCACAATAGTAAAAAGATGGATCCATCAATTGAATAATGGATAAACAAACTGGTACATACACACAATGGAATATTACGCTACCTCGAAGAACAGAAAGGAAGCTGTAAACTACCGTGTAACATGGATGAATATTGAGGACATTATGTTGAGTGAAATTAGTCAGTCACAAAAGGATAAATACTGC
>NW_006408649.1:2151283-2153213 GCF_000296735.1 Chrysochloris asiatica | reverse complement strand
AGGACTGACTGCGAGGGTTGGAAATGTAAAGGTAGATGTTTTGTGGCAAAAGGAGTGTGATTGCCTTTGCAGAGTGCGGGACCCTACCCAGAACCCAGAGACACAGTGACACCATAGATGGATGCAGAGATGATGACACGGAGAGATGGAGCAGCTGGGAACTCTATACCCAGAGAGGGAAAGGGGATGCGTACTGATGACCCTGTGGCAGGCTTGTGGGATGTACCCTTTGGTTGGTTGATGATGCATGGAGGTTATTGCAACCATGGCCATGTAATGATATATGATAAGATGAATGTAAAGTTAATGTTCTCCCATGTAAACTATCACATAATTCACAATGAAATATTACAAAAAATAATTTGGACTCAAAAAAAACTATTAAAAATACAAAAATACTTACTTGCAAATATTTATCTTATGTTGTAACAATACCAAAATGTCCTACTCTAAAATGCTTTCAACTGATCCTTATGTGTAATTACAGAAACTATATCTTGAGCTCTTATTAAACTTTCTATGTAACTCTATTTTAGAATCCTTATATGTTGTGTCTAGATCAATTTTATAAGTAAAAATTTACATGTAGTTAGAAATAAAAATTTTAAAGAAATCCCAGTCAGTTCATTTTGAACAATAAAGATTTCTTTGATATACTTAAAAATAATCAGACATTTATGCAACAGACATCTAGTGAGTCTCTTCCATGGACCAGTAACTGTAAAATGCTCTAGGAATAAAGAAAGAAAAGAATGAGACACTATCTTCAAGGAGTTCATAATTCAGGAGAAAACAGATATCTGCATGATAACTGTAATACTGTTTTGTATCACATAAAATGAGAAAATATATGGAGAAGAATAGGGACTACAAGGAAGAAGTTATCTATAGTTGGTGGTTTTAGAAAAGCATTCAATGATATGTCACAATTGTATCTTCAAATTTTCTGGTTAGCTAATAAGTATGAAAATTACCATAAATGGGAAAACCAATGTATTTGCTTAATGCAGAGCTATCTGATTTTTTTCTAATTGAGGGAAATTATGAAGCTAAAGAAAAAAAATCAAATTCTACCATCATAATCTCCAATGACTCTCTCCTGAAAAATTCTAATCATAACTTAAGACATTTATATTTTTTATAATATGTGAAGTTAGATGTCACTATCACTTCTTAGATAATATTTTATTTTAACCATTCATCTCTCATAAAAACACAGAAGCAGAGCTGATCTGCATGATCCTCTGATGTTCTTTTAATTGCCTCTTGAATCCTACATAATGTTTCCCAATCAGCTTCTATAGGAGAGTTTTGAAATAAGATTTATTTATGCTTCCAAACCATTTGAAAGTGAAGTACAAATGTTATTGACTCTAATTTCTGAGTAAAGAAGGCACAGTATTAAATTTAACTGGATTTACTGAGTGCCCTCAGCTTACATGATTTTTTTAAATGTTTTATTGTGAATTACATGATAGTTTACATGGGAGAACATTAGCTTTACATTCATCCTATCATATATCATTTCATTGTCATGGTTACAATCTCCTCCATGCATCATCAACCAACCAAAGAGTATACCCTGCAAGTCTGCCCCCCTGTCATCAGCACATGGTCCCTCAATATCCCTGGGTCGAGTCTCCAGCTGCTCCATCTCTCCATGTCATCATCTCTGCCTCCATCTATGGTGTCGCTGCTTCTCTGGGTAGGGTTCCACTCTCTGGTCTTCTCCCTTGATGGTTCCAGGGCCCTGGGCTCCTGGACTGCATAGTCAATCACTCCCCTCCTTTTGCTACAAAACGTTCACCTTTACGTCACCAATCATAGTGCATGTCTGCTTGTGTATTCCCATTGAGTCTTAGTCTTGGAAGGTGGTTTGTCCTGAGGGGACCCGACCTCTTGCCTTGATGTCTCCTGGGCAAGCAACTTG
>NW_006408649.1:2144402-2145473 GCF_000296735.1 Chrysochloris asiatica | reverse complement strand
TTTTCCTGATAGTGTATTATGCTATCCAAGTGTATTGAGATCTTGCACAACAATACACATCTACACACCTATGCCCACAAAGATGACACTCTGCAAAGACTTTGAAGTGTTGAAGCATCCTCACTATAGTCCTGATCTTGCTCCATCAAGCTTTCACCTGTTTTGTCCCCTGAAAGCAGCTTGTTGAGGATGAAGATTCACCTCTGATGTAGACGTGAAGACAGCATAAATCATTTTAAAATAATGAAATATGAAAACTTGTTGACAGATGTGCAAAGTGTATTGAAAATAAGGAAAATATGTCAAAAACTGATGTAGTTTTCTTTTTTAAAGTTGATTACTGGTGTAATCAACTTTTTTAAACTTGAGTACTGGTGTGACACTGTGGGTTAATGCATTGGACTGCAAGGTCAGAGATTCAAATTTAGCAGCCACTTCTCAGAAACCCTATAGAGAATCACTATGGGTTGGAATCTACTTGACAACATTTAACAACAACAACGAAGTTGATTAAAATAAATTCTACAGCTAGAATGCAGATAATTTTTTCCATTTTTTATTTTCCATTTGATAGATGTGGTGCAGTACGTTAATACACTGGACTGCAAAGTTGATTTGAACTGTAAGGTCAGCAGTTCAAGTTCACCAGCCAGGTCACTATACCGGGTCACTAAGTGTTGGAACTGACTCCAAGGCAATTAACAACAATGGGTGAGTAAAGAAACTCAGAGCGGTAGATCAATCTAAACATACACATCCAATTAACATAGCAGAACTAAGGCTGAACTACAAGATGGCTTGTAAACTAGGAAGATGTCTCATGTATAACAATATTGAGGATAAAACAAAAGTTTAAAAATTCATGAACCTACACCTATGGATTCAGTAGCTCAAAAGAGGGAACAAATCCTTACAGAAAGAATCATTCCCACCCCCTCCACACACAGAGTAGACAGGGATGGGCAACTTGGACATTGGCTACACAAAATGGGGGTGGGAGGGCTACAAAGCCAAGAAGTGACTGGCTTACAAGCTTTCAAGAGGGAACCTAGAGCCAGAGGGTCTGGAGGA
>NW_006408649.1:2142389-2143762 GCF_000296735.1 Chrysochloris asiatica | reverse complement strand
TTCCTGAAGGTGCGTGGGAGGTTTCCTTTCACTTACTTATTCCAAGTACATAATAGTTGTTTTTGTTGTAGTTAGGTGCTATCAAGTCAGTTTTCATTCATAGTCACCCAGTGATCAACAGAATGAAACTACCTGAGTTTACACCATCTTGACAATATTGCTATGTTTGAGCCCATTGTTTCTACCACTGTGTTAAACTGTTTCCCTTTAGGTCTTCCTATTTTTTTGTTCACCCTCTCCTTTACCAAGCAGCACCCTCCTAATAGCATGTTAAAAACATGAGGGATATAGTCTCAAAGTTTTCAGTTCTAAGGAATATTTTGCTGTACTTCTTCTGAAACAGATTTGTTTATTGTTCTAGCAATCCATGATATATTCAACATTCTTTACCAATACCATACTTTAAAGCCATCAACTACTTTTTATTCATTCTTATCTTGTGTAGTTCTCACATGCAAATGAGGCAATTGAAAATACCATGGTTTGGAAAGATGTACCTTAACTTTAAAAGTGTCATCTTTGCTTTTTTTGTGTGTGTTGGGGGGTGGGGGGGAGGGCGGTGGTGACTGGTAGAGTAAAGTGTTAGGATCTAGGCTAGACATAGCATTTCATTTAGTGTTAGAGTTGTGGTTAGGACTAGGGTTAGTGTTGTTGTTGTTGTTAAGTGCTATGGAGTCGGTTCCAACTCATAGGGACCCGGTATAGTGTTTCTGAGGAGCAGCTGGTGAGCTTGAACTGCTGACCTTGCAGTTTAAATGGCTTTGCAGTCTGTTGCATTAACCCATAGCACCACAGTAGGGATACAGGTAGGGTTAAGAGTAAAACTTGGTCTAGTTTTAGGAGTTTTTTTTCCCCTTGAAATCTACATGATTTTTTCTTCATTTGGAAGTTCTGTAACTACATTATTCTCTTTTTTATTTTACTTTACGATAATTATTGCAAATGGGTAACTATTGTTCCCTATTTTTAGTCTTATAGGTTGTTTTACTTTGAATACTTCTATATCTGGATTGAGTTCTGAGTGATACTGTCATGGATGCTAGTCTCAGGTTATTGTCTGATGTAGCTGATTCTCTATCCAAAGTACTCCTTCTGGTATTTTTTGTAAGGTTAGTCTGGTTTTTACAAATTTTCAATTTTTTTTTTATTTGGATATATTTCAATTTTGTCATACTATATTATGGAAAGTTTGCTGAGTATATGATTCTTGGTTTACAATTATTTCCTTTTGGAGTTTTATATATGCTGTTACCTTCTTCCACCACTCATCTATCAGTTTGTTGCACTGTGGTGGCTTGTGAGTCACTGTGATTCTGGAAGATATGCTATAATATAAGTATTTTAAATACTAGCAGGGTCACCCATGGTGGACA
>NW_006408649.1:2135445-2141604 GCF_000296735.1 Chrysochloris asiatica | reverse complement strand
TTGGAGCAGCTAGAAGAACAGAAGATACTTCTTGAAAGAAAAACCAGCAGGAAAAATCAAAAGCAATAATGGCAGTGTGATTGACCTATTACAAGAATAAGGAAGTTGTTCCTGTGGGAACCTCAAGGAAAGTATTCGGGTCCCCTCAGGGAAAACTCCTTCCCAAGACTGAGACTCTGGTAAACATTGTAATATCATTGTATTTAGATTTAATTGATGAGTGTATGTTGTCTGGGTCCTCAGGCACTCACTACTTATCTCTTAAGGGATATGACAGAGATTGGAAGTGTTAATGAAGTTCTTTGCTTGCTCTTTGTAAGGTAGGTCAGGGTGAGTTCATACACCTCCAGAAGTCAGGGAGACACACCCAGAAACCAACTGCTTATAGAGTAAAGGATGCACAGGAGAGGATGCCATTGGCAGCTAGGTTGGCCAGAGTGGTGAGTGGCCAAACCCCCAGCTACCAGGAGGGCATGAAGTAATGGAGTACTACACCTCCAAACAGCCAATTTCAGCTGCATCCTGTGCCTACAGAACACTGTATCAGCATTGTTTACAAAAACTCAAGATGGCCCTGCCACTCCATGGCAGCTAGGGGTGATGGTTATGTGCCGTGGAGGTTGTTCTGATTCCTAGCGTCCCTATATAGGGGTTTGGAGGTAGTAAATATTTATGGGAGCAGAAAGCATAATCTTTCCCTTGTGGAATGGCTGGTAGTTTCGAACTGCTGACCCTGAAATTAGCAGCCTGACTCTTAACAACTATACTACCAGAGCCCACCCATTTATATTTCTCTCACTGCTCCTTATCAGCTTCTTATTATAGTCCACACTCAATCCACCTTTCTGTCCTATTCTCTGAAGCACAGGATTCCAGAACAACATCTCTGTCTGTTTCACTTGGTTTCTTATGTTTTCATTGCAGAGACTCTGCTCAGTGCATCTGCCTGTTCCACCAACTTGCTCTGGAAGTCCACATCTTTGTTTTTAAATGTTTTCAGTTTGTTGTATTGCAGTAGGTTGCATGTTGTTGTGATGGTGGAAGCTATACCACCAGTGTTTCAAATACCACCAGAGGCAAGTATGTTAATTCAGGTGTCTAATATTTGTTAGATTATTAATACATAATTGACCCATGAATAATAAAAAAATGAATAAATGCATATTCCTCCCACACTCCCCTTTTAAATATGCATCTTACAATCCTGTGATATCCAATATGGATGTGATCTAAAATTCAGGAAATCAAAGGTAATTCATAGATCTTATTAGGTAGTGGACTCCTGGTATGGCATCATAGGATCAGCACTGCACTGAAAACCACAAGGTTGGTAGTTCAAACCTACCAGCTGCCCCTCAGAAACCCTACATAGGGTTGTTATGAGTCAGAATAGACTTGAAGGTCCTAAACAGCAACAACAACAATTAGGTAGCAAGTCCAGTATCTAAAACACACAATACCTGCACACCTGCACATGAACACACATAATCAGAATACCTTATACCACAATTGATTGTAATCAAATGTTTCACTATAAAAATTCACTGCTCATTCCTGATAATTTGTCTTCCTAGTGAGCATGTCACATTGAAAACCCTTGGGAATTGGATTCTGAGAGATCTCAGTAGTAATAAACAGCTTCTATTTAGTTGTTAAAAAAAAAAAGTCAAAATGATACACAAGAAAACAGCATTACAGCAGAGCCAGTGCACATTAAAGTCAAAATGGTTGGTGATTGGTTATAATGCAGGTGACTGAAGGAAATGTCTAGAAGCTGGAAAAAGAAAAAAGAGCTTTGTTATTTATTAGATATGATTTTTTTTTTTCCCCAAGGAGAAGCCTAATTTATAAAAAACATTTCAGATGAGTAAGAGGAGTAAATTTCCCTTCTAGACCAAAACTAACATAGAAATTCTGATTGAAAAGCAATGCTATAACTAACATTCAAAATGATGAGAAGGGGGGATGTAAAGAAAAATTATACTTTTAATAAATTGAAAACCCAAACCAACTAGCACTGAATCAACTCAAACTCAAAGGGACTTCATATGTCTCAGAGTAGCATTGTGCTACATGAATGGTTTACAATAGATGCCCACTTAATCTTCATAAGATAGTCATTTATCATCAATATCTATGTTTTTCTCAACTATAATGAAGATATATTACCTCAACCAATGTCAAACTGCTTAACTCAAGAGTTCATGATATTGTTGATTTTTCAAACTTGAATAAGTATCAGAAGCATGTGGAGAGCATTTTTAAGCACAAATTTCTGGATCCCACTAGCAGAGTTTTTGATTCAAAATAGGTCTAGAAGTTGAGCTCAAGAATTTACATCTTTTGCTCTTTCCCAGGTAATGCTTATGTAGCTGGTCCCAGGGACTGTAATTTGAAAACCACTGTACTGCTGCATAAAGTAAAAGAAAAGAGCAAAGGTAATTATTTAATTGTAGACTTTTTCTAACCCTGAGTCAACTATGTAATGAAAGAACAGAATAGCGGAAAACATCACAATCTTGACTGAATTGATTATTCTCATGAAAAATAGCTAGATAGATTTGGAAAGTTGTATGCATTCATTGTGAAGTATATTTTAAAAAATTCTCACCAAAGCTTATCCACCATTTTATGAATGAGTAAACACATAGTAAGTCATTCAAAGATATGATGGAAAGTGGTTAGGGATAGAGAATGTGAGTCTAGAAGGGTGCAGTTTAGTGCCTGGGCATGCACATGCAGTGGTGAATTGGAGGGAGCTCCAGGTTGTGGATATTACAGTGTAATGGGGGTAAAGGGCAATGAAAACTCAGGGAAGATCCAGGAGTGAAGCAAGATAGCTAGAATTTCAGAGATGAAATCAAAAGCTCTTACAAAGAATTTATTGTAAGGGTTTGTTGTTAGGTGCAACTCATAGAGAGACTATGCAAAACAGAATGGAGCACTGCCTAGTCTTTTGCCATCTTCACAACTGTTATCACTCTTGAACCCATCGCTGCTGCCACTGAGTCAGTCCAGCTCATTGTAGTCTTCCACTTTTTCTCAGACCCTCCATTTTACCAGGAATGATTTCCTTAATTGGGGCTGGTTCCTTTTTATAACGTCCAAAATATAAGAGTTGAAATCTTACCATCCTGACTTCTAAGGAGCATACTGGTTGTATTTCTTACAACACAGATTTGTTCTTCTGGCAGTCTATGGTACTTTTATGATTCTTCTCCAACACACTAACTCAAATGCATCAATTCTTCTAGGGTCTTCTTTATTCATTGTACAACATTTATATATGTAAAAAGCTATTGAAAAAGTCATGGGTTGAGTCATAGTGACCGTATGTCTATTCTGAAGATAAAGTGGCCTTGGGAAAGTGTATTGACATTTACTCAACACAGTTTCCTCTCCTCTTTCTTGCTTCCAGATTCTGATTCTATTCATATTGGACTGTTATCCAGCCAACAAACATAAATCACGATTAATCTAAACAGAGATTATTCAAAGACTGAAAATCTGATCCATTTCTAGGCTAAGAGTCTTCTAGTTCACCTTTGGAAATTATTTTCCTTAGTAGTGAAAGAAATGATTACAAGAGGAAAAAATACTATGCAAGGGGTGCTGAACTAGTACACTATAAAAGGCAGTTGATTCAAAAATCCAAATTGTCTTAAATAGTTATCACTTCACAATGAGTTCACAGTGTATGCAAGTCCCTTTCAAAATTATCCCAATTAATGTAATAGTAAATATAGTTTAAAAAATTCTAATAAACACAAAGAACAGACAAAATGCTATTGCAGGGAAGATGATGAATATAGTGGAAATAGCATGTCAAATTTAAATGAGGCAAAGTTTTAAGGGGAAGGTTCATGTTTTTACCATGAAACTTTAGTTGTTTGCATGGGGAAATTATTAAAAATGTCCAAGCCTTAGTTTTCTCAGCATAAAATAATTGGACAATATTGGAAAATCTGTCTCATAGGGCTGTTAAAATGAGAACATGCAAAGTGACAAGCACAAATCAGGGGCTCATTAAGTGCTGGTTACTCTTAGGGATCAAAAAACGGACAGGCCATATTGGTTCAGGGGTATCAAGAGATGTTTTTAGAGTGTATGTTATTCTTGCTGGGCCCAAAATATAAATAGTTTGTTGACATAGATTAAAGAAAGGCATTCTGCAAGTAAATGGTATACTGTACTTTTCACTTATATTATGCTCTTGTAAATCATTCACACACACATACACACACAGTTCACAGTGGAAACCAACATGTTAGAGGGTTTTGAAAAGAAAAGATGCTACAGGATTGTTATGAGTTGGAACTGAGTCAACGGCACATAATCACCATTAAAGTGGTTTAGATTGAATACAGTAGTCATTGTTTAACTGTCTTACCAGTGATTTCTAAAATTTGTGATAATGGATAATGATTTCCAAACTGAATGGCTCTTTATAATCTTTGGGGACAGTTATTAAAAGTTCAACTTCTTGACTCTAGTTCTCAGATTCAAATTCAGTAAACCTATGTGGACTCTAAAGTCTAGCTTTGTAAGAAGGTGCTGTTGGTTGTGTGCTGTGGAGTTGGTACTGACTCATAGAGACCCTATATAGGTTTCTGATGCTATACATTTTATGGAGCAGAAAGCCTCATCTCTCTCCCATAGAATGACTGGTAGTTTCGAACTGCTGATCTTAAGGTTAGCAGCCAGATTCATAATCACTACACTACCAGAGCTCCATTTTGTAATAAGAGTCCTGCATAATATAAAAGGAACCAGTCTAGGTTGCTGCTATAGAATGAATTGTGCACCCCCCTAAAAAACAACAACAACAACAACAACAACAACAAAAAAAAAAAACCAACCATGAGTATTGACCAGAAATCTAACTACTATATACTTCGGTCATTTTATCAGGAGGGACCAGTCATTGGAGAAGGATATCATGTTTTGTAAGGGGGAAGATAAGAAAAAAACAGGAAGATCCCCAGCGAGATGGATTCGCCAAGTGGCCACATCAATGGCTCAAGTGTGGCAACAACAGTGAGTTTGGCCTAGGATCAGACAGTGTTTTGTTCTGCTATGCATCAGGTTGTTATGAGTTGGTACCAACACGATGGCACCTAACACCAACAACATACCTGTGGATGTACTCTCCTTTGAGAATAGGATTTTCCTTGTTACATTAATGAGACCGTATTAATGTAAGGTGTGTTTAAAACCTAACCAATTTTTGGTATAAGAAGAGTATATTAAGCACAGAAAATAAAACACTAGAGAAGCTGATACAATAATTTTTTCAAGTGCACAGAGAGAGCCTTCTTCAAGAACCAGTACCATAGGATAAGACTTCTAGTTTTCCTGTGAGAAAATGAATTTATGCTCATTAAAGCCATCTACCAGTGGTATTTTTGTTGTAGCACACTAAGAATATAAAACAGTAACACATATATTTAGGAACCAAGGCTAAGGATTCACAGTGAATGGCATTTGCATGGCCAGAAATACAATTTTAAGTTAACTAAAAGTAAAACCTCATGCTTTTTTTTTTTTTTTTTTAATAATGTCCAAACATTAACCTGATGTACAAGAAGCATTTAAACTTCTCACACTTCTACCTTCTCTTTGAACTTCATTTACTAGTCATTCCTACAGTATATCCTATGCAAAAAAAAATATAGCAAACTACTAGAAGTTCACCAATGGCGTCAGATACTCTCATACTTTCAATGATATTCTCCTGTGATTCCTTCTGACTGGTATTTTCTTTTCCTCTTACAAAATTATCAAATGCCTCTTCATCTCCAGACTTAGTCATTCCTCCGTGCTACCTTCATAATGACTACATGTCATATTATTGTACCAAGTATACTGCAATTAGGTTTTGCATGTTTGAATTTCATTCCAATTGACCAGTATGTTGATTGTTTTTCAATATTAGTTTTCCAGTACAGAGCTTAGTGACTCTGTTGTGGTTAGGTGCCATAGAGTCAATACCGACTCATAATGACCCTTTGCATAGCAGAATGAAACACTGCCTGATCCTGAGCCAACCTCACTACTGTTGCCATGCTTGAGTCCATCAATACTGCCACTTGGCCAATCCATCTCATTGGGGGTCTTCCTCTTTTTCTCTGACCCTCCACCTTACCAAACATGATATCC
>NW_006408649.1:2110239-2133635 GCF_000296735.1 Chrysochloris asiatica | reverse complement strand
TGGTTCGGTCTTTAGTTTTTAATGTATCAAATCTGTTCTACAGATGATCTCTAAATTCTAGTGGTCTCTAGTAGCATAATGGTTACAAATCAGCAGTTCAAAACTACCAGCAGTTCAAAACTACCAGCAGTTCTGAGGGAAAAAGATGAGGCATGTAATAGGCACTCATAAATATTTTCTGGATGAATCAATGGATAATATAATTGTGTCATGGATCAGCTTTCTGTAAAGGTCTCTCACTAATTTGCATACAGGAGAATTTTAGTGATGCTCTTGAGATTGACACCTGTGAAAAAGTGAATACAGCAGAACAAGGCAGAGGTAATGTTGAACCATGATGCAGCTTCATAAAGGTTTCTACCAATCCCATGGGGAACTGAATTTGGAGTGACCCTTTAGTTTTGTACAATGAGGCAAGTAGGCCAGGCATATTCCACAGCCCAAGTTAACCAGTTGCTAGATGCAGAATATGCTAAAGGAAATACTATAACCTTGGACGAGGGCATTTCCTTTAGCTAAAGATAACTCTCACCTGTAAGTTTTCAATAGCCTGTATGCCCAGCAGCTAGGGATTGAACACATGTATTCTGTAAAATCCAAGCAGTACCGAAGGCATTGGTAAAAACCAAGACTCCAGGAACTGACAGAATAAAATTATTATTATTATTATTATTTTACAAACGAATGCAGCACTGGAAGTGCCTACTCATCTATGCAAAGAAATTTGGAAGTCAGTTACCTGGCAAATTAAATGAGAGTTCCATATTTGTGCTGATTCCAAAGAGAGGTGACCCAATGGAATGCAGAAATCATTGAACAATATCATTAATATTGTATGCAAGTAGAATTTGCTTAAGGTAATTCAAACAAGGTTGAAATTATACATCAATAAGGAGTTGTCAGAAATTCAAGCCAGATCCAGAAAAGGCTGTGGAACTAGGGACATTTCTGACATCAGCTGGCTCTTGGCTAAAAGGAGAGAATATCAGAAAGTTGTTTACTTGTGCTTTATTGACTATGCAAACATTTTTGACTGTCTGAATCATGACAAGCTGTGGATAACACTGTAAAGAATGAGTGTTACAGAACATTTCATTGTGCTCATAAGGAACCTGTGCATAAACCAAGAGGCAGTTGTTAGACCTGAACAAGTGGATACGGAATGGTTTAAAATCAGGAAATCCGTGTATCAGAGTTTCATCCTGTAATCATAGTTATGATGAGCAAATAATCCAAGAAACTGGATTATTTGAAGAAGAACATGGTATCATGATTGAAGGAATGTATATTAACAACCTGCAATGTACAGATGATACTACCTTTCTTGCTGGAAGTAAAGAGGACTTAAAGTATTTACCAGTGAAAATCAAAACCTACAGCTTTCAGTATGGATTGCACTTCAATGTAAATAAAACAAAGATCCTCAAATGTATACCAATAAATAACATCGTAATAAATGCAGAAAAGTTGTCAAAGACTTCATTTTGCTTAGATCAACAATCAACTCTCATGGAAGTAGCAGTCAAGAAAGAAAACAATGTATTGCTTTAGGCATACATATGGCAAAAGACTTCTTTAAAGTGTTCAAGAGCAAAGATATCAGTTTGAGGACTAAGGCGCACATTATCAAAACCATATGATTTTCAATTGCTTCATATGCATGTGAAAGTTGGACAATGATTAAGAATACCATGAAACAATGGATGCATTTGAATTATGGTATTGGAGAAGATTATTGAAAGTATCATGGGCTACCAGAAGAACAAACAAATCTGTTTTGGAAAAAGAATAGTCAGATGTTCCTTAGAAGCCAGGATGGCGAGACTTCACCTCTCATACTTTGGACATGTTATTAGAAGGAACCATTCTCTGGATAAGGACATTATACTTGATAAAGTGACAGTCAGTGAAAAAGAGAAGGACCCCCAAGAAGATGGACTAACACAGTGACTACAACAATTGGCTCAAATGTAACAAATTTGAGGCTGGCGCAAGACTGGGCAATGTTTCATTCTGTTTTGCAGAGGGTCACTGTGAGTCATAACTGAATTGATGGAACCTAGCAACAAAAATAATTCTGAAAAAAGAATCTCAGCAGCATTTAATAAATAACTCATGTACTAACATATTTAAGAAAAGCACAGTTTTTACAATATTTTAAAGATTATATATATATATATAATCTTGTTAAGTGCTGTCGAGTCATTCCAACTCATAACAAGCATATATAGGGTTTCTGAGGATCAGGTGGTGGGTTTGAGCTACTGACCTTATGGTTAACAGTCCAGTTCAAATCCAATAGCACCAAACCAGGAGTTAGGGTTTCAATCAATCCCTCCAGTCTTTCTTATTTGTTGCTCCTGCTTAACTCTTTGACATATCACACTTTGATTCCTTTTATTTACTAATGAGAATTTTTTTCTCCCTCCTCCTCTTTCTTTAAGCTTTTCTACCATTGTCCTTCCCTTCCCTCACTAGTTTCAAATCCTGTTTACCTTCTGTCATAATTATCTAGTGCTGCCATGAAAGAAAGACAAGTGGATAGCTTTAACAAATAGAAATGTATTCTGTCATAGTTAAGTAGGATAGAAGTCTGAATTCAGAGCACCAGCTCTAGAGAAAGTTCCTTGTCTCATTTCAACAATGTAAGTTTCTTGAAGTTCTCTGTGTCTTCATAGTAAACTTTCTTTGGATCTAGAAGCTTCATAGTTTAGGCACCCCAGGTCCAAAGGACACATTTTACTTCTGGCTCTTCAATCTTAGTGGTAATAGGTCTCTCTGAGCTCAGTTCAGTTCTCTCTTCTTTTATATCTCAAAAGAGATTGACTCAAAATGCCACTTAATCCTATAGATTGCATCTGACCTCATTAACACCATAGAAGTGAAAATTTACAACATAGGATAATTACATCAAATCAGGGATTATCACATATTATATCATAGAATTGATTACATTATAGTAGATCTCATCAGGGAGGTAATACCTACATCATAACTGCTAAACCACTGAGTATCCTGGCCCAGCTAAGATGGCACAAAACCTTAACTATCACACCCTCTTCTCTTACTCTGTATCACAGACTCTGGTATCCAGAGTCTCCCTTGCAGATTGGAGTTTAGAAGTGAAGTTGAGAAGACAAAGTATTTGCGGAAGTTGGAACAGTGAAAATACTTTTTTTTTTCATTTACAGTATTTTTTTTTTTTTTAGCTAATAAAACCCTTAAGTTTCATTATTGGTTTCTATTATTGGTTCTCTCCCTGGAGGAAAAAAACACAAAACCTTAATACCAATTTGCTTAGGTTTCCGAGTCTGTGTCCTTCATGTAGTATCCAAAAATTTTAAGGTCTTGTGCCAAAAATATGGCATTACTACCCTTCCCATGGCATAGTCTCTACTTCTTTGTGTTCAACAATTCCTTGCAGTGTTCATACAGAACTCTAGTTATGGGGTTTCTTAGAAATGATAACAGGCTACATACAATGCAGTTTCAAAAAATGTTCAGGAAACAGTTCTTCTCAGCCATGCTTACAGACAATCCTCTCGCTGCTCTTTTAGGGCTGCTCATAAGTACCACAGGATACACGACCCGACCATAAGCTTTAGTCTGAAGGCAGTCAGCTCTAACTCCATGGTCAGCAAACCTCTCAGTTAAGAGTCTAGAGGAACCCCACGGTGTAAGTAAGCCTGCTGCACAAAGCCACTCAGCTTTACTAAGAACCTCATTGTTCTGTCTTGCACTCTGGTTCCTGGTTGTGTTGCTTTTGCTTCTCTGCCACTCCTTTGGTGTCACAGCTTTCTGTTCCTGAGTCAAGAGGTTCAATATATAGTAATATCCGTGTTCAAAGGATGTTCCACACTGCTGGTTCTTCTTTAATGGTAGTGAGATCCCCACGTCCTACTCTTGAAACAACTCATTTTATATCCATTTTAAAATCCCCAAATTTTATAATCACAATTGACTATGTTATCTATCACAGCTGAATCATATCATCCTAACAGCATCTTATCTGACCTTGTGTTATCCAGACCCATGAGGAAAATAGTCATTCAGTGGGAGTTAGGAAGATTAATACTACAAGAGACTTATTAAATAATCCACCACACCACACCATGAAAACATTTAAAAAATGGAACAGCTAAGGAAAAAGTGTTGAAGAGCAGAGATGTCAGCTTGAGGACTAAGGTATGCCTGATCCAAGCCATGGCATGTTCAATAACCTCATATGGATGCGAAAGCTGTACAGTGAATAAGGAAGATCGTAGAAGAATTGATGCCTTTGAGTTGTGGTGTTGGAGGAGAATACTAAAAGTGTCATGGACCGCCAAAAGAACCAATAAATCTGTTTTGGAAGAAGTGAAGCCAGAGTGCTCCTTGGAGGCCAAGATGGCTAACCTTCGTCTCTCATACTTTGGACATATTGTTAGGAGGGAACAGTCGCTGGAGAAAGATGTCATGCTGGGTAAGATGGAGGGTCAGAGTAAAAGAGGAAGACCCCCAATGAGATGGATCGGCCAGGTGGCATCATTGATAGTGTCAAGTGTGTCAGTGGTAGTAAGGTTGGCCAAGGATCAGACATTGTTTTGTTCTGCTGTGCATGGGGTTGCTATGAGTCGGTTCCAACTCGATGGCACCTGACAACAACAAGGAAATAATATCTTGTCAAAAACTAAACAATGGGACATATCTTTAACTCAGTGCCATAGTTTGATTTGTTTAATAGAGGAAAGAAAATGAATTTAGGACAATCATTATCAAAACAGTGTGTGTGTGTGTGTGTCTGTGTGTGTGTGTGTCTTTTGCATGGGAAGGAGGAAGATATAGTTTGATTGTAAAGGACAGGGTTTCTTGGTGGACATCTCAAAGGATAGGAGATGGTGGTATGCATGAAGATTATTTGGACCTCCCTTTAGTAAGTTTAGAAAGCCCTGGTGGTATAGTGGGTTACACATTAGTCTGCTACCACAGATCAGTGGTTCAAACCCAACATCCACTTTGGGAGAGAAATATAAATCTGTCAGTTACTGTAAAGATTGACTTTACTGGAAGCCTTAAGAAGCAGTCTGCTGTGTCCTATAGGGTCTCTGTGAGTTGGAATTGACTTGATGGCACGGTCTTTAATTTTTATTTATTTATTAATAAGTCTGTGTGAGTGAATTATTCAAAATAGCGTTTTATTTCAGTAGAGATGCATATTCATTTATTTCTGACACTAAATTTCTTCACATAATTTATAGTGGCTGGCAGTCATGTTAAATTCTTGATCTTGACTGAAATTATCATGGCATCATGAGAAAAAAGAGAGAATTGAGTCCTATACCTTTAACTAATTAACCAGTTTTAGAGCAAGTCACTCATTCTGCCTTCATAATTCCTCCCTCAAAAAATATAATACATTAAACTATATTTAATCCAAGAGTAATAACTACTAAGATATATCTAAACAAAAGTAGATTCTGATTGTGAAAATGAGTCAGAAAAGACACTTTAATGGAGGAAATTTTTCCTATAATCTAAATTTGTCTTTGACCCTGGTATGGTGCTATAGGATACAAAATGAACTTCTAAAAACAAGGTCAGTGGTACAAACCCACCAGCTACTCTTGGAAAACTTATGAGTCAAAACTGACTTGACAACATACACCAACAATTTTTAATTGTTTACTGCAACTAAAATGTTACAAGTTAGGCTGCTAACCACAAGATCCACAGTTTGAACTTACCAGCTTCTCCATGGAAGAAAGATGAGACTTTCTGCTCCCATAAAGATTTACAGCCTCAGAAATCCCATACAGGGTTGCTATGAGTCAGAATCTAATCCATCACACCCAATTCCATGGCACATAACAACCAACCACTAACCACCATCAGAGGGTTTCAAAGGAGTGGAAACTTGCAGTTCAAACTGAACTTTCAGTACAGTGCTTATCATACATGAAATCTTTTAGAACTCTTCTAAGGACTCCTGGATTGGAGCTGTAAGCACTAGACTGCAAGGTTGGTTAAAACCATAAGGTCACTCCTCAGAAACCCTTTATAGGGCCACTATGAATCAGAACCAACTCTACAGAACTTGACAACAACAAAGTCTGAATGTTTTTTATTGAATTTCAGATAGAGTTTCTTTCCTAAAATCATTGAAGTTTCCAAGATAGTAGATTTGGGTATAGCACTCAGAGAACTGTTCAGTTACTGATCACTATTCTTTACATTATACATAGACAAAGAGACAGTTGTTCAAACAGAACAAGGAAACACAGAAAGCCTTAAAATTAGGAGAGATTTGTGACAGGATTGTACTCTTTCATCATACTTATTCAATCTGTATGCTGAGCAAATAATCTGAGAAGCTGGGTTATATAAAGAAAATCATGGCATCAAGATGGCATCAATAACAACCTGTGATATGCAGATGTACAATCTTGTTTGCTGAATGCGAAGGACACTTAAAACACTTACTGATGGAGATCAAAGAGCACAGCCTTTGATATAGGTTGCATCTCACTGTAAAGAAAACAATAAACAACATCCATATAAATAGAGAAAAGACTGAAGTTATCAAAGACTTAATTTTGCTGGGCTCAACCAACAACACTCGTGAAAAGAGGAGTTAATAAATGAAATGGCATACTGCATTAGGCAAATATGTTGCACAAAACTTCTTCAACATGTCAAAGTGTAAATATGTCAATTTTAGGACTAAGGTGAGACTGGAGCAAGCTTTACTATTTTCAATAACTTCATATGCATGTGAAAGTTAGATAGTGAATATGGAATACCATAGAAGAATTAATGCATTTGAGTTATGGTGTTGGAGGAGAATATTGAAAGTACCATGAACTGCCAAAAGTAAAAACGGATCTGTGTTGGAAGTACAGCCAGAATGCTCTTTGGAAGCCAGGATGGCCAGACTTAGTCTCTCATACTTCAGACATATTGTCAGGAGGGATTAGTCCCTGAAGAAGGATATCATGTTTGGTAAATAGGAGAGTCGAAAACAAAGAGGAAGACCTCCAATTAGACGGATTGGCACAGTGGTAGTAGCAATGGGCTCAAACATAATGATTGTGAGTTTGGCACAGAACTGGGCTGTGTTTCATTCTGTTGAATATAGGGTAACTATGAGTTGTTGCCAACTCAATGGCACCTAACAACAACACATCTTTGTACTTGGAGTCCTAGTATAGCACTGTAAGAAAATCAATGGACTGCTGGCCACAAGGTTGGCAGTTCAAAGCCACCAGTCACTCCTTGGAAACTGTATAAAGGGTCACTGTGAATCAGAACTGAATTGACAACATTTAACAAAAGTAACAACATTCTTTTTATGTAACAAACCACAGAGAAATAGTATGTTATTAGGTCAGGATTCTAATTAATTAATTATAGCAATCCTTTCATCCCAGTCTTATTCCTCTTAAACATCTTAATTCCATGTTTTGTGGTGTTGTTTTTTCCCCTTCTGTGTAGTGTGGCATTGTGGATTAATGCACTGGATGGAAAAGTCATTTTGAACCTCAAAATTGGTGGTTCAAGCTCACCAGCTCTCCTCGGACACCCTGTACAGGGGTCAATATGGGTTGGAACTTACTAGAAGGCACTTAACAATAACAACATAGATAGTTCTACATTGTTTTATCTATTTGTTATCATGGTTTTCATGCTGATCTGTGGGTACTCCCAGTCATAACCGACTGTTTACCAACCATGTTAACTTATGCTATCTTTGAGATGTTAGATATTAATAAGGAAAAACTATGCAATAAAAAATGCCAAATACTGAGATGGCTGTATTAATCAGGGCCACTCTAATTGTAACAGAACATTTGAGAAATTATCTTGATCCCATCCTTTCACCTTGCTTGTTTTTTAAAACTTTTTATTGTAAATTGAGTAAAGGTTTATAGAACAGATCATCAGTTTTACATGCAGCAAATCATATTTTGTTTCATCTCAATGATTTACAATCTTCTCCATGTAACAACAGTTATCTTACTTCCTCCTTTTTGTTCCTATCCCCACTACACTCTCCTTCTCAAACTCTCAGAACCTTGCTCTAGGCAAATGTTGCCCTTTTGATCTTGAATGGTTGGCCATTCCATGATGAGCATATCTCATTAGTGTTGTTGTCCCCCCATGTAACTACCCATCATTTCATTGAAAATTGGACCACCAAGGGTAAGTTCCATTCCAGACGTGAAGGGTGACTGGGGCCATAGTCTTTGGTTCCTCCAATCACTTTCTGATCAGTAAGCTCGATCTTCTTTATAATTTTGAGTTTTGCTACACATTGTCTCCCACTCAATCTGGGATCTTCCAATGTAACCCCTTTCAGAGACGTTGATAGTGGCAGAGACGTTGATAGACACCATCTAGTTTTTCTGGTATCATAGTCATGGTAACTGATGTTCACATGTTCCATTAGTCCATTGGACTAATTGATTGCAAGCATCCTCAATTTTCATCATTCATCTTTCTTCTGCACATGGAGAGACCAATAGTTGCAAATAAGATGGCCACTTTTAAGATTTCATTTGTCACTCACCAAAGTGGAATACAGAACACTGTCTTTGTGGACTATGTTATGCCAATTGATCATCGTGTTGCTGAGACTATGGTTCTAAGACTCCAGATCCAGCAACTTGTTTCTTCAAGGTGTTCGGTAATGTCCAAAAAATTTTCATCGTTTTGCTCCCTGTATGCTCTACCACATTCATATTTTGTTTGCAGCAAGGGTCAATACTATACACACTGTTAAACCTTTATATAATTTGTGGATATACTTCTATTCTCCTTCCCATGCTCATTCAGTCTGTATCTGTCCACATATCTACCTATAGAATGCTGTTGTTTCCCGGTGTTGTGTATAACAGTATTTACCTCTATCTTCTTGAACCATTGCATTTCTCCCTGTGTCTTAACCTGTCTTCATCATTCTTCTGGTAACATCCCTCTTATTGTATATTGCCTTCCCTGATACGCAAATGAATACACGTTTGTCCTCTAGTCAGTTCTTCATTTTGTTTTGATGCTAATGTTTACAAAATATCCTGATTTTTAAGGAAAGATCATATTCTTGACCTTCACTGTTGTAAGGTACCATCAAGTTAGTTCCAACTCATAGTGATCCTATGCACAACAAATGAAACACTGCTTGATCCTGTGCCATCCTCACAATTGTTGCTATACTTGAGCCCATTGCTGCTGCCACTGTGTCAGTCCAGTTCATTGAGGGTCTTGTTCTTTAGTTTTCTTGAAATGTATTTGGTAAGGAAGAATCTTGATACATTTACTGCTGTGAATCTGTTTGGAGTGCTCTATAACATTAAGTAGATTTGGGAGCTAATTTTCCCAAAACTATATAAAATAGATCTTTGTTTCAAAAGGTTTTTAAGAACTTCAAAATATTTTTGAATTTCTAGTACTATTGAATATTTGAAATTCTGATTTCATCGTGTATACTAGTTTTTAAGATTATTTTAAACTGTGCAGTCTCTATAATTAGAGCCTAATTTAAATTTAAATAATCACTGAATTGGTATGTTATACATAAAATTTAATGAGGGTTATCATTACTGATGTCCGATGGATCTTGGCTGAAATTGACTACACAAAGGCTTTCAACTGTGTGGATCATAACAAGCTATGGATAACATTGCGAAGTATGAGTATTCTGGAACACTTACTTGTGCCCATGAGGAATCTGTACCTGGACCAAGGAGCAGTTGTTCTAACAGAACATGGAAACATTGAATGTTTTAAAATTAAGAAAGGTGTGCAACAAGGTTGTAGTCTTTCACCGTATTTATTCAACCTGTATGTTGAGCAAATAATCCGAGAAGCTAGATTCTATGAAGAAAAACATAGCATCAGGATTGGAGGAAGATTCATTAACAACCTGTGATATGCAGATGATACAACCTTGCTTACTGAAAGTGAAGAGGACTTAAAACATTTACTAATGAAGATCAAAGAACACAACCTTTGGTATGGATTACATCTGCTTGTAAAGAAAACAAAAATCCTCACCACTGCACCAATAAACAACATTCTTATCAATGGAGAAAAGATTGAACTTGTCAAGGACTTCATTCTTCTTGGATCAACTATCAACATTCATGGAAGCAGCAGTCAAGAAGTCAAATGATGTATTGCATTAGGCAAAACTGCTGCACAAGACCCTTTTAAAGTGTTGAAGAGCAAACATGTCATTTTGAGGACTAAGGTGTGCCTGATTCAAGCCATGGTATATTCAATAAACTCATATGCATGTGAAAGCTGGACAGTGAATAAGGAAGACCATAGAAGAATTGATACCTTTGAGTTATGGTGTTGGAGGAGAATATTGAAAGTGCCATGGGCTGCCAAAAGAACCAATAGATCCGTTTTGGAAGAAGTGCAGCCAGAGTGCTCCTTATAGGCCAAGATGGAAAAACTTCATCTCTCATACTTTGGACATATTGTTAGGAAGGACCAGTCACTGGAGAAGAATATCATGTTTGATAAGGTGGAGGGTCAGAGACAAAGAGGAAGACCCTCAACGAGATGGATTGGCCAAGTGGCAATATCGATGGACTCAAAGGTAGCAACAGTAGTGAGGCTGCCCCAGGATCGGGCAGTGTTTCATTCTGCTGTACATAAGGTCGTTATGGGTCGGTACCAATTCTATGGCACCTAACAACCACAACAACTTAAAATTGAGATGATCTTATACTTGATTTTCTCAACTCAGTGTAGGAGTGGGAAGATTAGTTTTCATAATCTAAATAAAAAGATACATTTTTGAACAGTTGTCTTAATTTTTAATTTCACCAAAACCCATGCACATATATTAAATACATAATATTTAGCAATGGTCTGGAGTGCTTCAAAATAGAAATATGACTTTTTATTTTTTAAAAATGATTTATCGTGAATTATGTGATAGTTTACATGGGAGAACATTAGCTTTATATTCATCCTGATTATCACATACCGTTTCATTACCATGGTTACAATCCCAGCCATGCATCATCAACCAACCAAAGGTAATACCCTACAAGCCTGCCCCCAAGTCCTCAGCATACAGCCCTTCTCTCTTTCTGGGTCTAATGTCCCCAACTACTCCATCTCTGCACGTCATCTTCTCTGCCTCCATCTCTGACGTCACTGCTTCCCTGGGTAGGGTCCTGCTCTCTGCAATTCTCCCTTGATGGACCCAGGGACCTCCGTTCCTAGATTGCAAAGTTAGTCACTCTCCTCCTTTTGCTACAAAATTTCTACCTTTACATTTCCAAACCTCATAATCAGTCCTGATAACAATTATTCACTATTGTATCACAAGAGTCTTATATGCATCTCCCTTCATCAGCCCCACCCAGACACACTGGATACTACTCAGTGGAGATTCTACCATCCTCCACACCCTCTGGATCTAGGCTCCCACTTGAAAGCTTGTAAGCCAGTCACTTCTTGTCTTTGTAGCACCCCACCCCCATTTTGGGTAGCCAATATTCAAGTTGCCCATCCCAGTCTACTCTGTGTGGAGGGGGTGGGAATGATCCTCTTTGTAAAGATTTTCACTCTTTTGAGCTACTGCATACATAAGTGTAGGTCAAATTCATCAAATTGTATCAGATTACTCTTTTTTTCCTCTTCTTTCTTCTTCTAGTTGAGCAGTGATCATACAGTCATTGAAGCCAGGTCAAGTGGGTATTACCTGCAAGTGTGGGTGTTCTTGTGCATATGCCCTCACTTTTTATCAGCTGAACGCTTCACTCTCCACTCTAGTCCTCTGTGGCTATGTCACTGACTCTGGGTCCAAGAGTCCCCAAGTCTTGCCACACTGCTGGCCAACCAGGTCTCCAGCTGGGTTCACAGGAGTCTATTGAACATTGTAGGGCTTAGCTGGCAGCTTCATGGCTGTTTTTCCCTCACTTCCCCTTAATCGGTGACGAACATGGTCACCAATCAGAGTGTGTATTCCCATTGAGTCTTGGAAGGGGGTTTACCCTTAGGGACCCCACTAGTTGGCTTGATGTCTCCTGGGTGAGTAACTTGCCTGTTCTTGTAGTAATCAGTCGAACTGCCTTTGTTGTTTTGTATTTTTCCTGTAGGTTTTTTTTTCAAGAAGTATCTTTTGTTCTTCTACCAGCTCCAGGCTGGTCTGCTTGTCCTTTCAAGGGGAAATTTCCCACCTGAGAAGATTCTGGATGGGATTTAGGATTCTACCTATGGTCTTATGTAATGCAGAGGTTCCACAGGAAGCCTCCTTTACTAGGCAAGTTATAGCTCCATTTTAGGTATTCCAATCAGTTATAGGCAGAAGACGGACTTACAAGCTTTCCATGGTGATATTTCTGGCTATTCCATTCTCTCTCCTCAAGTGTCTATTTTATAATGGTATACCAGGGAAATCAAGATTCAATAGACAGCCAAGCATCTTAACATTATTGCTCCCTTTTCCCCATTCCAACCATATCTCAATCCCTCTATCTCAGAGCCCTGTTGTTCCAAGATTGTGCATACATCATTATTTACCTCTGTACCACTTAGCCCATGCAAACCTGCCTAATTGTTTTCCTGTCTGCTATATTCTTCCATTCCCCTCCCTCTTCTAGTGTATTGCCCCTCTCCCTAGCACCCAAACTATCCTGTGTCTTATTCCCTACTGCTGCACCACTGTCCCCTCCTTCCTCTCACCCGACCTCCACATACAGTAATCAGCAAAGAATCCCCTCACCCTTTAGGATGGGTTCTTTTTCTTAGCCTTTTACAGTAGTGGTCCTATGCAGTATTTATCCTTTTGTGACTGACTAATTTCATTCAAAATAATGTCCTCAAGATTCATCCATGTTATGTGGTTTCTTGCAGCTTCCTTGTTATTCTTCAAGGTAGTATAATATTCCATTGTGTGTATGTACCACAGTTTGTTTATCCATTCTTCAGTTGATGGGCACTTATGCTGTCTCCATCTTTTTACTATTGTAAATATTGCTGCTATGAACATTGGTGTGCATATATCTACTTGTGTTATTGTTTATATTTCTTGAAGGTAAATACCAAATAGACAAATTGCTGGATCATAAGATATTTCTATTTCTAACCTTCTGAGGAAGCGCCATATTGCTTTCCAGAGAGGTTAGACCATTATACAGTCCCACCAGCAATGCAGGAGCATCCCAGTCTCTCCACATCTCACTAGCATTTATTGCCCTCTACTTTTTCGATCTTTGCTGTTATTGCTGGTGTGAGATGATATCGCATTTTTGTTTTGATTTGCATCTCTCTAATGGCTTATGATTATGAACATTTCTTCATATGTTTGTTGGCTACCCAGATCTCCTCCTTGGTAAAGTGTCTGTTCATGTCCTGTGCCCATTTCTTAATTGGGTTATTTGTCTTTTTCTTGTAGAGGAGTTGTAGTTTCCTATATATTTTATAAAGGAATCCCTTGTCTGATGTGTCACTGCAAAAGATTTTTCCCATTCTGTGGGTTCCCTTTTTACTCTTCTGGTGAAATATTTTGATGCTCACAATTTTTTAATTTTTAATATGTCCCATTCATCTAGTTTGTCTACTTTTGTCGGTGTATATTTCAAAATGTTTGGTAGTCTGTGTATTTCCTGAATTAATGCCCTCACATTTGTCCCTATTTTTTCATTGATGGCCTTCATAATTCTGGGATTCACGTTTAGGTCTTTAATCCATGTTGAGTTGTTTTTTTGTATAAGGTGTGAGGTAATGGTCTCTTGGTCAAGTTTCAATCTTTTTGCATATCACTTTCCAGTTCTGTCAGGACCATCTATTGAATAGACTATATCCTCCCCATGACATATATTTACATACTTTGTAACAAATCAGCTGGCTATATGTGGATGGGTTAATTTCTGGATTCTCAATTCTGTTCCATTGATCAATGTATCTTTGATTGTACCAGTACCAATCTGTTTTGACCTCATGACATGTAGCCACATGTCATAAATTTTGACCTCGTGTAATAAATTTTTAAGTCAGGCAGTGAGAGATTTCCAACCTTATTCTTCTTTCTAAGCAGTGCTTT
Organism: Chrysochloris asiatica; assembly: GCF_000296735.1. Classification (NCBI taxonomy): domain Eukaryota; kingdom Metazoa; phylum Chordata; class Mammalia; order Afrosoricida; family Chrysochloridae; genus Chrysochloris; species Chrysochloris asiatica. The sequence goes on along the minus strand of NW_006408649.1, from coordinate 2,119,594 downwards.
GTTTATCCTGGGTCTCTTTCCTTCCATATAAGATTTGTAATTGTTTCATCTCTTTGAAGATTGTTGTTGGAATCTGGATTGGGATGACATTATATGTGTAAAATACTTTGGGCAGTACTGACATTTTCACAGTATTAAGTCTTCCTATCCAGGAGCATGGTACATACTTCCATTTTTGTAGGTCTCTTTTGGTTTCTTGTAGTAGTGTTTTGTAGTTTTCTTTGTATAGGTCTCCTCTAAGTTTTCAAATTTGTTGGAGTACAATTCTTCATAGTATTCTGTTATTATCCTTTTGATTTTCATTGGTTCCTTTATGATATCACCCAAGTGGTTTCTAATGTGTGTTATTTGTGTCTTCTCCCTCTTTTCTTTTGTTAGGTTTGTCAATGGTATATCAATTTTATTAATGCTTTCAAAGAACCAGCTTCTTGTCCTGTTGATTGTTTCTATAGTTTTTCTGTTTTCTATCTCATTTATTTCTGCTCTAATCTTTATTATTTCTTTTATTTTGGTGGCTGTAGGTTCTCTCTGTTGATCTGTTTCTAATTGTTGTAGATGCTGTGTTAACATGTTAATTTTGGTTCTTTTTTCTTTTTGGATGTGTGCATTTATTGCAATAAATTGTCTTCTCAGCACCGCTTTCACTGTGTTCCAAAGATTTTGGTATGTTGTATTTTCATTCTCATTTGTTTCTAGGAACTTTGTAAGTTCATGTTTCATTATTTCTACTACCCAGTCACTTTTCAGCAGGGTGTTATTCAGTTTCCATGTATTCAACTTGATTTCCTTGGTCTTCCTATTGTTGATTTCTAATTTGATTGCATTGTGTTCTGAGAAGATGTTTTGTAGTATTTTGATATTTGTAAATTTATGGAGATTTGTTTTGTGGCCTAAGACATGGTCTATTCTGGAAAATGTTCCATGTGCACTGGAAAAGAATGTGTGTTGTGCTATTGTTTGGTTGAATGATCTGTAAATATCTATGAGGTCCAGTTGGATGATTGTATTGTTTAGTTCTTCTGTTTCTTGGTCAAGTTTCTATTAGAGTTTGCTTTATATATTTTGGATCTCTTTCATTGGGAGCATCGATATTTATTATGTTTATGTCATCTTGTTCAATTATTCCTTTAATCATGAGATGACGTCCATCTTTATCTATTATGCTGATTTTTGCCTTGAAGTTTACTTTATCAGATATTAGTATTGCCACTTCTGTTCATTATTTATTGCAATTAGCTTGGTATATTTTTTCCCATCCTTTGACTTTTAATCTATTTTTGTCTCTGTGTGTGAGATGTGTCTCCTTTAGACAGCATACTGAAGGATCTTGTTTTCTTATCTCTTCTACCACCCTCCATCTCTTAGGTGATGCATTTAATCTGTTTCCATTCAATGTAATTATCGGTGCTGTTGTTGTTGTTGTTGAGTGCCATTGAGTTGATTCCTACCCATAGCAACCCTGTATAGGGTTTCCAAGGAGCATCTGGTGTGTTTGAACCGCCGACCTTGCAGTTCAAATGGCTTTGCAGTCTGGTGCATTAACCCACAGTGCCAGGAATTAATTGCTGCCATTATGTTTGGTTTTTTTTTCTTGTGATGATGCTGGTTTCTTTTTTCTGTGTGGCTTCCTTTGCTGAGTTCATGCTCTTTGTGTTCTATCTTGTGAGTGTCCTCATAGTTTTAATGTTTCCATGTTCTTGAATTTGTCATTCCTCAGAGCATTCATTCACAAAATAACTAGACAAATATTTACTATATGATTTCTATGTATCAGGAACTGGAACAAATGCTTAAAAGTCATCAGTGAATAGGAGAAGTGGTCCCTCTTCTAATTGAATTTATTTCAAACATGGAGGAAATGTATTAGTCAGGTTTTAAATCTTATTAAAGCCTACTCTGTAAAAACTCTTGCAAGCCAGTTAATTATTTATTATGACCCTTCTAGCTAAATTTTTCCATTTTGTGATATACTGTAAATCCTAGCCTCTATGTCTGTGATTATGGACACATTTTGAAATGAATTGCTAAGGAGTAAAGATTAAGGTGGGGCTAAGGGTCAAGCTCACCAACTGCTCCTTGGAAACCCTATATAGGGTTGTTATGGGTTGGAATCAACTCGACGGCACTTAACAATAACAAAAGGAGTAAAGATTCAAACTGCACCTAAGTATTAAGAATGTCACCTCCTTAGTAAAGGGTATGACTCAAATTACCACCCTTAGATTCCCTTGGGGAAATGATCTGACTCCAATTCATAAGACTGTTTTGTTCTCTTGCTGTGGATCTTGAATCTGGCTCATGTCATCTGATCTCCAGTTTGTGGAATTTTAGCCCATTACTTGACCTGATTCACTAGCTAGCACACCCTCATGTATCAACAACCTGTTATCTAACCTGCGGATATGGGTTCCTCAGCTCTTGAGACTACCAAGGTCAGAGGATTCCTCTAAACTGATCTATGAACTATAGATTTGGGACTTGCCAGCCTTCACAATTTGTGAGCCATTTCTTTGGACAATTGTGAGTTTTCAGACATTGCACCATGACTTGAGGGAAGGAAGGAGTGGTGATTGATATTAAGGACTATCTTTTTAAATTGGAGATATATACTCTTGGTTATGGTAGTGGTTGTATGTCACTGAGTTAGCTCCAACTCATAGCAATCCTGCATAAGGTTTCTGAGACTGTAATCATTATGGGAGCAGAAAGCCTTGTCTTTCTCCCTAGGAGTGAATTGTAGATTCAAACTGCAGATTTTAAGATTAGCAGCAAGGCCATAATCCATTATGCTACCAGGGCTCCTTGTGTACGCTTAAAGATGTTTAAATAAATTGATTTTTGCCAATAAGAAGAGGAAAATATTGTAATTAAGCAGATATCAGAAAGTCTTCATGGAAGAGGTGATACTTTATTGGGTTCTCAAAAGTACACTGAATTTTCACACAGAATGCCAAACAGTAAATTCTTGATATATCTGGATTGAATAAATGAATGAGTAATGAGAAAGTATTCTATAAGGATAAAACCATAAGCACAAGTAGAGTTGGGAATGTACAGCTTGAATAAATGAATAATTGTTTTGGTTTGCTAAGTGTCCCTCATGACACTCAATGACAGTACATGTGGGAGAATTTTGAGGGGGAAAATAAGATAAAAAAAGAAAGGGAAATTATCTTAAATAATAAACAGGCTCTATCTTAACTCAGGGAAGGTAGAGCAATTGTCCTTTATAATTAAACTTTGCACAAATGAAATATTCTGAGTGTGGATCAACTCATCAGTGTTTCACATATATCATTTTTATTGAAGCCAACTTAAATAGAATTTTTTGACTAACGATTAGTTTCATCAAATGTAAAATATAATTCTTGTGCTGGGTGATAGGTGAAATATTGTGTGGTATTTATATTTTCCTATGCCTCCTTGAAAATCTAAAGCTATCTGGGAAAAGTAAGTCTAGAAATAATTGGAGATTATCAGTTTAAGTCAGTTGTCTTACCTGTAGCAAGTAAGAAAAGCATTTTAATGTATCAATAAGAAGTAAAATATAAGCTAAGGGACTCCATAGGCTTATTTAAGAGTATCCACCCTTTTACCAGTCCCTGGTGATGATTCTTTTGTTTGGTAAAGTGGAGGATCGGAGAAAACGAAGAAGATCCCCAACTAGATAGATTGGCACAGTTTACAGCAGCAATGGGCTCAAACATAGCAGCAATTGTGAGGTTAGCACAGGACCAGGCAGTATTTCTTTCTGTTGTGCATAGGATCCTATGAGTCAGTAGTGACTCATGGCACCTAACAACAACCCCTTTTCTCTGGGGAGCACTATGCAATGTTCTCTGTCTCTGTCTGTTTCTCCACATTTATTCATTGGTTCCTTGGTGATCATGATGTGTGAATCTTTTTCTCTGTGTTGGCTGCTTTTTTATATCTCAAAAGAAATTGATTTGAACCACTCCTTAAATACAATCTCATTAGCATAAAAAAATAAACACATGATCAAGTGTAATTATATCTATCAGATATATGGGTTAGGGTTTAGAAGGCATATTTTTGAGGTACACAACACAATATATAATGCTCCATGCTTTAATCTCCCAAAATTCAGGCACATTTCACCTCAGTGAACTTCCTAGGGATATGTGGTATTGTACATGTTGAGATGTTCTTCCTAAGGTGAATGATAAATTGTTGTATACAGCCCTTCTTCAACTAAAGAGGCACAATATATTGTAAGCTTCTGGATTATAGAGACAGTATATTCCTTAATTCTGTTTGCTACTTTGGCATATTTACCAACTGGCTTAAAAGTTGCTAGTTCTGAGCCCAAAAGAAGAGAAGGCTCTGCAATAAGTTCAATCTGTCACGCAAACTTCTCTGCCACTTGAACCACATGGTGGGGCTTATCCAATAGTGCTTCAAGTGTGTCAGTGAAAAGTACAAATGCTGTTTGGAGTCTCTGGCAGGCCCCTATTGGTGAATCATAGTGCAGATAATTAGGATTTTGAAACAAGGTACTGCTATTCTCTGCAGATAATTTATCTCCTTCTGAGAAATAGTTTTCATCCTGTTTCTGGGCATTAGTAGACATTGACTGTGTAACCATGGACCATCACATTACCATCTAGCCTGAGACGTGCATCATCAACTGGATGTGGTTTGATCCACAGAGTTATAAAATTTGATGTGAGTTACCATCATCAAATGAAAATGACATATGGAAGATCTGGTTTGAGTAAGAGTTCCTAAAAACCCAGGTAAGTTGAGGAAATGACTCAAATTATCATGGTCTCCACTACTGTCATGTTACCTGACCTCTACAAGAATGGTTGATGTTCAATGGAAGAACAAGGAGGATGAGAAAACAGTTAGGCAAGTTTGTATGGGCTAAGTGGGACAGAGGTAAATAATGATGTATGCACAATCTTGGAAAAACAGGGCTCTGGGATACAGAGATTGAGGCATGGGTTGAATGGGTAAAAGGGGGGAAATAATGTTAAGATGCTTAGCTGTCTCCTGAATCTTGGTTTCCCTTGCATACCATTGTAAAATACACTTGAGGGGGCGAGAAATGAATAGCCAGAAATATCACCATGGAAAACTTGTAAGTCCATCTTCTGCCTATAACTGATTGCCTAAAATGGGGCGACAACTTGTCCAGTGATGGAGACTTCCTGAGGAGATTTTGCATTGCATAAGACCTTAGGTGGAATCCTGAAACCCATCCATAGTCTTTTAAGATGGGAAATCTCCACTTGAAAGGACAAGTAGACCAGCCTGGAGTGGCTAGAAGAACAGAAGATACTTCTTGAAAAACAAAAGAAAACAAAAAAATAACAGCAGTCCAACTGACTACTACAAGAACAAGCAATTTGCTCACCCAGGAGACATGAAGGCAAGTGGTCAGGTCCATTCAGAGCAAACTCCCTTCTAAGACTAAGACTCAATGGGAATACACGAGCAGACATGCAGTCTGACGGTGACCACACTGGTCACTGATAAGGGGAATAGAGGGAAAAACAACAATGAAGCTACTAGCTAAGTCCTATCACGTTCAATAGATTCCTGTGAACCCAGGTAGACCTGGTTGGCCAGCAGTTTGGTAAGAACTGGGGACTCCTGGGCTCAGAGTCAGTGACATAGCCACAGAGGACTAGAGTGGGATCATGAAGTGTCCAGCTGATAAGAAGTGAGGGCATATGCACAAGAACACCCATACTTGCAGATAATACCCACTTGACCTAGCTTCAATGGCTGGATGACCAGAACTCAACTAAAAAAAGAAAGAGGGAAAAAAAGTATTCTGATAAAATTTGATGAACTTGACCTACACCTATGTATGTAGTAGCTCAAAAGAGGAAACAAATCTTTACTGTGAGGATCATTCCCACTCCCTCGGTACACAGGGTAGACAGGGATGAACAACTGGACATTGGCTACCCAAAATGGGGGGCTACAAAGGCAAGAAGTGACTGACTTACAAGTTTTCAAGATGGAGCCTAGATCCAGAGGTCACGGAGGAAGGTAGACTCTACACTGAGTAGTATCCAATCTGTCTGGGCAGGGTTGATGAAAGAAGACTGGGATCAGACCCTTGTGGCACAATAGTGAATAATTGCTATCAGGACTAACTGTGAGGGTTGAAAATGTAAAGGTAGATGTTTTGTAGCAAAAAGAGGGGAGTAATTAATTGTGCAGCCCAAGAGCAGATGAAAAGAGTGGAGTGCGGAACCTTACCCAGAGAAACAGTGACACCAGAGATGGAGGCAGAGTTGACGTGCAGAGATGGAGCAGCTGGTGACTCTAGACCCAGAGAGGGAAAGTGGCTGTGTGCTGATGACTGAGGGGCAGGCTTGCAGGATATACCCTTTGGTTGTTTGATGATGCATGGAGGGGATTGTAATCATGGCAATGAAACGATATATGATAGGATAATGTAAAGCTAATGTTCTCCCATGTAAACTATCACATAATTCACTGTAGAACATTAAAAAAAAGAGGTTGATGTTCAACCATTTCAAGAGGTAGCATGTGATCAAGAGCCAGTGATATTGAAGGAAGAAATCCAAGGTGCATTGAAGGAACTGGCAAAGAACAAGGTACCAGGAATTGATGGAATAAAAATGGAAATCTTTCAGGAAAGTGAGGCAGCACAGGAGGCAACTATCTGACCACTGGTTGGAAGAGATCTGTATTTGTGCCCATTCCAAAGAGAAGTGACCCAATGGCATGAGGAAATCATTGGATAATATCTTTGATATTCCATGCAAGTAAAGTTTTACTAAAGGTAGTACAGAAACTACTACAAGCATACACTGACAGAGAATTTGCAGAGGTCCAAGCCAGATTCAGAAAAGGGCATAGAATGAGGGATATCATTGCTGATGTCCAATGGAATCTTGGCTGAAAACAGAGAATTCCAGAAAGATGTTTGCCTATGCTTTACAAACTACGCCAAATCTTTCGATTGTGTGGATCATGACAAACTATGGACAACATTACAAAGTATGAATATTCCTGAAGATTTAATTGGGCTCATGCTGAATCTGTACATGGACCAAGAGGTAGTTGTTCAAACAGAACAAGGGAACATTGAATGGTTTAAAATTAAGAAAGGTGTGCAACACGGTTGAATTCTTTCAGTATTCTTATTCAACCTGTGTGATGAGCAGATAATCTGAGAAGCTGGGTTCTTGAAGAAAAATGTGACATCAGGATTGGAGGAAGACAGGAAGACTCATCAACAACCTGCGATATGCAGATGATACAACCTTGCTTGCTGAAAGTGAAGAGGACTTAAAATACTTACTAATGAAGATCAAAAACCACAGCCTTCATTATGGATTACATCTCAATGTCAAGAAAACAAAAATTCTCACCACTGGACCAATAAATAACATTCTTATCAACAGAGAAAAGATTGAAGCTGTCAAGGACTTCATTCTTCTTGAATCAACTATCAACAGTCAGAGAAGCAGCAGTCAAGAAATCAAATGACTTACTGCATTGGGCAAATCTGCTGCACAATACCTTTTTAAAGTGTTGATGAGCAAAGATGTCAGCTTGAGGACTAAGGTGCATCTTACCCAAACCCTGGTAGTTTTGATAATCTCATATGCATACAAAAGCTGGACAGCGAATAAGGAAGACTGTAGAAGAATTGACGTATTTGAGTGATGGTGTTTGAGGAGAATATTGAAAGTGCCATGGGCTGCCATAAGAAATATAGATCCATTTTGGATGAAGTGCAGCCAGAGTGCTCCTTGGAGGCCATGATGGCCAAACTTCATTATCTCATACTTCAGAAATATTATCAGGAGGTGCCAGTTGCTGGAGAAAGATATCATGTTTGGTTAGCTGGAGGGACAGATAAAAACAAGAAGACCCCCAGTGAGATGATTTTACAAAGTGGCAGCATCAATGACTCAAGCAGGGCAACAATTGCTTGGTAGGCCTAGGACTGGGCAGTGTTTCATTCTGTTGTGCATAGGGTCGCTATGAGTTAGTACTGACTCGATGGCACCTAACAACCAACAACAACATCAGAATGCACCTCTAACCTCACAGTAAACGCTTTACAATTGGTTGACTGAAGAAGAGAAAACTTTAGAAATGTTTCTGCCCAATATGCAGGCACTATGCAAAAGTGGACAACAGCAACTTTCCACTTTTTCTTGTTATTTTTTTCCTTTTCAGGAACCTCTTTAAAGACAGTGGTAAAAGGAAATACTCCCAATGGACAAAACTTGAGCAGAGCACTTGATTGTTCACGTCTCTTTAAAGGAGAAATGATCAGATAAGCAATTGTATACACATTCATAGACTGTAAGCAGCGGTTTAGCTGTATGGTCAGGGTCTTATAAATAACATGATTGAAAAATTAGTAACAAGGAGGTAAGGGGCAGAGGAATGTAGACAAACCTCTCTGAATGGGCCAAAGAAATAAAGATATCTGTGTCTCATGGGAATGCTTGTCAAAGGATGACCTCAACAGAGGATTTTAATGATCAAGTAGATAGGATGATATGTTCTGTGGATATATGTCAGCCTCTTTCATCAGTAATTGTTGTCATTATTCCATGGGCTCAAGAATAAAGTGACCATGATGGGAGAGGTAGAGGCTGTACATGGGCTCAGCAATACAGGTATCCACTCACCAAGGACAACTTGGTTAAAATCACTGCTGAGTGTACAATTTGCCAGTAGCAGAGACCAACAGAATCCCTGATATGGCACTGTTCCTCAGGGTGATTGGCTCAATTACATTAAACTGCTTCCATCATGAAACATGCAATGTTTTCTTCTTATTGAGATAGACACTTACTCTGGATATGGTCTTGCTTTCTCTCTGCAATATTTCTGCCAAAACTGTCATTTATGGACTTATAGGATGACTTATCCACAGTCATAGTATCCCACAAAGCAATGCCTTAGATCAGGAAACTCACTTCACAATAAATGAAGTGCAGCAACAAGCCCATGCTCATGGAATTCAATGAATTTGTTATGTTCCCATCTTCCTGAAGCTGTTGACTTGATTTAACAATGAAATAATATTTCAAAGGCTCAATTACAGCACCTCTAGTGGTCTATATAGACTGCATATACTGTTACATACATATATAGTGGTGGTGGTGTGCTATGGAGTCTGTTTAGACTCATAGAGATCTGGCATAGGCCATAGGGTTTCTGAGGCTGTAAATCTTTATGGGAACAGAAAGCATCTTTTTCCCATGGAACTGCTGGTAGTTTCAAACAGCTGACCTTGACATTAGCAGCCGGGTTTGTAACCACTATACAACCAGAGCGCACTCTCTCTCTGTCTCTCTCTGTCTCTGTCTCTCTCTGTCTCTCT
>NW_006408649.1:2101978-2109858 GCF_000296735.1 Chrysochloris asiatica | reverse complement strand
TATATGTTGTTGTTGTTAAAGTGCCATCGAGTCGGGTTTTATATATATAGGCATCCAGTATATGGTACTGTTTCTCCCATAGCCAGGATCCAGGATCCATGGGTCCAGGAATTAAGTGGTGGACATGAGATTGGTACTGCTCAATATTATCCTTAGTGACCCACTTTCAAAATGTATGCTTCCTTTCTCCATGACTCTAGAGGACTTAGTTCTAATGGGTGGATTGCTTCTGCAAGGAGACACAACACTGATCCCATTGAACCAGAAGTTAAAAATGTCACCAGGTCACTTGGAACTCCCCGTGCCTCTAAACCAACAGGCAAAGAAAGTACTTACTGTATTTGCTGGTATGTTTGATCCTGAGTACCAAGGAAGTGGACTGTTATTACATAATGGAGGTAATACAGGAGACGCAATAGTTTATCTCTTAGTATTACTGTGTACTATAACTAAAGGCAGTAGAAAACTGCAATAGTCCAATTCAGACAAGACTACTAATGATCCTTAATGAAGTTTTACTTTATTAACCACCAGCAGTTGACGTGCTTGCCAAGGGAAAAGGAATATGGAAGGAGCAGTGGGAAAAGGGTACTTCTAAATAACCTCTGGAGTCCTGGTGTAGCGCTGTGGGTTAATCGCTAGACCGCAAAGTAAGTTTGAACAGCAAGGTTGGTAGTTCAAGCTCACTAACTAACTGCTCCTTCAAAGTCCTATACAGGGTAGCTATGGGTCAGTACTGACTTGACAGCACTTAACAACAACAAATATCATTTAAAGGAGCCTGGGTAGCATAGTGGGTTACATGATCTCAACTGCTAACTGCAAGGTTAGAAGTTTGTATCTATCAGGGACTGTGTGGGAGAAAGATGAGGCTTTCTGCCCTGTGAAGAACTTCAGCCTCAGAAATTCTGTATAGGGGTACTAGGAGTCAGTATCAAATCTATTGCACACCGCCACCAAACACCAGCTACAACCACATGACCAGTGGCAGAAATAAGGACTGTAATTGTTATGAGTATTTCCCCCTTATTTAGTTATGCATGTATGTGTGCATGAATATCTATATGGCAAATATATTTGTTTTCTTCCTTCCCTTATCCCATTACTTATTAATAAAATATCCACTGTAAAAGGGATCAGTGCATTTTTTGTCTCACCCATTTCAATTGTATCATGATAGGTACAAGTATGGATTTAAAATTATATTTATTCAGATATTAAGTATGATAGCAGTTAAGTGTGAACTTGACAAGGGGTAGACTAGGATTATTAATGTTGTGTGTTAGCTGGACTAGGTTATGATTCTCAGGGACATGGCAGGCATTATGTATTCACCTCCATTTTTTAATCTGATATAAGCAGCCAATCAGTTGAAAGGGTAGTTTTCCAGTATATAATGTTCTGGAAAAACACACTTTCTCAGTCCTGCACTCTTCTTGTCACCTAAACTCTGGTTCTTGGAAGATAAATCAGCAGAAGTCTTTATCATCCCACCTCACCTGCAAATTTTGGATTTCTAAGGCCCCACAACCCCATTAGTCAGAAGAGGTCTCCATCTTGTCTCTTGACATGCAGTTTGGGTTTGGCAGCCACTGAAACGTTAGAAACTAGCAGAGGCTGCTAGTCTGCCACCTGACCCACACACTTGAGACTTGCCAGTCCCTCAAATTGCATTAGCCATTTGCTCAAAATTATGTGATCCATTGACTTCAAGTAAATCTATCTGCCTATATTTACATATAAGCTTCACTGCTTTTGCTTCTCTAGAAAACCCAAACTGAGGCATCAAAAGACCAAAGCTATATGTTTTTCTGTTGTTAAGTTCCAGTGTGTTGGTTCTGATTCATAGCTACATTGTATAGAGTTTCCAAGGAGTGGCTGGTGAGCTTGAACCACCAAACCAACCCTGCAGTCCAGCGCATTAACCCACAGCACCACACTACGACTCCAGAGCAATATATAATAAGAGAGATTTTTGTGTGCACAAGATGTGCCAACTGATTTGTGGATAATGGTACATACTCTCATTTGGAGCAATTGGAACATGAGAGGTTGTGAAAAACTACTCTGACAGTAGAGTGAACAGAAATAGCTTCAGTGGGAGTTCTAATTCATATTATATCTGGACAAAGACGTATGCACTTTTACGAGAGTGAAGTGGACCAGCTGGAGGAAGCCAATCTTTAATAGAAAGAATTGCATTTAAATAGGCACCTGATAGGATTGAATCTGCTCTAACAGAAAGAAATTAGAGTAGTATCATTAGATGAAAAAAGTAAAGAAAGGAAGGCGGTAATAGGCAATCAGCTATAGAACATGTCATTGACACTTTAGAATGTTTTTCTAGAACATCCATCCTCATCAGTGAGCTCTCAAAAGAATCCATTAAAATGACCCTATGAGAGAACACCCTGAAGTTGACATTTGAATGTCTGTAACCCTGTAGGATAAGCACTGGATTGAAATTCACAGGTCAGGAGTTCAAACTCACCAGCTGTTTCTTGTAAATCCGATATAGATAGGAATGCTATGAATCAGAACCAATTCAATGGCACGTAACAAGAACAACAACACCCAAAGGGCATCAAAGTCTAGTTAAAATTGCTCCATTTAAGTAAGGCATCTGGTGCCCTTTACCACTTCTCACTCCCCTGTTTCAACTCTAGAGAAAATGAAGATTCATTGTGAGGTACATGAATGTAGGAGTAAAGTGAGGAAAAACGAAAAACCTGACAATGACCTTCCTCCAAATGGCAGACGTGTACTTTGAGGCAAATCTAAGCTGAGTTGAGCTGGAATAGAAGTGAGAAGGAAATTTTAAATAGATAAGATATTGAAGTTTAGGTGTGGTACCTGGTGACCTTTTAAATGTCCCTAAATGAAACAACAATTGTGAGGATGGTGCAGGACTTGGCAATATTTTGTTTTATTGTACATAGTGACTTTATATATTGGAACTGACTCAATGAAATCTAATAATAAAAACAACAACAATATGATCTAGCCAGGAGATAGTAAGGGAAATGTGGCAGAGGCTGACTAAAAGGTAGGAGGAAAACTAATTCAATACCTTGTTTCATCCCACCAAATGCATTTCTTTAAGTAAACAGATAAAATACAAATCATATTACCTAAATCAGTTTGTCATACTGCGGTGGCTTGTGTGTTGCTGTGATTCTGTAAGCTACACCACTGGTATTTTAAATACTAGCAGGGTCACCCATATTGGATAGGATTCAAGTGAACTTCCAGACTAAGAATGACTAGGAAGAAGGAGACACAGATTACTTCCAAATATGTAGTCACTGACAATATTGTGAAAAACATTGGAACACTATCAGCACCAGAATATTGAATATTGAAACATTATGAGAAGCACTACAACACTGTCAGATATAGTGCTGGAAAATAAGCCCCTCAGGTTGGAAGGAACTCAAAATACGAACAAGGAAGGGATGCCTACTCAAAATAAAGGTAACCATAAAGACACAAATGGACTACAGATTTCAAGACCTTCATTGGCACAACTCAAAATGAGGATAAACTGTTGTAAATATCCATTAATAATTAGAACATGAAATGTCTGAAGTATGAATCCAGGAAAATTGGAATTTGTCAAAAATGAAATGGAACGCATAAACATTGATACCCTAGAAATTAGTGTGCTGTAAAGGACTGGTATAGATCATTTTGAATCTGACGATCACATAGTTTACTATATCAAAAATGACACATTGATGAGTAATGATGACATGTTCATCATTAAAAACAACACTTCAATATGTATGTTGAAGTACAGCACTTTCTGTTACAGGAAAATAACCATATGCTTATTAGGAAGACCAATTAGTACAAATATTATTCAGATTTACACACCAATCACTAAAGCCTGTGATGATGAATTTAAAGAATTCTATAACAACTTGTTCAGTCTGGAACTGATCAAACATACAATCAGGATGTATTGATAATTACTCATGATTTAAAGGAATGCAGTTTGGTAACAAAGAGGAAGATCACTAGTAGGAAAATATGGACTTGGTGATAAAAACAATGCTGGAGATCACTTAATAAAATTTTGCATGACCAGTGATTTCTTCATTGCAAATGTCGTTTTTTAAGTACCATACAAGAAAGCTATACACATGGACCTCACCAGATGGAAAATGCAGAAATCAAATTGATTCCATCTGTGGAAAGAGACAATATAAAGATTCATATAATCAGCCAAAAGAAGGTCAGGGGCACATTGATTATGGAACAGATCATCAATTGCTCCTATGCATGTTCAGACTGAAGTTGCAGAAAACTAAATCAAGTCCATGAGATCCAAAATATGGCCTTGAACATATCCCACCTGAATTTAGAGTTCACCTCAAGAACAGATTTTATAAATTAGACTCTAATGAATTTAGGCCAAGAGAGTTATGGGACGAAATTAAAAACATCATACAGGAAGAAAGCAAAAGATCATTAACAACGTAAAAAAGAAGAAAAGACCAAAATGGATGTCAGAAGAGGCTCTGAAACTTGCCCTCCAACATAGAGATGCTAAAGTAAATGGAAGAAATGAGGAGATAAAAGAGTTGAACAGAACATTTCAAAGAGAAGTTTGAGAAAACAAAGTCAAATATTATAATGAAATGTGCCAATATCTGGAATTAGTTAAATTAAGGAAGAACATAATCAGCATTTTTCAAGCCAAGGTAACTTAAGGGGAAAAAAAATCAAGCCTCAACTTGAATATTTAAGGATTCTAGGGGGAAATCTTGAATGATGCAGAAAGCATCAAAAGAAGATGGACGGCATATACTGAGTCATTGTGACAAAAAGAAATGGTCAATGTTCAACCACTTCAAGGGATTGCATATGATCAAGAGTCAATAATACTGAAGGAAGAAGTCCAAGGTGCACAGAAGGCACTGGCAAGGAATAAGGATTCAGGAGTTTATGGAACACAAATGGAAATCTTTGAACAGATTGATGCAGCACTGGAGACACTCACTATTCTATGCCAAGAAGTTTGGAAGACAGCTACCTGGCCAAGTGATTGGACAAGATCAATATTTGTGCCCATTCCAAAGAGAAGTGACCCAATGGAATTAAGAAATCATCTGACAGTATCATTAATACCAAATGCAAGTAACATTCATATCATCAAATGCAGAGGATACAACCTTTCTTGCTGAAAGCGAAAAGGACTTAAAATACTTACTGATGAAAATCAAATACCACAGCTTTCAGTATGGGTTACACCTTAATGCAAAGCAAAGAAAAATCTTCACTAATGGACCAATAAAAAACATCAAGACAAATGAAAAAAAGATTGAAGTTTTAAAGACTTCATTTTGCTTGCATCCAGTATCAACACTCAAGGAAGCAGCAGTCAAGAAGTCAAAGGAAATATTGCGTTAAGCAAATCTGCTGCACAACACCTCTTAAAGTGTTCAAGTACAGAGATAACAGTTTGTGGGCTATTGTGTACCTGATGCTTGTTGTCATTGTTATTGTGAAGTGCTGTGGAGTTGGTTCCAACTCATAGCAACCCTGTAAGATTTCCGAGTAGTGGCTGATGAGTTTGAACTGCCAACCTTGAGCTTCCAACTGACATTGAAGTCTAGTGCATTAACCCACAGTGACACACCAGGACTGCAGTGCCTTACCCTAGCCAATAGCATGTGAATGGACAATGAATAAGACTGTAGAAGAATTGATGCATTTGATGCAATGGTGTTGAAAAAGAATATTGAAAGTACCTTGGGCTGCCAGAACAAATAAATATGTGCTGGACGATGTGCAGCCAGTATGCTCCTTAGAAGACAGGATGCCCAGGCTTTATCTCTCATATTTCAGACATATCCTCGGGAGACACCAGTCCCTGTAGAAGGACATCATGTTTAGTAAAATGGAGGTTCAGTGAAAAAGAAGAAGATCCCCAATGACACAGATTGGCATAGTGGCAGCAGCAAGGGTCTCAAGCATGACAATGATTATGAGAATAGCACAGGACTAGGCAGTGTTTATTTCTGTTGTACAACAAGATCACGAGCAACAACAACAACAGCAGTATGTAGGAATTATTATAATTATTAAAACACTGTATGTGTCACTATAGTGATGTTACATAGAATGAAAACTGAGTTGCATAGCTACTAAGTGCAAAAATAAGACTTCCAAACTTGTTAGCTTGGCTGCGTAGCTTATGTTCTTTCCAAATATACACTTTTGCTAAGATTCATATGGTTAAATGCTTGGCTAGTAACCATAATATTGGCAATTCTAATCATCTACCATAGAAGAAATTCTTGGTGATATTGTTGTTGTTGTTAAGTGCCATCTAGTCAGTTCTGACCCATAGCAACCCTGCATAGCGTTTCCTAGGAGAGACTGGTTAGCATGAACCACTGGCCTTGTTTAAGTCAACTTTACAGTCCAGTGTAGTGGTTATGAATCGGGTTGCTAACCTCAGGGTTAGCAGTATGAAACTACCAGCTGTTCCAGGGGAGAAAGATGAGGCTTTCTGCTCCCGTAAAGATTTAGAGCCTCGGAATCCCTGTACAATACAAGGTCACTGAGTCAGAACCGACTCCACGGCACACAACAGCAACAGCAGCAGAAATTACCCACAGTACCACACCAGAACTCTATATCTAGTGATATGCTTCCAAAAATTCACAGCCATTGAAACACTGATATGAACTGACCTGAAGGGAACTTTTTAAAAAATGCTTTTGCTAAGTGTATATATGGGAGAAATTATGGTCTTAGGCACTGGAAGATAAGCAAGGTATACCCTAAATCTTTCTGCTCTAGTATCGTATACATTACCCACATCCACTGCCATAGAGTAGATTCTAACTTGTAGCAACCCTATACGAATAATAGCTTGACTCCCTAGGATTTCAGAGGCTATGAATCTTTATGGAAACAGAAACCCTCATCTTTCTCCTGAGGATTGACTGGTGGTTTAGAAATGCTGACCTTGCATGTAGCAGCCCAATGCTTAGCCTACTATGCTGTCTGGTTTCCTGAAGACATCAACTGTTGTTATTAAGGGCTGTTGAGTTAGTTCAAACTCATAGTCACCATGTATTAGGTTTTTTGAGGAGAAGTTGGTGGTTTGAATCACCAATATTCGTTGACGAAGCCTTACATTTGACTGTAAGTATTAATGAAATCCTTAGAATTTCAGATGGATAGGAAGACTTACCATTGTGAAAATGTCAATACTACCCAAAGCAATCTACACATATAAAGTATTCCCAATCCAGATTCCAATGATATTCTTTAAAGAGATGGAAAAAAAAAAAAAAAAAAAACAATTACAAACTTTATAAGGAAAGGAAAGAGATGCAGGATTACCAAAGCACTGCTTAAGAAGAAGAACAAAGTTGGAGGCCTCTCACTCCCTGATATCAAAATTTACTACATGGCTACAGTGGTCAAAACAGACTGGTACTGGTACAAGGAAAGATACATAGAGAAGTGGAACAGAATTGAGAATCCAGAAATTAACCCTTCCACATACAGCCAATTGACCTTTGACAAAAAGGGCCAAAGTACATTGAATGGGGAAGACATAGTCGCTTCAACAGATAGTACTGGCAGAACTGGAAATTGATATGCAAAAGATTAAAACAAGACCTTTAGCTCATGTTATATACAAAACCCAACTCAGTATGGATGAAAGACCTAAATGTCAATCACAGAATTATAAAGATCATCAATGAAAAAATAGGGAGAAATTTAAGGGCTCTAATCTGGGCCAAAAGAACCAATAGATCTGTTTTGGAAGAAGTGCAGCCAGAGTGCTCCTTGGAGGCCAGGATGGCTAAGCTTCGTCTCTCATACTTTGGACATGTTGTCC
This sequence comes from Chrysochloris asiatica, assembly GCF_000296735.1. Classification (NCBI taxonomy): domain Eukaryota; kingdom Metazoa; phylum Chordata; class Mammalia; order Afrosoricida; family Chrysochloridae; genus Chrysochloris; species Chrysochloris asiatica. The sequence continues at coordinate 2,101,991 of NW_006408649.1, read as the reverse complement.
GGAGGAAACAATT
>NW_006408649.1:2090745-2099027 GCF_000296735.1 Chrysochloris asiatica | reverse complement strand
GACCCAACAGAATGCGGAAATCATCAGACAATCTCTTTGATATCTCAAGCGAGTAAAGTTTTGCTAAAGTTAATACAGAAACAGCTACAATCATACATTGCTGGTGGGAATGCAAAAATATCCAACCACTCTGGAAAACATTATAGTGCTTCCTCAGAATTTTAGAAATAGAAATACCATATAATCCAGCAATTCCTCTACTTGGTACATATCCACAAGAAATACGAGCCATAACACAAATAGATATATGCACACCAATGCTCATAGCAGCACTATTAATAATAGCCAAAAGATGGAGACAGCCTAAGTGCCCATCAGTTGAATAAACAAACTTTGGTAATAAACACAACTTTTTCTACCTTGAAGAATAACAAGGAAACTGCAGACCACCACATAACATAGATGAACCTTGAGGACATTATGCTGAGTGAAATTAGTCAGTCACAAAAGGACACACATTGCATAAGACCATTATTGTAAAAGCTTAAGAAAAGATACCCATACTAAAAGGGAAAAAAAAAATATTCTTTGTTGGTTACCAGTGTGTAAGGTGAGCAAGGTGGTTTGGGGGAGGTGGAACGAGGTGACGGTATAACTCAGAGTAGGGGGCAGACACATCATAGTTTGGGTGTTGTGGAGGGCAATACATAAGAAGGGGGAGGGGGTGGAATAACAAGGTAGGTAAGGGAACACTGAAACAGGTTTGCATGGGCTAAATGGGACAGAGGTAAATAGTGATGCATGATCAAACTTGGAACAACAGGGCTCTGTGATACAGGCATAGTTTGAAAAGGGGAAATAATACTAAGGTGCCTGACTGTCCTATGAATATTGGTTTCCCTTAGCTACTACTGTAAAATAAACTTGAGTGGGATAGAAAGGCACGTCAGACAACATGATTACAGAAAATTTGTAAGCCCATCTTCAGTCTGATTGGAATACCTAAAAGGGGTACTACAACTTGTCCAGTGAAATAGGCCTCTTGTGGAGCCTTTGCAGTGTATAGAACCTTAGGTGGAATCCTGAGCCCTATCCAGAACCTTCTCTGAAAGTTTGCTTATTTTGAGAGAAAAATATAAGTTAGAGATTTGTGTTTTGTGTCTCAGATTATAATCAGGAGGAAGAGAATCTATAGAGCAAAGGAAAAAGGAAACAGTTCTTTATACTGATTTATAGGAGAGCTTTTGAAAACCCCAAGAATGAAAAGGTGCCAAAGAAGATGAGGGAGAGAAAGGCCACTCATATCAGGGTTGTCAAGCAAGCTTTCACAGAGAAAAAGATAAAAGGTTACTGTTCAAGCTGCATGATGTTTAGCAGGTGTTATCCCTTTGAAGCAAAACCATGCCCTTGAGTTACATTGAAATACTTTGCAAATGGTAGGTACAATTTTTCAGTTGGAGATGGGTCAGCATGTTGAACAGTTGTGGCTGCACTATGGGACTACACCCATGAATTTATATAGGTTTGACAGAGGATACTTCTACATGCATGTTTATCTATACTGACAATATAAACATAAATACAGTAGAGAATGTTGTTGTTGTTGAGTGTCTTTGAGTCAGTTCTGACTGAGCAATCCTGTATTAGGTTTCCAAGGAGAAGCTGGTGAGTTTGAACTGCTGACCTAAAGGTTCAAACCAACTTTGTGGTCCAATGCATTATTCTTCATACAAGGTGCAAAGTTATGGAAACATTTTAGTTATAATCAAATACCTTGAGGGAATGAGTCACTAGCCTAAGACCCAATAGTCTCGTGGGACACCAAGTTCAATTGGCTTAATAGTCCACAAAGACAACATTCTAAATACTACTTTGGTGAGTAGAGATGGCCATCTTAAAAACTTGTGAGTGACCATCTACTGTTGTTAGGGACCATTGGGTTGGTACTAACTCGTAGCAACCCTTTTCACAAACAACAAAACACTGTCTGTCAGTGTGCCACCCTCACAATCGTTGTTATGCCCCAGTCCATTGCTGCTGCCATTATGCCAATCCATCTCATTGAGGCTCTTCCTCTTTTTCATTGACAGTCACTTTACCAAGCAGGATGTCCTTCTCTTGGGACTGGTCCCTCCTGATAATATGTCTGAATTACGAGAGACAAAGTCTGGCCATCCATGTTATGGCTGTACTTCTTCCAACACAGATATGTTTGTTCTTTTGGCAGTCCATGGTACTTTCAATATTCTCCTCCAACACCATAACTCAAATGCATCAATTCTTCTACAGTCTTCCTTATTCACTGTTAAACTTTCACATGCATATGAGACTATTGACAATACCATGGGTTGGGTCAGGCACAAACTGATATTTTTGCTATTGGATACTGTAGAGAAGTTTTGTGCAGCAGATTTAACTAATGCAATATGTGTTTGATTTCTTAACTGTTTTTTCCATGAGTGTTGATCATTTATCTGAGCAAAATGAAGTCTTTGATGACTTCAATCTTTGCTTCATTTATCTTGATGTTACTTATTGGTCAAGTGGTAAGAATTTTTACATCTAAAGTGCAACTATTGGTCTCTTCTTTTCTGGAGCAAAGAAGAATGAAGAAAGAATTAGTGCAATGGACTAACAGACCACGAAAACCTCAGTTTCCATGACTTTGAGACCAGATGAACTATATGGTGCTCAACTAACTCTACTGACCACTCAAACACATGTCACATTAGAAAATCTTGGATAGAGTAGGAGAAAAATATGCACAGACTTAATGGTTTGATGGAATCCTTATGTGGGGCTATAAGTAGCAGATTACCAACCAAAAGGTCAGCAGTTCAAACCTATCAGTCACATCTCCAAAACCATGTTCAGAGTACCTATTAGTTGGAACTGACTCAATGACACTTAACAACAACGCTGGTCAAACGGAGACCGATGGAACCCCAAGACTATAGCCCTTAGTCATTCTTCAGGCCTGGAAGTGAACTCACCACTGAGGCTCAATTTTTAACCAATTATAAGGTGAAAAATAATTGTTAGGCAGGTATGCACTTCTTAGAGATCAAAAGTTAGCATTCACCTAAGGACAAAGTTAAGAAGGTAACAAGGGTTAGGGAAAAAGGAGAAATGGAAACTGGAAACACAGGGAGGAAGTGGGATAAGTGATGTTACACTGTGGAGAATGGAGTCATCAACATGAAACAAAATGTATTTAAATCATTGACTGGAAAACTGATCTTCTCTTTAAACCACCCAGTTCACACTGATAAGTAAAAAACAAAGCAATATTAAGGATGATAAAGCTGTTAGGAGTCAAAGAATATATCAGATAAGCTATGGACTGCTTTGACCAAGTAATTCCACTATTGCTCTAAGAATCCGGAAAGAAGTAAAAGGTTCTTGCTCAAAGGTATTCACCACAGGTTTTTTTTTTTATAATTATGAAATATTTACTAGCAACCCAAGCCTAATAATATAAAAATAGTTTATAAAATCATAGCAATGTTACTGTAATAAATAAAATAAATATTTAATAGTGTTAATATATAAAGAATGAGTATATTATGTTTATTTTTAAATCTGGATTATAAATTACCTTCACAATTAACATCTTTGTAAAAATAATTTAAAAAACAAAAATATCAAGAAATAAATAATTTAAAATATTACCAAATATTGATCAGAGAGGCTAAGATCAGAGGTGGGAATTCCCTTTTTTATTGAATTTTCAATATTATCTATTAATAATTATGCTTCCTTTAATAACAGAGAAAATAAACTTTTTAGAAGTAGCTTAAATAATAACTGAGACCTGAAGTATGTGTGTGTGTATGTATCTGTATATACATGTTTAACTTTACCACTAGTACTTTAACTTAGATTAGCTCACCTCTCTGAGGCTCAAATATATCACCCTTAATATAAACATGCTGTACTTGATGATAATGATAGCAAATCCCAAAGTTCTATATATTTGCTATGTTGTCAAATCGTTTCTTCAAGTGATCACTTTGTTCAGATATTTAAGGAAAAATATAAACTATTTTATAATCATCATTTTTTATTTATTGTGTAGTGAGTAAATATGAACTTAGCTTTGGCCAAGTTATATTGGAAAAAACAGAAGACAGACCTCATCACTGCACAGCTTATAATTCTGAAATTTACACTTAAATTTTTCTCTTAGGGAAAGCACAATATATAGCCTGCTAATTCGTAAGACCGGCTGTGCTATTTTCTTTCATGGAAAGTAGAACTAAACATTTGAGAATTTAAATCACACAAAAAGACATTAGTAAATCTTTGCTCTTTTATGTAAAGCTAGGATTTAAGCTACATAATATACTTTTCAAATAAAAGTGGACTACATGAACATCAATGGACATCAAATATCTAAACCAGGCACAGACATGGATTAGCTACACAGCAGCATGGCCAAAGGCATATTTTGCTCTTTCTCTACTTCTGAACACTCCACACTTGTCTTCTTTTAGATCTTCATAGTCAAAATCACCAGCTCAAATAAATTGACACTTTTACTTGAAACGTTCCATTCATACTCGGTGGCCTTATGCCAACCTTTGTTTAACAAGCCTCTAAACATTTTACCTAAGGGGATGAGACCACAATTTGGAATTCAGCAACAATCTAATACATCATAGGCCAGGTACCCAGTGAATTAGATTTCTGGGTAGAAAATATCAAAGGGATAAATATATAACCCAAAATAAATAACAAAATGCAAAAAGATCTTCTGGATTAGATGACGGCAGGCATATTTTCTTATACCACTTCACTACTAAACTCATTCAGTGAATGAAAAAGCAAAATAAAGAAGTTCCATATAAAAGAAACCTAGGATGTATCTAGGATATTACCATTTTTCTTTTTACTTATATGTTTAACTTTTTATCTTGAGCTTATCAAAGTTTAACCTAGCAGATCATCAGTTTTACATTCAATAAATCATATACTTTCATTTCAATGATTACAATCCCTTCTATGTAACATCAATGATCCTATTTCCTCCCTATAATTCTTGTTTCCATACCACTCTTCTTCCCAACCTTTCTGAACTTTTTCCTAAGGTAAATGCTGCCCTTCTGATCTTGAATGGTTGACCATTCCATGGTGAGCATGGTGACTATTCTGATTCCATGGTGTTGTTTGCCCTATATCCCTATCTACTACTTGATTGAAAATTGAACCACGGATTTCATTTCCAGACCTGAAGGATGACTGTGAACCACAGTCTTGGGTTTCTCCAGTCTCTTTCTGATCAGTAAATCCAGTCTTTTTTTATATATAATTTTGAATTCTATTCCACATTTTTTCCTACTCTATCCAGGACATTCAAATGTGATCACTTTCAGAACTGTTGGTGAAGGTAGTACTAATTCTTCAGATCTCAGGGTAGTGGAAACTGATGCTCACATGGTCTGTTCATCCACCTGACAAACTGATCCAAACTTTCTCCAAGTTTTATCATTCTTCTTTCCTCCCCACAGGGAGAGACTAATAGGTTGCACTTTACATGTCAACTCATGAGCTTTTAAGATCCCAACTTCTACCCACCAAAGTAAGATGTGGAACATTGTCTTTGGGAACTATGTTATGCCAAATGACCATGGTGTTCCCTGAGACTATGGTCCTGAGTCCTGAGGCCCAGCAACTAATTCCCTCAAGGTCTTTGGTAATATATAGGACGTTTTCATAAATTTGCTCCCTGTGTGCTCTAACAGATTCATAGATATGTTTGCAGCACAAATATCCTCTATTAAACTTTTATATATTTGTGGGTATACTCCCACTATCTCTCGCGTACCTGTTTAGCCTGTGTATTTGTCCATATATTTACCCTTAGATCACTGTTGTTGCAAGGCTCTGTGTAGAAGAGTATCAACCTCTTTCATTCCTTCCTGTGTCTTCTCCAGATATTCTCATTCATCTACCAACCTTCCTCTTGTATATTGTCATCACCCTCACCCAAATTAACACCTGTCTACCCTCTAGCCCTGGCATGACAATGTGAATAAGCACTGGACTGTTAACTTCAAAGTTGGGAATTCAATTCCACCAGTCACTATGATGCAGAACTGATTCAATGACACACCACCATCACTACCACAACAACCCTCTAGCCAATGAATTACTCTTCCTTCCCTCCCACCCATAGTAACTATCAAAAAATATTTCTCTTAGCATTAAAACTTTATTTTTTGACTTTTTATAATAGTGGTCTTGTATAATATTTGTATTTTTGTGATAGGCCAATTTCACTCAGCATAATATCCTACAGGTTCATCCTTGTTATATATGAGGCTTTTCGCAAATTTATCGTTATTCTTCAATGTTGCATAGTATTCCATTGTATGTACTAAAATTTGTTTACCCATTCTTCCACTGATGGACATTTAGGTTTTCTCATTCTTTTTGCTACTGTGAACAGTGCTGTAATGAACATGGGTGTGCATATATCCATTCATGACACAGCTCTTATTTCTTGAGGATATGTACCAAATAGAGGGATTGCTGGGTTTTATGGTTTTGTATACAGGAGTCTTGGTGTCTCACTGTAGGATAAGACCTCAACCACAAGGTTGGTCTGAACTACTAGGTTGGCTGTTCAAACTCACTAGCTGATCCTTGGAAACCATATATGAATCACTATGAATCAGAACTAACAGCAGCAACAATGGCATTGCTATTTCCAACTTTTTGATAAAGTGTTATACTGTTTTCCATAGGAGTTGCCCCATTTTACAGTCCCACCAGCAGTGTAGGAGAGTCCCAGTCTCTTTACATTCTTGTCAGCATTTGTTGTTTTCTCTATTGTTGAGCATTGCTGTTGATGCTGCAGTGAGATGGTGTCTCATTGTTTTGACTTGTTAAAATAGATTAAGAAACACAATTCAAAATGGCGTTAATAATTTGGACTATATCAGAATTAAATTTTTCTGCAAGATGAAGTTACCATTACAAAAAAGCTAAGACAATGACAATATGAAAGAAGTTATTTGCAATATACATGACAAAGAATTTTCACCTTCTGGAAATAGGTTAATATGTAGAAGAAAGATTATAGGGAAAATATTGTTTGAACCAAGTATGTAATTCTCAGAGGATACAGCCAATAAATGTGAAAACATGTACAATCTCAGAAATCAGCAAAGTGTTAACTAAACAATGAGAGTCAGTTGCACGATCTTCAAATAATTCACAGAAGTTAGAATGTTTGACATTACCAGCTGTTGGCAAAATGGGAGAGAATTTTATTTTATGAAAATAAAATGTTCATACTCTAGTGTGAACATTTATAAAAATTAATTTAGGGAATTTTTTAAAAAAAATTAGCAAAATTGAAATGAATTCACACTACCATACATTTCTGTTCCATATTTTACACTATAAAAATATATTACATACATTTACCAGTAACAATGTACAAAGATGTTTAATATAGAATTGTTTGTAATAGTAAAACACTAGAAACAACTTAAATGTCTACTGCATCATTTGTTGTTGTTGTTGTTGTTATGTGCTGTGGAGTCGATTTCAACTCATAGCGACCCTGTACAGGGTTTCCGAGGCTGTAAATCTTTACGGGAGCAGAAAACCTCATCTTTCTCCCACGGAACAGCTAGTAGTTTCGAACTGCTGACCTTGCGGTTCGCAGCCCGATTAGTAACCACTATGCTACCAGACTGCATCATAGCATAAAAAATACTTTGAAAATGAAAATAAGCCACCATTTATCCATATAATATTGAATCAAATAATTGTGAAGTGATAAATACAGAATGATGCATTAAAATAAAATAAAATGCAAATATCATAACTACAAAGAAGGAATGGAAATAAATACACTAAATTCGGTTTAATTTATGAAGAAAGTTTTAGTAATGCAATTGAGAAACAAAAGGTATTTCTTTTTCCCAATATGTTATATTACTGGAGTACAGATGATAAAACAGAGTTCTGGTGTGGTCTGTAGATTAATGCTCCAGACTACAAAGGTGTTTGATCTACAAGGTCACCAGCTGCTCCTTGGAAATCCTATACAAGGTTGCTGTGGGTTGCAACTAACTCTAGAGCACTTAACAACAACATAACAACAGATGATAAAATAATTTTACTAATTATGAATGTTGGGTATATGACTGACTGATATTTAACTTTTTATGATTAAAACATAGCAGTCAGTGATTGTTGTTGTTTTTAGGTGTCACTGAGTCAGTGCCGACTCATAGTGACCTTATGCACAGCAGAACAAAACACTGCCCAATCCTGGGCCAACCTCACTACCATTGCCAAGCTTGAGTCCATTGATGCTGCCACTT
>NW_006408649.1:2089364-2090645 GCF_000296735.1 Chrysochloris asiatica | reverse complement strand
CATTGATGGACTCAAGTGTGGCAGCGGTAGTGAGGTTGGCCCAGGATTGGATATTGTTTCGTTCTGCTGTGCATGGGGTCACTATGAGTCGGTTCCGACTCGATGGCTCCTGACAACAACAACAACAATCCGGGCACACACAGACTACCAAGCATTGTAAAAATTGCACAAGCAAAAGAAGACAAAATAGATTATTGGGACATTGTAAAAATTATAAACTTATTTATATCAAAGGATTTCACCAAAAGAGTAAAAAGGGAGCCCAGAGAATGGAAAAAAACATTTTTGCAATTATATATCAGAAAAGGGACTAATTTCTAATATCTATAGGAAACTATAACACCTCTACAAGAAAAAGCTATGTAATACAATTAAAAAATGGGCACAGGTATTTAACAAACACTTCACCAAGGAAGACATTTGGGCAGCCAACAAACACATGAAGAAATGTTCACGATCATTAGCCATTGTTGTTAAGTGCCGTCAAGTCAGTTCAGACCCATAGTGATCCTATATAGAGTTTCCGAATAGTAGCTGGTGAGCTTGAACTACCAGCCTTGCAGTTCAAATGGCTTTGCAGTCTGGCACATTAACCCATAGTGCCACACCAGAACTCCATTAGAGAGATGCAAACCAAAACAGAAATGAGATATCATCTCACACCAACAATAACAGCCCAGTTCAATAATGCAGAGGACAATAAATGCTGGTGATAATGTGGAGAGACTGGGTTCCTCCTACATTGCTGGTTGTTGTTGTTGTTGTTGTCAGGTGCCATTGAGTCAGAACTGACTCATAGCGACTCCATGCACAGCAGAACGAAACAATGTCTGATCCTGGGCCAACCTCACTACCGCTGCCACACTTGATGCCACCTGGCTAATCCATCTCGTTGGGGGTCTTCCTCTTTTTCTCTGACCCTCTATCTTACGCAGCATGACATCCTTCTTCAGCGACTGTTCTCTCCAGACAACGTGGCCAAAGCAGGAGAGACGAAGCTTAGCCATCTTGGCTTCCAAGGAGCACTCTGGTTGCACTTCTTCCAAAACAGATCTATTGGTTCTTTTGGCAGTTCACGGCACTTTCAGTATTCTCATCCAACACCGCAACTCAAAGGCATCAATTCTTCTACGATCTTCCTTATTCACGGTCCAGCTTTCACATCCATATTGAAAATACCATGGCTTGGGTCAGGCACACCTGACTACTCAAGCTAACATCTCTGCTCTTCAACACTTTAAAAAGTTCCTGTGCAGCAGATTTGCCCAATGCAATACGTCA
>NW_006408649.1:2081109-2089264 GCF_000296735.1 Chrysochloris asiatica | reverse complement strand
ACTCAAATACATAAATTCTCCTATGGTCTTCCTTATTCACTGTCCAGCTTTCACATGCATATGAGGTTATTGAAAATACCATGGCTTGGGTCAGTCTCACCTTTGTCCTCAAGCTGACGTCTTTGCTCTTCAACACTTTAAAAAGGTCTTGTGCAGTAGATTTGCCTAATGCAATATGTCATTTGATTTCTTGACTGCTGCTTCCATGAATATTGATAGTTGATCCAAGAAGAATGAAGTCCTTGACAACTTTAATCTTTTCCCCATTTATAAGAATGTTTATTGGTCCAGTGGTCAAGATTTTTTTTTCTTTCATGGTGCCTTTAAAATTCTACTCCAACACCAACACTTCAAATGAATCAATTCTTCTATGGTCTTCCTTAAAAATTGTAGAATTTTCACATGCGTATGAGGCTATTGAAAGTACCATGATTTGGGTTGGGGCACCTTAGTTCTTAAACTAACATCTTTGCTCTTCAACACTTTAAAGAAGTATTGTGCAGCAGATTTGCCCAATGCAATAAGTTGTTTGCTTGGTTCCTGTTGTCTCTTCTTTTCCTCTAACTGTGACCATTTGTAATGGAAATGTCTACTTGCAGCCTGTTCTGTTGCTACTTTGAAGCATATAACTTGTATTCTAGATCCACAGATGATAAGAAATTCTTCCCCGTGTTGAAATTTAGACTTAGAAGACTTCAGGGATAATATGATGAGGTTAAAGTGTTATGCACGTGGCAAGGACATGAATTTTGAGAGGTCAAAGTGTCAAATGTCATGTATTGAATGGTGTTCCCCAAAATATGTGTTGTCTTAGCTAGGTCATGATTTTCACTGGTTTGGAAGCTATATGATGATCCACCAATATGGAATCTGATGTGATAAATTAATAGTGGAACTAAGGGTGGGATATGCCACCCTTGGAGTCTTAACATGGTGATGTATAAGAAGCATTGAACTTCTACCACAAAGTGTTGTTTTTAAGTGGCTTGGAGTTGGTTCCAACTCATAGTGACTCTGTATAAGGTTTCCAAGTAGTGGCTGGTGGGTTTGAACCACTGACCCTGTGGTTAGTATCTCAGTGCTTATCGTACAGTGCCGCACCAGATAAGTGATCCAAACACAAAAACTGCTCCTCGGAAGTCCTATGCAGGGTCACTATGAGTCAGAACCAATTCAATGGCACTTAACCAAGAATATGACTTACTCTTAATCCCAATACAACTATTATCAGATATAAGGGAGATTCCTAGGAGCGTGGCAAAAAACTTTATTTTACAAGAGATAAAATGAGAGAGGAATGAGCAGAGAATGGCCCCTACTGTCACCAAGAAAATAGAGCAAGTATTGAAGTGTGTCCTTTGGACTGGGATCTGCACTTGAAGATCGTAAGACCAGGGAAAGATTGATGCCAAGATATATGGAGATCTTCAAGGAATTCTGGGCCTAAAGATGCAGGAGGGAGACAAGGACCTTTTCTAGAAGTGGGGCCCTGAATTTGGACTTCTTGAGTCACAGACTATGAACAAATAAGCCTAAATTTGTTTAAACCATCCGCTTGTGCTATTTCTTTTATAGCAGCACTGGATAACTAAGAGAGAGGATGTAGTATCTGTACCAGCCACTAGTACTGAAAAGCTAAACTTTATCTTCTGTTCATCAGAATTTATCTCAGCCAGAAAGCTGAATGACATTCATAGGCATCTTGAAGTTGTGAAGGCAAGCACATTTTAGGTTTAAAATTTGTTTTCTCAGACATACACGTGGGAGATGAATACCAGCTGTCATATAGTATATAATAAGAGAGATCATGCCAGAAAAGATGAAGCAGCTCATGTTTGATGGCTTCAATTTTTCCCTTTGAAATACGAAGCAAGGTCATCAGTTGTGAGTGATGAAGGGATAGTTTGAGAAGAAAATTATCTTTGAGATAGTCACTTTGGATCATAGTAAAAAGAGATATTATAGTCACACAGAAGGATTTCTAGGCAATTCTTCTTTAAGCTAAGTGATCATGCAGGTAAAACAGAACTAGTTGTGTGATTTTCATCAGTAATAGTCAACTGCTTGGGTACAGACCTGAAGATATACATCATATTTTCTATCTGGAGTGAAAAAGAAAATAATATATAGTTAAAAGAATTGACATCATTTTCAAGAATATAATCATAGTAATGGGTCACACAATGTATGACCAAAGAGCTAAAAACTGAGATTCATAAACAATAAGAAAAGAATGAGGTCTTTGATGTAAAATTCTTGATGGAATTTTAAAAGAGGGCAAATGTTTTTTACATATATACTGATCACAATTAAAATGTTATTAGAAAACAGGCAAGAAATAAGTTTCCTGAACAAGATGTTTAATATTGTGGTTGGTTGCAAAGGTTATCTCGTATTTGTTGTTGCTGTTAAGTGCCATCATTGAATTGGTGCTGACTCATAGAAACCTGTATAGGATTTCTGAGGAGCAGCTGGTGCATTTGAACTGCTGACCTTTCAATTGGAAGTCTAGTGTTTATCATATAGTACCACACACCAGAACTCTAATCCAGTATTAATTGATGCAATTTCCAGAGTATAAACTTGTAAAAAAAAATTGAAAATAACATGACAGATGTTCAAAAGAGAAAAGGCTAAGATGCTTCATCTAAGTAGAGGTTGATGTCCTTAATAATGATGATATAAGTTAGGGTGAAGGCAAAGAGTATGGTTGAACGGGTTTTAAAAAATGAAGAAGGGACAAGAAAAACAAACTGGTTGTATGACATGACAATGAGCATGAGGAGATAAGAGGTCCTAACTACATGGTAAGAACTTCCTTCATTACATAACATAACCAATGCAATTCGTTTTATTGAGTTGTACACATGAAAAATGCTGACTAGGCAAATGTCAAGTTGCATTGTGTCCCCTGACAATATGTGTTGTAAATCCTAACCTTTATGCTTTGGGTTTAGTTATATTTGAGAATGGGTTATCTTTGTTATGTTAGTAAGGAAGGACTAGTATATGATGGGAGTCCTGGTGTGGTACTATAAGATAAGAATAGGACTGTTAACCACAAGGCTGTGAATTCAAATTCACCAGTAGATCCTTGGAAAAACTACACAAGGATTTGCTATGAGTCAGAAACCCCTTAACAGCACTTAACAATATGAAGCCAATGGTGTATCTTAAATCAATCTATTCTGAGATAGAAAAGAAATTAAACAAGTAAGTGAAAGAAGCAGAAATGGGGAAGAAAGATGCTAAGTCACGTGAAGATTGCCCAGGAACAAGAGCTCAGAGACAAGGATTTTCTTCAAGACCTGACAGAGAGAGACTGCCTTTCTCTAGAGCTGGCCCCTTCAATTTAGGCTTTAGCTTCTTAAACTGTGAGAAAATGATTTTCAGACTGTTAGAGCCAGCCACTTGTGGTGTCACGGTTGTAGCATCACAAGATAACTAAAAGATCATGCTATCTGCATTTTTATGACAATGATAAAAAACAAACAAACAAACAAACAAAACACATAACACACAAACAGCCAAACAAAAACCCCAGATTTTTCCACTCTCCCCAAACAACAGAAAGGGTATAAATGATCTGAAAATGACAATGATGAGGAAGTAGACACCTAGCTAAACTACTGACTCTATTATGGTAGGGAGGCACTCAATCTAAAAATATCAATTAAGTAATAACTGAATAAAGAGCAAAGAAAGTAGTGTCCTCAGGGAGCAACATGAATTGACCTAAATAAAAATAAAGAGTAAAATGAATTTTCAAAAAAAGAAATTCAGAACATGTGAAAGTTGACAGCACTTTGTAGACACTCCAGAGAATTCAAGTGAAGATTTATAGAGGGAAAGAAAAGTGGGAAATTGAATCTTGATGAAGGATGTGTGCAGAGCAGTAACAGGAAGACAGCAAGGGTGGCAACTGTAGACCTAGAAGACAAGAATTTCAAATACAGTGAACAAGAATAGAAAATATGATGGGGTTATAAATCTCCCTGGATATTGATACTGTTTCAGGAAGCAAATAGGGATATCTGCTGGATCCTACCATATACCTTTAATTTCAGAGAATTGAAAATGTGGGGCATAAGAGAATTGGGCACAGTCTGCTCAAAAACCTAACAGAGGAATATTTGAAAGGGAGATGAATAAATTCTAACACTTGTTTTTCTTATACTGTTTCCCAACAAAATTCCCAGCCCGGAGGTAAAGTTGGGCTAGAGGAAACCAAGATTTAAGATGTAGAGCAGTAATGTGAGAGCAGGGTCATAGTTGTTGAACAAAGTCAGTTTAGCAGAAATAAATAAGTACTAATACTCACAAACACACACACACACACACACACACAAATAATTAGACAGATTTTAGATTACCCAGATGGAACCATTATAAAATCACAAGGTCCTTAGAAGAGAGTGAGAGGGGTAAGAAATAGATGTGATAAAAGAACCAGAGATTAAAGTGATGTGCTTTGAACATGGAAGATGGGGTCATGATCCAAGGAATTCAGGAGGATTCTAGGATTTTAGAATGAAGACAAACAGATTCTCCCCTACAGCCAATAGAATAAACGGTCTTGCCAACATTTTAAGTTTAGTCCTATTTAAGGCCCATTTTCTCATAGGAGACATGGAATAAATTCTCAAATTCCATGGAGAAATCAGTACTATTGATTTATTTCTGTACTAGATATAATGACTTATATGCCATATTCCAATATTTTGAAGATCGTTTTCCTTATTTAGCATACCTGATTTTAGCATACACTGTACATGACATCTTATACTTCATGGAATATGATCAATTAAAGCAAACTGTTTACAGTTAAAAATAATTGCTAGGGTACTGTCAAGCCAATCACAGTTCTAGCCATCACATTAAGGAAAATATGCCAGGAATGGCAGACTAGGGAGTAAGGCTGTGCAAATTATTTTCTGCAAAAACACAAAAAACCAGATGAAACAGATTCCGAGGATGGTCCCTGAACTCTGAGATTCAGATAAAGGGATAAATAAGTGGACCAAGTGCTTACAAGGAGAAAGAATTTGAACAGAAGCAAGAAAGGTGGTGACATGTGATTTGTGGCAGGCAACATGACCTGCTGCAGCCATTTTGAACGAGAGTGCATGGACTGAGAGCGAAAAGAGCATTCCTGTTGCAGAAACTTGTCTGCAACTTACTGAGGTAAAGGTGCAATTATTATTATTATTATTTCTTCTTTTATTTGTCTCTTTATGAACATAGCTGAAGCTTGTAAGAATAGATACCACCAAGGAAGTTCTCATGTGGATTATGCAGTGGGGTGCATAATCAAAGCTGGAAGAGACCACAGAATGATCCTGCACCAGCAGTCTCTTCAAAATCAGGCCTGGATCTCACTAGGAGAAATAGCTGCACAGATTTAAAGGGAGGAAAGAAAAGCTGGTGCTGAGAGACACAGCAGGACATTGTAAAAATTTCAGGCAGCTTTGAAGGCAAGAGTCCATTAGTTGGCACTAAAGAATTACTCTTATTTCCTGTTGTTGTTTCCTGACTGTTTTTTATCATTTAATTATTTTTTTCCAGTTTTATTGTGTTTATATTGTTTTTTTTTTTCTGGATTTTTATGGGTCTCGGTTTTACTTTTATTTTATTGGTCCTCCTGATATCTAGTAGGAGCATTTTCCCTTCTTGCCTCACCAACAAAAGACAGAAGTTTTGGCCATACAGCTTAGCCACAACTATAACCTCTAAAACCCCACAAATTGGGCAAGAGCCAATACAAGCTTCTTTACACCAGAGCAGCACCTACATCCAACATCTGCTGAAAGCACTCTGAATTGAACTGTATGAAAAGTGAACAGAGAATCACACCTCCTGATCACACCTACCAGGTGGCAATTGCAGATTGCTTAAGAATACACCAACATACATTCATCAAATTAATACAAATACACAATACTATAATGTCTAAGAAGCAGCAGAAAGTTTCTGCTCACATGCAGAAATAAGACAGAGTAGCTCAAACAAAGGACCAAGCGGAAGAGCTATAAATTACTTTTGAGGGTGAAGAAGTTTTGGAACTAACAGCAAAAGAATTAAGGATAATGATATTGAGGTGCATGCAAGTGTTACACAGAAAGAGTGAGGAAAATAAAGAAGAAGTCAGAAAAGTGCTGCATGAACAATAATACAAAGTAGTTATACTTTTCGAGATAATACAAAACCTGCAAAGAGATGTCCAGATGATCAACACTAAAATATCAGATATGGTATTGCACTGAAAGGGCAAAGGAGTAGAACTGAATCAATGGTAGTAAAAATTATCAAGTTTGAGGATAAATATCTCAATACTACTAAGAAAGAAAAACTAAGAAAAAAAGTTTAAAAATCTGAATAAAGCCTAAGGTTCATGTGGGACAACATGAAGAGGAAGAACCTACAGGCGAATGGAATTCCAGAACATGAAGTGACAAAGAAAACCACAGAAACCATCATTGAAGAATGGTTGGAAGAAAAAATCCCTAATATCTTGAAAGACTAGAAGATAAGCATTCAAAAAGCTGAATGAAGCCCAGGCAAGATAGACCCCAGAAGAAAATCACCAATACATATCATAATCAAACTCTCCAAAATCAAAGACAAGGAAAGAATCCTGAAATCAGCTAAGGAAAAATAAATGTTACCTACAAATGAAAACTCCCTCGGAAACCCTGTACAGGGTTGCTATGGGTCGGAACCGACTCGACGGCACTTAACAACAACAACAACAACAAATGAAAACTAATAAGTTTAAGCTCTGATTTCTCAGCAAATATAACGTAGGCAGGAAGACAATGAGGAGACATACAAAATATGAAAGAAAAAAAACTGCCAACCAAGAATCATATAGCTGGAAAAATGTCCACCAAATATGATGGCAAAATTAGATCATTTCAGGATAAACAGAAAGTGAAGGATTTTTTAAAATCCAAGCCAGTGCTTCAAAACATATTAAAGGGACTTCTTTGGATTTAGAACCAACAAAAGCAGACAGCAATCAGATATTGACATATGGGGCAATACCACCTGGAACTCATTCCAGATATGGAAGAGTCCAGAGAAGAACAAAATTACCAGGCTGAAAATGGGACTCTGGGATGACAGTGTACGATACGGACAACTACAAAGTAAAAGAAGAAAAAAGTATAGTTACAGAGATGGTGAGGAGGTGAGGTAGCTTGCTGGATAAAACAGATTGTTTTTAAATGAGGAAAATTTTAATAAAGTACAGGGTAAACTCAAAGAAACAATACATCTTCACACAAAATCAAGAAAAGGAAATCCAAGAAGATTTTGGAAACATTAAACTTATGAAGAAATTGACAAGAAAAAGCACAAACAAAAGGAACTCAGCACAGGAATGCATGCAGAACAAAGAAACCAGCAGCACCACAAAAAACAAACAGCAAAATTATAGCAATTATCTCATACTTATTGAGTTATAATTACACTGGATGAAAATAGATAAAATGCACCAGTCAAAAGACAAAGAGTAGCAGAATGGATAAGAAAATAGGATACTTCAATATTCTGTGTATAAGAGACACATCTTACACACAAAGACAAAAACATTACTAAAAATTAAAGGATGGGAAAAAATGTATCACGCTAATTGTAGTCAAAAAGACCTGGAGTGACAATATTAATCTCTGATAAAATACATTTTAAGGCAAAACCCAGCATAATAACAAAGATGTTATCTCATGATAAAGCATCAGTTAAACAAGAGGACATAACTGTTATAAATAACTATGCTCTCAATCAAAGAGCCTAAAAATACATAAACCAAATACTAATAGAATTGAAGAAAGAAATAGGCAATGCATACTGGTGTGGTGCTGTGGGTTAATGCCCAAACAAATGTCTTTAAAGTTTCTATTTTAGGGGGATAATGGTATTAAAAAGATCAGCAAAATAATATTTAGCAAATGCAAACACTGAAGGAGAAATGGTTTGAGCATCAATATTAGGAATCTTTAAAGCTAAGAAAAAAAATCTTTATTTAGTGTAGTGGTTACGAATCGGGCTGTGAACCGCAAGGTCAGCAGTTTGAAACTACCAGCTGTTTCGTGGGAGAAAGATGAGGCTTTCTGCACCCGTAAAGATTTACAGCCTCGGAAACCCTGTACAGGGT
>NW_006408649.1:2070891-2080094 GCF_000296735.1 Chrysochloris asiatica | reverse complement strand
GGGTTTCCAATGAGCTGCTAGTGAGTTTGAATCACTGATCTTATGGTTAGTAGTCCAGTGCTTATCCTACTGTGCCACACCAGGACTCCTTTTAAGAGAACTGTTGTGGTTGTTCGGTACAGTATAGTTGGTTCCGACTCATAGCATACCTATATAGGGTTTCAAAAGAATTGCTGGAGAGTTTGAATTGATGAGTTTGTGGTTAGCAATGCAATACTTTTCCTAGGTGCCACACCAGGACTTCATTCTAGAGAATATTGTTTTTGTCAGTTCTAGCTCATAGTGACCCTGATAGTACCTGAAAGGATTCCTTTCAGAGAATTGTTCTGCCATATGCTATCAAGTCAGTTCTACATCATAAGGACTCTGTATAGGGTTTCCAAAGAGCAGCTGATGGATTTGAATAGCCAATCTTGTGATTAGCAGTCCAGTGCTGATCCTACAGCACCATACCAGGACAGGTGTCTAGAAATAAAAGTATCACATTCTCTAAGCACAAATTAATAACTACATAAATAACAAATGTAGAAAAACAGCTCCCAATTAATATTTTATCAAAAAGCTCTCTCTTAGCCACTTCAAATCTAATCCCACTAGTTATGGCAACATGCTTAGAAAATATTTTCAGTGGCGTCACTGTAGTTTAAATTATATCTATCCAACCAGGATTGATTATCTAAGTCTATGAGTTAAAGCTAAGAATATTCTAAGAAAAATGCTTTAAATATTTTTTAAGCAGTAAAGAATGGAAATGAAATTATTTTACTGAGGCATATACTATATTCAAGTAGCTTGCCTGAGCAGATCTTACCTGATAGTTGCAAAGTAGGCAGACCAGGAAAGTAGCACCGTGACAGAATCTTATTATTGTATATTAAAGATACCTACTTCTGCCTGAGTGTGCTACATTTTTCATAACCATGTGTCTAAAAGGAAGAGCACGATTTCACCCAACTGCCAACCACAACAGAATCTCCCATGCAGAGATGACTGCTGAGGAATCCAACAGTGCTTTATGTATCTTAAGGGGTCACAGAAGCAGACAGTCAATACAATCAAAATAGACTTTTATTGTAAAACTGAGCAGATAAACAAAAATAACCAAGAAAATGAAGACAATAAGCAAATCTAAAAGTTACCTAACAGAAATCAGTGTAAATACTAACCAATGAAATCAAGTTCATTTAACACCCAAGAAATCCTGATGGAAAAACAAAATAGGTCTGTATTTGACAGGAGCTTTGAAGTGCTATTAAAAGACCAATCAACTAAGACCAGTCTTCCTTGACAAAATGACAATCAAAAAAAGATAAAATATTGAAATTATATAAAAGATTTTTAAATGAATATTTTAACAGATTTGCAAATAATTCATGACAAGATATTATGACAATATAGGTTAATCACTGAACTGCTAACCTCAAGGTTGGTATTTCAAATGTACCAGCGGCTCCTTAAGAAACCTGACTCCATGGCACTTAATAACAAAGTCAACTTTATCTCAGAATAATGTTGCTATTGTTTAATGCCATCAAGTCAGTTCCAGCTTATAGCAACCCTGTATAGGGTTTCCAAGGAGCAGCTCGTGAATTTGAACCACCGATCTTGCAGTTCAAACGGACCTTACAATCCAGTGCTTATCCTACAGCACACATAGGGACTCCATTCCATTAATATATTGTTAAGTTGTTAAGTGCCGTTGAGTCAATTCCGACCCATAGCGATCGTGTATAAGGTTTCCAAGGAGCAGCTGGTGAGCTTGAACCACTGACCTTGCAGTTCAAACGACTTTGCAGTCTGGCGCATTAGCCAACAGTGCCACAAATATAGACGGATAGAAATTATGAGAGATATGTGTGATTTTGTTGTTGTTAATTGCCACTGAGTTAGTTCTCATTCATAGTAATTCTGTGTAAGGTTTCCAAGGAGTGGCTGGTAGGTTTCAACAGCCAACCTCATGGTTTGCAATTCAGTGCTGTTCTTACAGTTCCATACCAGGACTCTTGATAGTGTGATGTTGTTGTTGTTGTTAAGTACAGTGGAGTCGGTTTCGACTCCTAGTGACCCTGCACAGTGTTTCGGAGGCTGTAAATCTTTACGGGAGCAGAACGCCTCATCTTTCTCCCACAGAACAGCTGGTAGTTTCAACTGCCGACCTTGAGATTAGCAGCTGGATTCCTAACCACTAAGCTACCAGAGGAAAAACCTTCCATACACATGGGAAGATAGAGTGGGGGTGGGGCTAAAAGGAAGATGGGAGAGGACAGGGAGAAGAAATATGGAGGATGAAGGTAGGAAAAGAATAGGAAATTAATGAATTATATGGCATTTAACAACAATAATAAGTATTGGAAGAGGAGAAAAATATCTTTCTAAAACACAAAGGTAGACATACTAGATTCTAGGGAAAAAAATCACAAAACAAGGAATATAATTTATGAGTCTAACATTGTATTGCAAACTAAACTAAATTATGATTAAGAACAAAAGAAAGATCTTTTGGGCATAGAAAACAACAGAATATATCTACAAACTTTTACTTAAAAAAGATTTTTTAAGTTAGTACTTGAGTGGAAAAATCAATAACATGTACTATTGCAGTCTGGTTTGCCAATCCTGGGTGTTACAAATGTTAATGTGATCAAAAGTTAAAATAGGAAGTTTGACTCCTGCCTGAGGCATCTAGTAAGAATGGCTGGCAATCTACTTTTTTAAAAAAATCAGCCATCAAAAAAATCCCAAGAAGCATAGTTTTATTGTGATAAGCATGAGATAGTCCTGTGTTGGAAAAGAATCCCAGCAACTTTTTATTTTTATTTTGCCAATCTTGGGTGAGACCGCAGGGCAAAAGGCTGCTTGTCTGCTCTGTTCCACCAATCTGGTAGCTCCAGGGGAATGAAGCTATCCTCATGTAAGTAATTTCAGGCAGTATGTGACACAAGTGAGCCCTGGTGTGGTGTAGTATAAGCACTCAACTGGCAACTGCAAGGTCAGAGGTCATACCCACCAGCCATCCTCAGAAATCCTAAAAAGATTTGCTATGAGTTAGAACCGAAAATGACCGGCGTAAAAGAACGGTGGGGTTACTACAGAGCTGTAGGAAGCTTGAAGTAGGGCTCTAACTAGCAACAAATTCAAAGAGCTCAAGAAAGAGAACACTACCACAATTTTAGTTTGCTCCTATAATTTAAAAAGCATGCTTTTGTAAAGAAGAAAGGGGAAAACAGATAGTACAAAGATGACGTATGAATGCACAGATAATCAGATATATAGGCATTAGCACACATGAAGCGAAAACATTGCAGAATATATTCGATAATAATTTAAAGGGATGTTTTTATGCTGCTAATTTCTGTATTATTGGAAAGTGTTGTACTAAATATTTATTTATTTTCACTATCAGAAAATAAGCCAATCTTTAAAATAAGAAATGAATACTTCATTTTTCTAAACCAAGTACATTTTTAAAATGACGTTAGAATTCCTCTTCATCAGATAACTCAGTCCTGATGTGAAACACCACCCAGACCCCCAACAGCCCAGAGATAATCACAGAGCAGTTAAATTAAATTAAATGCAATTCTAATTAAATGAAATTCTTGTTTAGCTTCTGACTCAAAATCTCTTTGTGGTCAGTTAAACATGAAGTAATTCTTTGACTACATATCCATTCTCCTTCACCATTTTAGCTTATTTTTTTGTTTTTGTTTTTAAATGGAGACAATTGGCAGACAAAGTTTTAGCATTTTAGAGTGTACTCATTATAACCTAAGTAAAAATGAATTCCTGAATGGTATGAAAATCTATGTTTACTAAATGTGAAACTTTCCCTCTGTTTACAAATTCAGTAACCTAGTAAGGCAACTATAATTGAACTAATCAAATGCACATTGTTAGAAAAGTTACTTATATTCTTTTTCAGGTTTCATTGAAAAGTTTTGCATAATTGTAAAACGCACAAATGAAAATCCAGCAAGTACACACAAAGAGAAAGTAAAGTCTTAATTAAAGTGCAATGGATTTTTTAAAAAACATTTGTATCTATAGCTAGGTGCCAAGATCCTTAGAAATGTTGCTCATGATACCTAAACAAAAGTCAGATGAATGTCATTAGAATTGAGTTTTCCTTGGTTTCATTCTCCTTCTTCCTATGCATAGTGACTCAAACACAGTCTTCCAAGCTACACCTTTTTTTTCCCTCACACCCTTCCCCACTGCTGCTCTGTAGGGACACTCAGCATGTGGACTCTCTTCTTGGCAGCATGAATTGTCCTATTTGTATGCAAGGCAACCTGTGGTTTTCAAAGTTTGATGGAAGATGCTGGATGGAGACAGTTTATTGGAAGCAGTAATTTAAAAGAAGGCAAGGTGTTTAATGTAACCAATGTAAAAGGCTCCACAATATAATCACTGGGTTCCTTATTAGTGGTGGTGGTAGTTATGTGTCATGGAGTCGGTTCCAGCTTATAGTGACCCTGTACAGTGTTTCCTAGGTTGTAAATCTTTACAGGAGCAGAAAGCCTCATCTTTCTCTTGTGGAACAGCTGGTAGTTTCGAACTGCTGACCTTGCGATTCGCAGCCTGATTTGTAACCACTATGCTACCAGAGCTCCTTATTAGTAGGAAATCCAACAATTACCTATAGATTTTAATACTTACCCCCACCACCTGCTAGTTTGTTGTATGTGGTATTTTATAAGTTGTTGTGATACTGGAATCTATATCACTGGTATTTCAAATACCAGTAGGGTCTCTCATGATGACAGAGATTCTAGACCAAGACAGACTAAGAAGAAAGGCCTGGTGATCTACTCTAAAAATTAGCCAATGAATGCTTACAGATACAATAGAACATTGTACAAATCACGTGTTTTGGACACATCATTAGAAGGTATTGCTGGAGAAGGACATCATGTTTGATGAAATAGAGGTCCAGTGGAGACAAGGAGAAACCCTTGGTGAAATAGACTGACATAGAAGTCACACAGTGAACTTGCATATACTGGTGATAATGAGGACAGTGCAGAACCAGGCAATGTTTCTTTTTGCTGTACATAATATTCTTTTGAGTGGAAATCAACTCACCTGCAACTATTTATTTTATGTTGTTGTTGTTGTTGTTGTTATGTTCTATGGAGTAGGTTCCAACTCATAGCGGCCCTGTACAGGGTTTCCGAGGCTGTAAATCTTTATGGGAGCAGAAAGCCTCATCTTTCTCCCAAGGAGCAGCTGGTAGTTTCGAACTGCTGACCCTGAGGATAGCAGCCTGATTCATAACCACTACACTACCAGAGTTCCTTATATATCCCTCTAATTGTCCATGAACCCCAGGGTCATATTTGACCCAAAGGTTTAATTCCTCTTCCAAAGACAGACATGGAATAAACTGAACTCCAGCTCTGTGTTGTTCTTTGCTGTATGGTCACACTATCTTTACTAAAGTTTAGTGGTGTTTATCCATTATGATAATAGTGTGTTTGCTTGTTAGATGCCAGGCTCACTAAGGAATGATGATTCCATTTTTCTGAACATGGGACCCAAGTTTATAGTGTTTTGCAATCATAGCACACTTACATCAAATTGGAAAGCAGTCCAGAAGAATTGAATCATGGACCCAGAATTAGTCTTTCCATTGCTTCCCTACCCAATTTACCAGTCCCCCAAAGCACTGGGCTACCTTTATAAGTTAATTTTTTTTTTTCTAAAATAAAGAGGCTTGTTAAACCTTATTCATGGACATTTAAGGATATTGATTCTAACCAAGAGTCTTGGTGAAGCAGTGGTTAAAGTGCTTGACTTCTGACCCAAAACACTGAGGTCCAAACCCACCAAATGCTCTGTAGGAGAAAGATGTGGTGGTTAGATTATGTAAATATTCTCTCACTCACCTCAGTCCATTCCTACTCATAGTGATCCTGTACAGGGTTTTCTGAAGCTGTGCATCTTTACAGGAGCAGAAAGGTAGCAGTCCAGTGCTTACCCTGCAGTGCCACCAGGGCAATTACAGAGTTGGAAACCCTGTGAATCTGTTCTACTCTGTCCTATAGGGTTGTTAGGAGTCAACATCAATGACACACAACAACATTCTCAAACCAAACTTTATAAGGGAACCTCTGTTTTATAACATCAAAATGACCTACCTTTCTAAGAAGGTAATTCTTAGGGATTTCAAGATGATTTTCTGCTCTCATACCCTGCACAATCTTTTTGTAAGGCATCTGGTTACATAAAGAACAGAAGAGTATTTTATTTTCCTTGTATTCTGAAAAGATAATACTTTATCAAAATTTGATCCTCTGATCACTGTTCTGTGCTACACTCCTGCTCATCACTTACTTTATCAGTATGTTATATCCGTATTCAGTAGAAAGGAAAAAAATAATATCAAGGAGCTCTGGTAGCTTAGTGGTTATGAGTCGGTCTGCTAACCTCCTGGTCAGCAGTTCAAAACTACCAGCAATTCTACAGGAGAAAGATGAGGCTTTCTGCTCCCATAAAGATTCACAGCCTTGGAAACCTTATGTAGGGTTGCTATGAGTCAGAACCGACTCACGTCATACCACCAACATCACCACATCACCACCAACAATTAATACATGAATGAAGCATAAGGTATCCATGTGACTTTGAATGATAAGCACTAGAATGCTAACCACAAGGTCATTAGTTTGAATCCACCAGCTGTTCTGCAGGGCAAACTGAATCTGTCTACTCCCAAAAAGATTTACAGCATCAGAAACCCTATAAACTGCTATGAGTTGGAAATGACTGGATGGTACTTAACAATAACAGCAACATTAAGTGTTAAGCACATGACTTACATTATCTCATTTAATCTTTACAAATGATACTACGTGGTACATTTATGGATAAATGGTGAGTCATTAAATTTGAGTAGCCTGCTCCCACACTCCAGCTAATACGAATGGTAGGCAGTATTTGAAAGGACATCTATCACACTTAAAAGTTCATGTCTATTACTCCAAAGTTTATTATTTTTCCCATTTTATATATGAGGAAACAGAATCTCTAAATTATTAAATAGTGTGTCCATACCAAAGACCTCACAGCTGATAAGAATCAGAGCTAGGATTCAAATCCTTGTTCTTTCAAAGGCTGGGCATGCTTTTCACAGTGTCTCTCACCTTTCTAAGAATTAAATCACATTGCATTAGGGGCTGTGTCGAGTCTTGAGACATTTCCTTTCCTTCTGTCAGAATCAAAATGGAGAGAGGCAGATACAAGTGAAAGCCATCAGTCATTTGGAAGAAACACTGAAAAGAGCCATTAGCTACAAGAACAGAATGTTTTGGGACACCTTTCAGATGTCCTTGTTCAGAGACCTTTTCAATACAATTATGACCTTATCTCTGTTATCAAAGGACTGTCAACAAGCACTTAAAGAACTCACCTGCCTGCTAAAGTGCCCCATATGCCAATGGAAAATGTCTCTCAAGTGGAAAGTCAGAAGCTCTTGCTGATTGCAACGAGATCCAGAGACAACCTGGCACAGGTCAGTCAGCAGCTTTTGTCTTCAGGAAGCCATCTGCCTGTACAGCTGTGTATAAATGAGCAAAATCAGCAAGGGATGAAGAATTTAAGAATAAAGCCCTAAAGGCCCTTCTTTTTATAGCCATAAGAATATTTAACATTTTACTTTCAGGTATGAAAACAGAACACAAGCAAAAACTTCCCATATATTAAGGGTAAGCCATTCCCTCAAATGAGACTTAAAGAAGAAAGTTAGGACTTCCGTCTAAAAACCAAATGTTGGGATATAGAATTACCAGACATTATGCTGGATGTTGTTGTTAAATGCTATTGAGTTAGTTCCTGAGGCTATAAATCTTTACAGGAGCAGAAAGCCTCATCTTTCTCCCAGCGGAATGCGTGGTAGTTAAAAAAAGTTGACCTTACAGTTAGCAGCCCAACTCGTAACCATTATACTAACATAACTCTTTTTATGCTGGATACATAATATAAATTATTGTATTTAACCCTTGTGGAAAACCATAGGTAAGAAAAATGTCTAAGTGTAAATTTAAACTTGGCAGCTAGTTGGTAGTGATGGTCAGACTGCAAAGTTATTTGAACTGCAAGGTCGGTGGTTCAAGCTCTCCACCTTCTCCTTGGAAATCCTATACAGGGTTGCTATGGGTCGGAATCAACTTGACAGCACTTAACAAAAACAACAACAACAACAATGTCCCTCTCTAAGGAGCTCTGGTAGCTTCTGTGATGGCTCCCTATAAACCCAGCAAGTTGGCAAAACTAATTGATCCCTGCATTAGAGTCCTGTACACCTCATTTCCATGGTCCCACTCAATCATTTTAGGGTACTGGTGTGGCAGCAAAGTTTGGTGGTTCAAACCCACCATCTGTTGCTGTGGTCACTGTGAATCAGAAACTACTTAACAGCACTTGACAATAACAATGCAATCATTGGTAGGAATTGAGAAGACGTTCGATAAAAAGCCATATCAAGTGATTCAATGTACCATAATCCTCAAATATATTTTTTATAGAATCACTCTAGTTTGACATAAAATATTATATTGTGAGTTAATAATATACTAAGATGAATAAACTGACCCAATGCCATCAAGCAATTCAGACTCAAAGCAACACTTTAGTACAAGAGTAGAACTACTTTATTTTCCAAAGCTACAAATATTTATGAAAAAAGACTGCTACTTCTTTCTCCCCTGCAGTACTGCTGATAGTTTTGAACTGAAAACCCTTCAGTTGACAATTGAACACTTAACACTGTGACATAAGGGCTCATAGGAAACAAAATAGGACGAAGTTTCATTTCCTAAATAACATTTGACTCAATTCATTGAAGAAGGAAGGATTTTATAATCCATTTTACAGATTTTGAAGGACTTTCTTTTTATGCTTTTAGAAAAGCAAATGTAACAATTACCTCATGTTTTATGGAATCTTATGGCTTATCAAACATGCAATCAAGATGTATTGACCATTACTGGTGATTGGAATGCAAAGTTTGGGAGCAAAGAAGAAGAATCAGTAGTTGGAAAACATGGTCGTGGTGATAGGAATGATGCTAGAGAATGCATGATAGAATTCTGCAAAACCAATGATTTGTTCATTTCAAATACCTTCTTTAGACAGCATAAGAGATGATTATACACATGGACCTCACCAGATGGAATACATAGAAATCAAATTGACTACATCTG
>NW_006408649.1:2065111-2069337 GCF_000296735.1 Chrysochloris asiatica | reverse complement strand
GTATGGATTACATCTCAATGTAAAGAAAACAAAAATCCTCACCACTGGACTAATAAACCACGTTCTTATCAATGGAGAAAAGATTGAAGTTGTCAAGGACTCATGGAAGCAGCAGTCAAGAAAACAAAGGATGTATTGCATTATGCAAATCTGCTGCACAAGACCTTTTTCCAGTGTTGAAGAGCAAAGATATCAGCTTGAAGTCTAAGGTGCGCCTGACCCAAGCCATGGTATTTTCAATAACCTCATATGCATACAAAAGCTGGACAGTGAATAAGGAAGACCGTAGAAGAATTGATGCTTTTGAGTTATGGTGCTGGAGGAGAGTATTGAAGGTGTCATGGGCTGCCAAAAGAACCAATAGATCCGTTTTGGAAGATCTGAGTGCTCCCTGGAGGCCAAGATGGCCAAACTTAATCTCTCATACTTTGGACATATTGTCAGGAGGGACCAGTCACTAGAGAAGGATATCATGTTTGGTAAGGTGGAGGGTCAGAAAAAAAGAGGAGGACCCCCCAATGAGATGGATTGGCCAAATTGCAGCATTGATGGACTCAAGCTTGGCAAAGTAATGAGGCTGGCCCAGGATCAGGCAGTGTTTCGTTCTGCTGTGCATAAGGTCGCTATGGGTCAGTACCGACTCAATGGCTCCTAAGAACGACAAAATGGCTTATAAAATCTACATACATTACTTTGTTAAATCTTCACAAGTTTTTGCAGTGTTCCCAGTTAAGATAACTAAGATCCCAAACAAAAGTAAACCGAATCCCACTGCTTTTGAATCATTTCGGACTCTTGCTGACCCCATAAAGACATGGAAGAACAGCCCTATAGGGTTTCTAAGACTGTAAAACTTTTATGTGAAATGTGTGAAAGCTTACAGAACAGATCATCAGTTTTACATTTTTCCAAATCATGCCCTCTGTTTCATCTTAATGATTGCAATTCTCTAAATGTGACATTACTTTTACTACTTCCTCCCTGTGTTTCTTGTTTCTATCCCTCTGTCATTCCCAATCCTTCTGAATTTTTTCCTTAAGGTAATTGCTGCCCTTTTAATCTCAAATGATTAACCATTCTATAGTGTGTGTACCTCACTAGTGTTGTTGTCTCTTCTATATGCATATGTATTGCTTTGTTAAAAATTGAGCCACTGGGGTGAGTTCTGTTTCTGATCTGAAATATGATCGAAGGTCATAGTCTTGGGGTTCCACCAAGCACTAAACCTGGTTGTTTAATGTTTTAGAGTTTTATTCCGCATTTCATAGGATCAGGTGATGTGATACCTTTTATTTTAAAGAAACTGATAGTGGTAGCTGGGCACCACCCAGTTCTTCTGGCCTAGTGTCATGGATACTGATGTTCATGTGGTCCATTAGCCCCTTGTATAAATTGTTTCCTATTGCCTTCAATTTTCTTCACTTTTCTTTTCACCAGACAAAGAGTGATCAATATTTACATCTTGGATGACTGCTTATGAGCTTTTAAAATCCCAGTTGTGACTCACTGAAGTCGGATGTTGAATATTGCAGGACTGCAAAGCTTTACCATAGCAGATAGTCTCATCTTTCTCATGTAGAGTGACTGATGGGTTTGAACCACCCACTTTAGATTGAGTTAGCAATACAACCAATGCTTAACCTACTGTGCCACCAGGGGTCCCTTCAGTAAGGCCCAGGAAATATAAATGGGTTTGCCCAGGGTGACATCTAAATCCTTATTTTGACTACAAATTTTATGTTCTTTATACTTTAACACCTTTCCTTAAGATTAACAATCAAAATCTACTTAAGTCTTACAGTGAATTAAATTCATTATTTATCATCAAAGGTCTATCTAGTGCATTTATTTGGAATAAGATAAATTTTCTGACAACATTTTAAAATGGATAATTTATATAGAGACTTTATTTCTCAAGTTTAAAAAATAATTTTAAAGGAAAAGAGGAGAAAAGAAAAGATGCAATATTTCCTAATTTTACTACAAAAAAGTAAGTAATTTTTAAAACTAAAAATCTGGTAAGTTTCCAAATGCATGTTTGACTCAGTTCTAATATGTCAAAACATATTTTCCTACCCAGATCTAAAACCACTTCTAATATACCTTTCAAACATTGTGACCAAACTGACAAACTTCAAGCTTTTCTGTCGTTTGAATGAAGCAAAATTATTATTTCTTGAAAAACAAAAATGCATTAAGATACTGTAAGCTCATTTCTCTTCCCCAGGGTAAACAGAATTAGACCCTGGGGAGATTTAAAAGGGTAACATTCTTTCAATGCAAGAAAGACTTAATTATAGTTCTTCTAACCAGGAGCCCTGGTGTGGTGCTGTGGGTTAATGTGCCAGACTGCAAAGTCAATGGTTCAAGCTCACCAGCTGCTCCTCGGACCCCCTATATAGAGTCGCTATGGGTCTGCAGCGACTCGAAGGCACTTCACAACAACAACATCCTGTCAAAGAGCTCTTTGTGAGAAGGTGAGAGTTTGTAGAGACCCTGTGCAACAGGAACACACAGTATAGCCAGCTCCCTCAGGCTCTTGAACTAACTGGACATATTGGTCCTGTAGAGTGACACCACAGGTGAAGTGCTTAACCTGAAGTCCTGAGTCCAGTAAAGACAGAAGCAGATATACATACTCAGGACTTCACTCTGGTTGATGCAAAGAGTTAACTTGTTTAGCTGTTGACTGAAAAAAGTGGTAAATCCAAATATACCCATGAGTAACTCATAAGAAAAGTCTGATGCTCTACGTCTAAAATATCAAACCATTAAAAACCCTATGGAGTACAGTTCTATATTGGTATACATGGAATCGCCATGAGTCATGACTGACTTCACATTAACTAGATTTCTCCACTCTATGCTCTTCAGGTTCCTGAACTCATCCTGTTAGGCTGAGCCCACCTAAAACTGAGGAGCGAGATCCTACAATGTCCTTACTGACAGGTTGACCAGTATGAAAGGTGAGAAATTGCCATCTGGGTCTCCTGCAGAAGACAGAAATGGAGATGCAGGAAATGTTGAATGTCAAAATATTAGCACTGGAGCTTTGACAGATAATTACTCCCAAACTCCTATTGACCCCACTGCAAACTCTGTCCCCAGCCACTATCTTATCAATGAGAATCAAGATAAGTTTCTTCTAGTCTCAACTTGTGATTAGGCTCTGTCACATTAAACAAGAAACCTAGCCTTTGAAGGACTTTTTATTCCTTAACCACATAATAAAGAATTACTGTGAAGGTGCTCTGGAAATATATTCTGGAAAATGTTTGGAGAGGTACAGGCACATCACCATAAATTTGAAGTTTAACCATGAAATGCAACCTGTAGTGCAATGATGAAGTCTAAGTTTTAGGTATGGGAAAACTAATTTAAGTAAGAAAAGCATTGCTTGCAAAACCACATAGACTGTGAAAGTTAAGGTTTTCTGTGAACTTGATAGAGCCAGGATTCCCACTTGTTTGGCAGTTAAAAGTTAACTCTATGATGACTGGCTGTGAGCAGTCAACCAATTGAAAAGATGTTTCCTGAGGGTGTGGTCACTCCTAATATAATGGACATGAAGGAAAGAGTCATTTTCTTCCCCACTGGATCTGGATCTCACATCTGGGTTGTCTTCCAAACTCCAGTTCTCTGAACCTGAGCCAGTGGTCTCCTCTATTGTGTGTTTGCCTGCTGGGCCTGCCTGCCAAACGTACCTGGAAAACTGGACATCCAATGGAGAGTCCTACATGCCTGTTCCTGTCACTCCAGTTTGTATGTTCCATGCTGTCAGTTCTGCAGGATACATGCCCAGGTCTTGGTCACCTGTCACCTTGCTGCTACCCTTGTTCCACCACTGATGTCCTGTTCTGTGCCCTGACTTTGGATTTCTGCCTTCTGGGCCCATCCATTGATCTTGGTTCTCCTGACCTACACTTGGGACTCTCTTATTTATACAACTGTGAGCCATTTCCTTGATATTTTGTTGTTGTTGTTAAGTGCTATTGAGACAGTTCTGACACATAGCGACCCTGTATATGGTTTCCAAAGAACAGTCGGTGAGCTTGAACCAACGACCTTGAAGTTCAAATGACTTTGCAGGCTGATGTATTAGCCCACAGCTCTACACTAGGATTTCTCTTTATATGTTGTTGATGTTGAGAGCTGTCAAGTCGGTTCCAACTCATAGCCATCCTATACAGGGTTTCCAAGGAAACACCAGCCTTGTGGTTTGTAGT
>NW_006408649.1:2049768-2064767 GCF_000296735.1 Chrysochloris asiatica | reverse complement strand
TATATATATATATATTGTTGTTGTTGTTAAATGCCATTGGGTTGGTTCCAACCTATAGCAACCCTGTATAGGGTTTCCGAGGAGCAGCTGGTGAGCTCTCTCCATATATATATATATAAAAGCTCTGGTATCTGGTAGCATAGTGGTTATGAATTGGGCTGCGAGCCACAAGGTCAGCAGTTCAAAACTACCAGCTGTTCCTTGGGAGAAAGATGAGGCTTTCTGCTCCCGTAAAGATTTACAGCCTTGGTATATATGTTGCTTCTCTAGAGAACCCAGCCTAAGACAGGGATCTTAAAAGTAGTGCTTATCTTCTTTCTTATGGAAACAGAGTTTCAAAATATTAGCCTGCATACTTCCTCATTATCAAGTCAGAGCACAAGCAGCTTTCATAAAAGTCCGCCTTTGAGTAAACCAGGCTCTAAAGCCCCATGAAATATTCTTTAAAGGTTTAACAGACTGTGAGCAAGCCAAGGGGGAGGATTAACTGATTTTTTTGTAAAACAAAAACAAACATGTGCATTTATAATAAGCCATGTACCCAGTCCTTATCCTACAGACACATTTCTAAATGTTCCTGAGAAAACGACCAAGAGAATATTTTAAAAAGTAAAAACACTGTTATTTCCTCATGTCATTAACTTTATTATCTCCACAGAAATTAACTATCTAACATTCTATCTGTATTTTGATAATTATGGGAATCAAATATAATGAATATTTCCTGAAAATCCTTCTGTGTATGTACAAATTTCTCATAAGAGATTAGATTAGGTTGTGAAAATATTGTAATTCTTCTGTATTGGTTGATTCATAGTAACTGCCCTGAGTTCAAATGGGGAAACGTAGTTTTCAGAAGAAGCTAAATATCCGGAACCATGGTTTATTCTTGCTTTTGTCCCAAGCATTCTTCGATCAGAAAGGTTTCTCACTTAAAGGAGAGCAAGAGAAAAAAGAACAGCTCAAAAAATAATTAGCGTTAGATGGAATAAATGATCACTGACTTTATATGGATAGAAAAGAGAACTCAGATAAGCAAAGTACTGCTTAAGAAGAAGAATAAAGTTAGTAGGCCTCTAACTCCCTTATCTCAAAATTTTTACACAGCCATAGTGGTCAAAACAGCCTGGTACTATTACAATGAAAGATACATAGATCAGTGGAACAGATTGAGAACTCAGAAGTAAATCTAACCACATACAGTCTGCTGATCTTTCACAAATGGCAAAAACAGATTAAATGAGGAAGAGTTACTCTATTAAACAAATGGTGCTGGCAAAACTGAAAATTAATTTGCTTAAGAATGAAATTAGACCCATATCTCACACCATATGCCAAAACAAACTCAATGTGGATTAAAGACCTAAATTTTAAACCTGGAGCTTCAAAGATCATGAATGAAAAAATAAGGACAAACATAATGGCTCTAATATATGGCATAAATACATTATCAAACATTACTAAGAACACACAAATAGTGGAAGACAAAATACATGAAAGCCATTTCCTAAAAATTAGACACTTATGTGCATAAATAGATTTCACCAAAAGAGTAAAATGGGAGCAACAGACATAGAAAAAAATGTTTGCAACAACATATCAGCAAAGGGACTAATCTCTAAATTTATACAAAACTGAAGCACCTCTATAAGAAAAAGAAAAACAATGCATTTAAAATATGGGCGCAAGGGAGAACAAACAAGATGGCAGATGAGGTGGAAGTGCAGTGAGAAGATCTGTCAGCAACAACACAGAATACATAGACGGAGGCTCTATGGATATACAAGGAAGAATGGGATATATATGTAATGCAAAAGAGTTTGAAAGAGAATATTTGTACGTGGGTAACCACAGGGAGGAAGCGGGAGAACTGTTGTTTCATAGTGCGGATTGCAATAGTTGAGATGAAACAAAGTGCATGATTTATTGAATGTAAAACTGATGATCTTGTCTGTAAATCTTCATTCAATTTACAAAAGAATAAAATATTTTTAGAGTTTATCCTAAATCGTTCTACCAATGAGAAAATCAAAAGTCAGCAAAGTTACACCACATAAAAGTAACTTCCAGCCATGGAGTGCTGTGGCATGTGAGGCTGGAAAATACAAACTAAAAAGTCTGTCAACAAAATCTGTGTTTCACTAAGTGTGGCCCATTAGCTATCTACACAAAACAAATTAGGGCTTTATGTAACACTTAGATCCTGGGCCTCATTCCTGACCATCTGAATCAGAACCTCCTTTCTGCTCTATTATTTAATCTGTAAAATGAAGAAAGCATTCATGATGATAGTCTTACTGTGAAAAATCAATGACATAACATTAGAGATTCCTTTCACAGTCCTTGGCATTAAACAGAACCTGAACAAATGTTTGATGAATCTGTTGAATAGCTCATTTTCATCCACATGCTAATATTTGGATAAACATTAAACCCCTTAACAAGACTACACATCTTTCATTATCTGTCCCTCACTGGCTCCTAAGACGTTATTTTCATTCTACTTCTTCCATCTTACATATTCTTTGTTAAAGCTTCACTTCTTTCAGAAGACATGATTCATCTTTTCACCAGACCACGTGAGCAGGAACCTTGCTCCCCAGAAGTCCCATGTTTTCCCCATTCAGGAATAACCTATCCATTAGAGACAGGAATCACAGGGTCCATGTTACATTTCAACTAAAAACCAAACCAGTTGCCATCAAATTATCCTCTACTCATAGTGATCCTCTTTGTGTCTTAGGAGAACTGAATTCCGTAGGGTTACTCAGTGGCTGAGTTTTGGAAGTTTATCACGATGTCTTTTTTCTGAGGTGCCTATGGGTAGACTTGATACCCCAACATTTTAGTTAACAGCCAAGCCATATATGCTACACAGGAACACATTTTAATTTCTTTTATGTTGTTGTTAAGTGCCGTCGAGTCAGTTCCGACCCATAGCGACCCTGTACAGGGTTTCCGAGGGTGTAAATTTTTACGGGAGCAGAAAGCCTCATCTTTGTCCCGCGGAGCGGCTGGTAGTTTCGAACCGCTGACCTTAAGGTTCGCAGCCCTATTCATAACCACTACTCTACCAGAGCTCTATAATGAAAAAAATTATTATAGTCCAATTTGAGCTAATTTTACTTTGGTAAAGTTTAATACACTACTGTAAAATTTAATAAATATACGTATATATAAAAAATCCTTTAGGCACAATCGTTAAGCGTTCAGTTGTTAATCAAAAGGTAAGCATGAAAACTCCATGGGACATTTATACTCTGTCCCATGGGATTACAATAAGATGAAAATTGACTTGATGTTACTCAACAACAATGTATATTATATATATAATATAATATACATTGTTGTTGGGTAACATGAAGTCAAATATAAATATATTTGTTTATTTGGGGGTCCACAGACACAAAAGCATCTAGGGTCCATGAAAGTAATAATATAATCGTGCCAACAGTACACCACTACCCCTTTCTATTGTTAACTCTTGCCCACAGTTTAAGATTGTTGAGGAGACAGCTTATGCAATGGTCTTCTATAAGTAGGTGAAGGAGGGCATGAGAAATTGAAAAAATTGTAATTAGAGCTATTAGAGGAAGATCAAGGCTCAAGTCAGAATAACCTGCTTTAGTAACATCATAAGAGAAAAGAACACTTTTGTTCTTCAAGGCTATCAGGAGAAAAAAATGCTAAATGAGCAAAGTTGTATATCCAGGCAGGAGACAAACACAAATTACTTTACAAACATAATGAGGAATGAGGAAATCTATAGACTCTCATTTCCTCCCCCTGGTTATGGAGAACACTTATTTGCCAATCAATTCCAATAATTGATTAGCTAATAAACTGCATTTATAGCTGTAGGGAATAGTGCATCCCATATCACTGGGAAACAGCTTCTTCATAGGGAAAAAAAACAAACTTTATTTGTAGAATATAAGATTAAAAATCCTGCCATCATGAGTGCTTCTTTTAGAAACAAACAAACCTTGTTTTGCTATGAAAATACTTAAGACTTTTTTAACAAATTACACTGGTCTCTTTGCAAGTCTTCTACATTAAAAACATTTTCCTACAAGTGCAAAAAAACAGTAACTTTATTATTATGAGTTTGGAACAGATTGACTAATTTCATGTTTAAATTTCTATCTCTTTTTTATTTTTACTACTAAAGGAGAAAATGCATAAAGGAGTATTTCTTTAACACTGGTTAGCAGAAAGGAAGCAGTGAAATACATTTCTCTGTATATAGTATTGAGAGTAATCCTGAGATTTTGAAGTAAATAAAATTAATTTACAATTTTTTTTCCTGCTATTGTTGTTGTTGTTAAGTGCCGTCGAGTCAGTTCCGACCCAGAGCGACCCTGTACAGGGTTTCCGAGGGTGTAAATCCTTACGGGAGTAGAAAGCCTCATCTTTCTCCCGCGGAGAGGAGTATAGAAATAACTACTACTAAATCCTCAATCACTCTCTTATGAATTACACTACTATCTTGATAAGAAAATGTTGTCTTTAATAAAGTGCAAAGGGTAAGGGTGAAGTTTATCTCTATCTGAGTATAATATGTGGGTTTTCAAATGGATAAATGTTCAACTACTACCCAAAAGCTTGGTGGGTCACCTCAGAAATGACCTGGCTATCTGCTTCCAAAAGGACATGGTCTTGAAAACCCTATGAAACAGTTCTACTGACACGTTGAAGCAGTTCTATTCTGCCATGTTGGATTGCCTTGAGTTGGAAGTGACTCCACAGAAACTAACAACAGAAGTTAAGGAAATCTAAATAATGGATTCACAAGTAAACAGCTACAAATATTTTAATTAGCAAAGTTTCTTACTAAGTCAAAAAGTAACCACCTGATGAAAATAAAAGGAATAGTTTGTAAAGTCTCCATAATTTTCTGTGTCGATGAACCTGGGCAATTTATCTAACTTGTAGTCCTTTTCCTCATTTTGAAAATATGGATAATAGTAATTTAAGAAATTGTCATTAGTGGTCAAGAGTTGGCAATTATTCATTTTTCAACAAGTATTTCTTGAATTTCAGCTATTTCGGCAATGGTTGATATGTTGTTATTATTGCTAATGTTGTCCAATCAGTTCTGACTCATAATAACCTTATATAGGATTTACAAGTTTATAAATCTTTGCAGGAGCACACAGCCTCATCTTTCTCGGGCAAAGCAACTCGTGGGCTTAAATTGCTGACCTTGTGATTCAAAACCCAGTGCTTATCTTATGGAACCACTGTGTTGAATATGTTAAATACCTATAAGTACCAGGATATCCAGATATGCTAAACACTTTTGTTGTTGTTGTTAAATACCATCGAGTTGAATCCGACCCATAGTGACCTTGTATAGGGTTTCCAAGCAGAAGCTGGTGAACTTGAACCACCGAACTTGAAGTTCAAATGACTACATTCTGACACATTGGCCCACAGTACCACACCGGGACTCCTAAACACTTGAAAGTACTAGATAATAGCATTATTCTAATTTTAATAGCAAGTGGGAATTCCTGGTGTGGCACTGTAGGATAAGCACTGGTCTGCAAGGTCAGTTTCAACTGTAAAGTTAATAGTTCAAATTAATAAGCCACTCCTTGGAAACCTTATACAAGATTACTATGGTAGAGAACTGATTCAATCGTACTTTACAACAACAATGGTAAATGGCCACAGATAGTGAATAAGTTATAGTCACTTTGTTTTCGGTGGTAAGTGTCATCAAGATGGTTCTGACTCATAGCAGCCCTGTATAGGGTTTCCAAGGAGTGACTGGTGAAGTTGCACCACGGACCTTACGTTGCAGTTTAAACTCAAACTTGTGGTTTAGTACTTATCTGACGGTGCCACACCAGGATTCCATATTCACTCTAGAAGCTATTTTTTGTACCCAAACTCAAGAAACTTTAAAAAGTACTTCTCATCAAAATTGAACATAATGGTTGGGCTTTGCAGCAAGTATAAACATGGCATATCTACCTAAGAAGAGACATGCCTCCAACTGTTTTCTCTATCTGTATCAATGTGAAGCAGTGTTATAAAACTAAGCTGAAAAAGGAAAATATAGTTGAGAAAAACTATTTGAAAATTTGAGTTGCAAAACTCAAACATTTTGTCACTTAGACAAAATCTTTTGCAGTACTTACTAATATCACAGACATAATCCAAAATGCACTGATGTAAGTCACAGGAATAGATTAGTCAACAACAATGTCTAAGTAACAACAAAGTAAGATCAAAGTCAGGATGAAGAAAAACTCAACCAGCTGTACTCAGCTAAAGATTTCACTGAAACCCTAATTAGAAGAATTTGATATCAAACATTAGTGGTACTCTTTTGTATTAAAGAAATATCATTTGCTTTGTTGTTTAATACAACAAAACAAATTTGAATGGAGTAAATTTCAGTGCATGAGTATATATATCAAAACTTGTGAAAGTTGAACACTATATAAGGTGGAAAACTGCCTGAGAAGTAAGTCTTTTAATTATTTATGTTTTCTTTTAAAAGGAGCATTAGAAAATTGGTAGTGGTAGTGGTGATTATGTGACACTAAGTCAGTTCTGACTCATAGTGACCCTATATAGAGTTTCCAAGGCTGTAATTCTTATGGGAGCAGAAAGCCACATCTTTCTCCTGTAGAGTGAATCATAGATTCAAACTTCTGACTTTGTGGTTAGCAGCCCAGCTCACAATCCACTATACTACCAGGGATCCTTAGAAAAGTGATAACACAAGAAAGAACAAAAGGAAGAATGGAAAAAAAAGAAAGAGAGAGAGAAAGAGAGGAAGGAAGGAAGGAAGAAAAATAAAGAAAGAAGGACAGATAGAAAAATGGCTAGACTACACTGTCAAAGGGAGAATATGTGATATTCAAAAAAGCAAGTCTGCCCCAACAAGTTTCATCTCTCACAGTTTCACTGTATCAATTTTCAATTGGAGGAGCCCTAGTGGCACACTCTGTTAAACACTGGACTGTTAACTACAAGATCAGCAGTTCAAGTCCACAAACTGCTTGAAGGGAGAAAGATGAGACTGTCTGGTCCCTTAATGATTTACAGTTTCATAGATTCTAAGATGCAATTATACTTTGCTATATAGGGTTACTATGAGTTGGAATCAACTGCATGACAGTGGGTTTTGTTTGGTAGTTTTTATATCCTCTCATTAAAAGAACCTACACATACTGAAAATAAAGAGGCAACTAGAATCATAAGCTTTGCATTGCTCATAATGGGCTACCATTAAGAAATGCCTCATAAAATTGGGGAAAAGCAGAGTCAATTCATACTTTGAAACCTCCCAAGAAGTCAATGCCATTGAGTTTGTATAATGTGTATTGGGGAAGAACATTTTCATGTAGACACTTTTCTGTTAGTGTATTATCACAACTTACTCATATAATAATGCACTGTGTTCTGTGAATTTCTGTTTTTGCAATAACTGTACTAAATTAAGAAGTAACTTGACCCACCCATAATCTCATTGTGATTACAACAGGATAAAAGGTATTAGGAAATATTGTGTTGCCTCTTATAATTTCTTTTTACAAATTGGGTTCTAAAACCATCCACCTACCCAACAAAACAAAAATGGTTAATTTTGTTTTAGAAAACATTTTTATATCCATAGAGTAATTACAGCTGGAATTATACTGCACCAGGTTTAAATTGTATTTACTTTATTAAATATTACTACTTGTTTAAACTGTATCAATAGCAGTGTGTTTTAAAAACATTGTTTTTAAATCAAGTACATTTTTTAAAATCAAACTTTTGTGTGTAATTATAAAAAGGTGGGATTACATTTACTTTTCTACCCAGTTCAGTCTGATTCTCATTGCTATTTCTAAAATGGGTACCATTCAATAGAACTCTCAAATCAATGTAGCTCATTCAAGGAATGCTTTGTGTTCACATTCTACCTTTTGCTTACAGTTATTAAGTGCAGCTACATATTTCTACATAAGCATAATATTACTGAACAATTACTATAGATGTAATAGTCTGGTTTCAATTTCAAAGCCAAATGTACAATTTTCACTAAACATTGATAAAGACAAAAAGAACAATTGTTCCCCCCCAAACAGAAAAAAAATAAAATTAAAACATAGCCTTTTAACTATATGTTGTTGTTGGTTAGCTGCCTTCCAGTCAGTCCCACTCATATTGATCCTGTGTTTAACAGAATGAAACACTGCCCAATCCTGCACCATCCTCATGTCGGTTCTTATTTTGAGTCCATTGTTGCTGTTGTTCTGTAAATCCATCTCCATTGAAATGCGGATCTTCTTTTTCACTGACACTCTACTTTGCCAAGTATTATGTTCTTCTCTAAGGGCCACTCTGTCCTGGTAATGTGTCCAAATTATGTGTCATGAAGTCTTGTAATCATAGCTCCTAAAGAACATTCTGGGTATGCTTCTTCCAATATAGATTTGTTCCTTCCTTTAGCAGCCCATGGTATATTCAAAATTCTCCACCAATGCCATAATTCAAATGAATCATGTCTTCAGTCTTTCTTATTCATTATTCAGGTTTCCATGCATATGAGGCAATTAATTGAAAATATCACTTTGAGGGTCAGGGACATTTTAGTCCTCAAAGTGACATTGAAAAAATATTTTTAAAACAGCATCAACCATTCTCATGTGGATTCAATAATTCCTTAAACCCACAGTTATATAGTTCATTAGGGAATTTAACAGTTCAGAGGCAGACTGTTCAAGGCACAGTTCTTAAAGTCAGGATACCCTCACCTCAGTCATTTCTACAGGAAAAACTCTCTCCGCCTGGGCAAACAAGCTCTTTTGGGGTTGCTGATAAATGTTCACAGGGCACACCACTCCCCATAAACCTCATCCTGAAGGCACTCTAGTTCTTGGGTCAGCAAATCTAACTCTCTTGTGTTAGATAATACAATTTCTTAATTGTTCATACCTTCTGATATGGCACAGTAGGATCAACACTGGACTGAGAACCACAAGTTCAGCAGTTCAAACTCACTAGCTGTCCCTCAGAAACCCTATACAGGGTTGTTGTGAGTCAGAATTGACTAGATGGCACTTACCACCAACAACAACCCAGGACTCTGAAGAGACAAATATGTTCCTTGATGAGCAAAATCTTCATTCTGCCTGTAACTTTGAGCATCAGCAAAGTCTAGAGCAAGCTATCAAAATTGCATTGGTTTGTACCAGTTCACAGTATTGAACATTTCTCTCTTCATTAGGTTAGGATCTGGTTAATTTAGCTTTAGCTAGCCTAGCTAGGTCAAATGAGTACCAGATGTAAGCTTGGCAATCCACACAACTCCCTGACTTCAGACAATGCAGTCCTTTATCTTCTCTTTTAATCTGTCTCCTCATTTCCACATTCAATCTCACATCCATTCACCAGCTACCATACAAAACTGTCTACCCACCAGCTCCTTTTAACTTTCAGTCTTTGAGTTGGGTTTTCTCTGATGGACACAGACTTTACCTGCATCAAAATGTTACCCAAGAATCATAAATCCATCAAAACTGTCCCTTAAATGTAATGGCAAAATGGGAACATTTCCATATAAACAAAATTAAGGAAATGTGTAAAAATCAAACCAACTTTACAAAAAATACTAAAGTTAATTCTTTGGACTGAGAACAAGCAACAGCAGACAACGACCTGAGATTGACATACATGGCAACAACACCTAGAATGCAATCTAGATATAGAAATATCCAAATAAAAACAAACCCACAGGAATGAAAAGAGGGAACCATAGATATCAATTTATAGTAAAGATAACTACAAAGCAAAAAGAAGAAAACTGTATTTATAGAACTTCCAAATGGTGAGGAGGTCAAGTGGATTTCAAGACAAAACAGGTTGCTTTAAACTCGAAAGGAAATTAATAAATGACAGGGCAGTCTGAAAGAAAATATATACAACTTCACATAATATCAATAAAAAGGAAAGCCATAAAGATTTTTTGAACATTAAAGCAACAGTAATGAAGAAATAGACAAAGCATACAAACAAAATGGGCTCACAGAGAAAATTATGTGAAATAAAGAAAGCAACTGTTGTTATGTATTGTGGCATCTGTTCCAACTCAGAGTGATGTTGTATAGGGTTCCTAGGAATGGTTGGTGGGTTGCAACCACAAACCTTGTTGTTAGTTTTCTACAGTGCCACAGCAGTCAGCACCACAAACAAAACAAAACAAAACAAACACACACACACACACACAAAAAACAAAAACAAAAACAAAAAAACAAAAAAACCACAGCAAGATGACAGCAATCAATTCATACCTATTAAGAATTACACTAAACAAGAGTGGATTAAATGCACTAGTTAAGATACAGACAATAGCAGAATGGATAAGAAAATAATATCCTTCAAGATGCTGTCAACACACAAAGGCAAAATAGATTGAAAATCGAGAATGGAAAACAATACACCAGAGTATGGCAATCAGAATCAATTAGGAGTGGTAATATAAATTATGATAAAATAGACTTTAAAGCAAAAACTAGCATGAGAGAAACAAGGGCATTATCTCTTGATTTAAAGGTCAATTGAGCAAGAATACATAGCCATAACCATTATCTATGCTCCCAATTAAAGAAACTCAAAATACATGTCAGACTCTAGCAGACTCTACAAAATAATAGTAGGAAATGTTTATACACAACTTTCAAGTAAGGA
The DNA here is from genome assembly GCF_000296735.1 of Chrysochloris asiatica. Classification (NCBI taxonomy): domain Eukaryota; kingdom Metazoa; phylum Chordata; class Mammalia; order Afrosoricida; family Chrysochloridae; genus Chrysochloris; species Chrysochloris asiatica. The sequence continues at coordinate 2,054,072 of NW_006408649.1, read as the reverse complement.
CAGTACAACTAGAAAACAAACTCAACAAAGACACAGAAAAACTAAACACAATCAACTTAAACTAATAGATTATCTAGATCACTCAATCTATTAATAGTACAATGTCCATTCTTTTCCAGTACAGATGGAATATTATTTTGTTATTGTTAGGTTCCTTCAAGTCAGTAGTAGCTCATTATGTTGTACACAACATAATGTAGCTCACACTTATTGCTACACTTGAACCCATTGCTGCTGCCACTGTGCCAATCCATCTTGTTGGGGGGTGGGGTGAGTGTCTTCCTCTTTCTTATTAACTCTGTACTTTACCAAGCATGATGTCCTTCTCTAGGAACTGATTCTTCCTGATAATATGTCTGAAGTATGAGACAAAGTCTGGCCATCCTGGCTTCTAAGGAGCATTCAGGTTGTATATACTTTCAATATTCTCTTTCCAAGCCCATTATTTAAATGCATCAATTCTTCCACAGTCTTCCTTATTCATTGTCCAACTTTCACATGCATATGTGGATATTGAAAATGCATACCATAGTTTGGGTAAGGAGCACCTAATTCCCCAAACTGACATTCTCTAGAACAGACCATAAGTTAGGCCACAAAAGAAGCCTCAAAAAATTTAAACACATCAGCATATTACAAAGCATCTTTTCAGATCATAATACAATAAAACTAGAAACCAACCATACGAAGATTAGGAAAGAAAACCAAATACATATAAATTGAATAACACCCTGTTTTAAATCTACTGGGTAATAGAACAAATATAAAATGAAATTAAGAATTCCTTGAATAAAATGAGAATGAAAACACAACATACCAAATCCTTTGGGACACAGCAAAAGCAGTCCTCATAAAGAAAGCAATTTATAACAATAAATTACACATCCAAAAAGAAGAAAGAACCAAAATCAGCACATTATTGAAACATCTCAAACAGTTAGAAAAAGAACAGCAAAATAAGTCTACAGAAGGAAAGAAATAATAAGGATTAGAGAAGAAATAATTGAAATAGAAAACAAAAACAATAGAAGAAATCAACATGACAAGAAGTTGGTTCTTTGAAATGATTAATATAATATTAAGCCATTGGCAAGTCTAATAAACTAAAAAAAGGAGCAGATGCAAATAGAATGCATTAAAAAAATGGGTGATGTCACAATAAGATAATGGAAATAAAAGGATAATAACAGAACACTATGAAGAACTGTACTCCAACACATTTGAAAATCTAGCAGAAGTGGACAAATTTTTAGAAAAACACAACCTACTGAAATTAACACAAAATGAAGTAGAAAACTTGAAGAGACCCATAATAAAAGAAGGAATATAATATATCAAGTCATTAGAAGCTACCAACAAATTAAAAGTCTAGGCCCAGATGGCTTTACTGGTGACATTTACCAAACATTCATAAAATAACTGACACCAGTTCTACTCAAACTATTTCAAAACATAGAAAATGATGGGAAACTCTCTGACATATTTTATGAAGTGCCTTGTAACACTTAAATTCAGACAAAAATATCATTAAAAAAGAAAATTATAGACCAATATCCCTCATGAACTGAGATGCAAAAAGTCTCAACAGAATCCTAGCCAATAAAATTCAGTAGCATAACATATACAACATGACCCAGTAGGACTGATACTAAGGATGCAAGGATGGTTTAATATTAGAAAAAACATCACTGTAATACACCACATAAATGAAACAAAAAAAGAACCACATGATTTTATTGATTGATGCAGAAACGGCATTTGAATAAATGCAACAACTATTCCTAATAAAGACACTCAAAGACAGAGGAATAAAAGACAACTTCCTAAAAAAATAATATAAGGCATATGTACAAATCCATATAAACTTAAAATGGGGAGAAACTGTTATCAACATCTATTAATAATCAGAACATGAACTCTATGAAGTATGAATCTATGAAAATTGGAAGTTGTCAAAAATGAAATGCAAAGCAAAAAGATTGATATACTAGGCATTAGTAAGCTGAAATGAACTGGTATTGACCAATTTTAGTCTGACAACCAGAGTTTACTAAGCCAGAAATGACAAAATGAAGAAGAATGGCATCACATTAATCATTAATATGAACATTGCAAACTCTATCTTGAAGTATAATTCTGTCTGTGACAGTATAATATCCATATGCCTACAAGGAAGATCAGTTAATACTATTATTATTCAAATTTACCCACAAACCACTTAAATCAGTGAAGATTAAATTGAAGAACTCTACCAACTTCTTCAGTCTGAAACGGATCAAAGTACAATCAAGATGTACTGATAATCACTTGTAATTGCAAAGCAAAGATTGGAAGCAAATAGGAAGAAACAGAAATTGGAATAATATGAGTTTGGTGATAGAAATGATGCTAGAAAGCACATGAGAGTTTTTTTTTTTTTAACCTGTACAATTTATATATATATGTATATATGTGTGTGTTTATATGTACATATATATATGACAGAAATTATCAACAGAAAATATCTATGTTCAGAGGCCATCAATGCTTTTAGATTCTGAGGTATCTTCTGATACGGAAAACTGATTTAGCATCTCTATTTCCAGAGGATGCAGGCTGCCTCCTGTGATAATCAAGATATGTAACGGTCCTCCCAAGTCCACAATGCACATTTGCTGAAAAGTGTACGCTGCAATTTTCTGGTCATCAGCTCCAACTCTGGCTAAACCAACAAAGTGTCTCCTGGTTCTTCTCCTCATATTCGTTGATGTTGAACAACTTCCAGAAGCTGTTGAGGTGCTTGGTTCACACTCAGAAATAGCAATGAAGTTCAGAGATCTTCCTTCCCTTTTTTAGATATTCTAGAGACTGCTCCTTTATTTTGATGTCTAGTAAGCAGAAGTGCAGCCAGAGTGCTCCTTGGAGGCCAAGATGGCCAAACTTCATCTCTCATGCTTCAGACATATTGTCAGGAGAGACCAGTCACTAGAGAATGATATCATGTTTGGTAAGGTGGAAGGTCATAGAAAAAGAGGAAGACCCCCAATGAGATGGACTGACCAAATGGCTGCATCGATGAACTCAAGCGTGTCAACAGTAGTGAGGTTGGTCCAGGATCAGGCAGTGTTTCATTCTGCTGTGCTTAAGGTCACTATGAGTCGGTACTGACTCGATGGCACCTAACAACAACAACAACAAGCATAAAGTATACATGCCATTTTGTCTGTTCTTCTTCATTTTATCAAAGAAGCTTTCTGGTCTCCAAGTGTCTGTCCAAAACACGATGGAAACTGTCTCTCCAAAATTATATAACTGCAATCCACAATATCAGACCACATTCATTATGGAGGCATTGTAAGTAATTCGATAAGGAATTCCCCTCTTCACTCCTCTTAGAACAAGATCACTATATATTGTAGCCCCAAAGAGAGCACCAACAACAAGAAATGCAACACCACTGAGGTCAGCATCCTTTAAAATATATGATCTGTTCAAGAAGAAGAGAACAGACTTTTAATGGAAGAGTTCCAGATAACAAGAGTCAGGTGCAAATGCATAAAACCCAAGTTAGACACTTATTCTAGATATAATTATTTATCTTCAGTATTTCATTTGGAAATGGCATCATCATAGATGTCTTTATATCACAGGTCAAAATTGAACAAGCATTCTTTCAACAGCCCTCTGTACTCAGCTTGGTTTGAAAATACATTTCAATAGTTACTCAAAGCTCAGATACCATACTCAAAGTTATTGGGATTATTATGGAATTTGTTGCTGTAAAGTCCTTTGGAATCAATTCCAAATCATAGTAACACTGCATGGAGTATCCAAGGAGCAACTAGTGGCTTTGAACTGCCAAAGTTGCAGTTAGCAGTCCAATGTTTATTCTACAGTGCCACACCAGGATCAGAAAATGTTCAGGGCAAGTTTTTTTAATCAGTACATCCTCTCTTCAGCCTTGCACACAGGCCTGGTCTCTTTAAAGGATGCTGATAAATGCCCAAAGGACACTCTACTTTGCAATGAGTCTCAGATTGAAGGCACTAAGTTTGAGCTCTGTGGATCAGCAAATCTAGCTCCCCAACTAAATGCCTTGAGGCACCCTATTCCACAAATGAGCCTCCTGTCCAAAGGCACTTAGCATTACTTACTCTTTAGGATGGGAAACTCGGAAAACTCATTGCTCTGTGTTTTTATACTGCTGCTCCTCTGGCACCCCTCTGCCTCTCTGGTGTCACAGTTTTCTGTCCTTGCGTTCAGGATATTCCAAGTGCAGGAATCTTAGAGTCTAAAGGACATGCTCCAATCCCGGCTCTTCTTTT
>NW_006408649.1:2041397-2049323 GCF_000296735.1 Chrysochloris asiatica | reverse complement strand
CAGGGTCGCTAGGGGTCGGAACCGACTCGATGGCACTTAACAACAACAACAACAACATGATATTAGTGTATTGCTTTTCAAGGAATTAAATCAAAAGTGGTGTGGTACTGTGGGTTAATGTGCTGGACTGCAAAATCAGTGGTTCAAGTTCACCAGTCACTCCTCGGAAACCATATACAGGGTCACTGTGGGTCAGAACCAACTCAGAGACATTTAACTACAACAATAAACAAATGGCAGACTATCATCACCTTTTTCAACTCTATCAAACTGTAATAAGAAAGTCAAAAGTTCAAAAACTGTTTTGAAAATGTCACTCAGCCCTAGTTTTGTTATAAGAAAATCTTAAGAAAAATGAGAGAGAGGAAAACAAGCATATGCTGCAGTATTGACAATTCCAATGTTGTTCAGCAACAACTTCCTGCCTGCTTCTAATTGTGGCCTTCCCTGAGCACTCCATTTTCAAGGGATCAGAGGAAAATTAGATCTTATATTTGAAGTGGTTGGCTTCCTTGTATGAAAAGGCCACATCAATCCTCAGTCTTGTCACTGTCTCTTCTTTCTCTGCCCTTGACCTTAGCTCCCAGGCAGTAATTTGTAACTGGGTGTAAGAGCATCTCAGAACAGATCCATCCACCTCAAAGGGGTCTGAGGCAGGGAATACTCATTAAGTCATAGCCACTTTACCTTTGGATTTGCATCTCAACTCCTTGAATAAACATAATTATAAGGACAATGTTTTTGTTGTAAAGTGCATCCACAGAGTTGGTTCTGACTCACAGCAACCCTGCATATGGTTCCATTGACCTTGTGGTTCAAACTGACCTTGTGGTCCAGTACTTGTCCTACAGTGCCACACCAGGACAATAGTGACTGTAAAAGGCCATATGTTTCAGGAGGTGAGTTATTGTCAGCCTGTATGGGAAGCTAAATCAGAATACTGCTTCTCATTCTGGCACTCCCTGTTCCTATCCCAAATTTATTGGGCGAAAGAAGAGGACAGCTTTTTTATAGTGTCTGGAGCTTGCAAATAGTCCTATAGCCAGCTCCATTAGAAAAGTGTTCTTGAATTTTTATTTTTAAATTCACTGTGTTCATGGAGGCAAGAATGGGGAAAACATGCAGACATTTCCTCTGAGAATATTGATAAATTAAATAACAAGTAAATAAATAATGTCCAGTGTATTAACTCTTTATCTTTTTTAGTGTTACTCTTTCTGTACAAATATATTCCTTCTACTTTACAATCTGCATCCAGTTACAATTTTCTCTCAGTTGTGTCATTTAAATAACCTCCAATTTACTCCTCTACCTGATGCTTTGATACTGCTCATAGCCTGTTTTCCTTAGCTCTTCAAAAACTTCTGTGTTAGTATCATTTCTTCTAGTGTATCACTCTGATCAATCTTTTGTACACTTCAGGAAGCAGACGTTTTTAAATGTCAAAGCCAGACCGAGTAGACTTTAAGTTCAAGACCAAGTCCAAAGTGAGGGCTCTAATATTGATATAAACAAACAAGTTAGAAAGAGTCATGTTGTTGTTGGTTGCCATCAAATCAGCCTTAACTCATGGTTGCCTCATGAACAACAAAATAAAATTGTCCATTGCAAATCCCATGTTTACTGTGGATTGAAACTTCCACAGGTTCATGCAAGATTCAGACGAGGACATGGAATGAGGGATCACATTGCTGATATCAGATAAATCTTGACTGAAATCACAGAAAACCAGAAAGTTGTTTACCTGTGCTTTATTGACATGCAAAGGCTTTCAACTGTGTAGATCACAACAAACTATGGATAACATTGCAAAGAATGAGTATTCCTTAACAGTTAATAACATGAATAACCTATATTTAGACCAAGAACAGGGGGACACCTAATGGTCTAAAATCAGGAAAGGTGTGTGCCAGGGTTGTGTTCTTTCACAATACTTAATCAATCTATATGCTGAGCAAACAATCCAAGAAGCTGGATAATATGAAGCAGATCATGTCATCAGGACTGAAGGAAGACTCAATAATTGTAGATGATAAACCTTGCTTGCTGAAAGTGAAGAGGACATAAAATACTAACTGATGAAAATCAAAGACTATAGTCTTTAATTTGGGTTGTACCTCAAAATAAGGAAGACAAAAAAATTTATCCTCTGGACCAATAAATAATTCCATGAGAAATGGTGTTATTTTGCATGGATCCACTATCAACACTCATGGAAACAGCAGTCAAGAAATCAAATTGGGCAAATCTGCTGCACAAGAACTCTTTAAAGTATTCAAGAGCAAAGATATCAGCTGGAGGACTAAGGTACACCAGATCCCAGCCATAATATTTTCAATAGCATTATATGCATGTAAAATGTGGGCAATGGATAAAGAAAACTTAAGAAGAATGGATGTATTTGAATTATGGTGTTGGAGAAGAATATTATTAAAAGTACCACCGACTGCCAGTGGAGACCCAGTGTGGCACTGTAGCATAAGCACTCTATTGAAAGGTCATTATAAAGAGCAAGGTTAGTGTTTCAAACTCACCAGCTACTCCTTGTAAATCCTATACAGAGTTGTTGGGAGTAGGATCCAACTCAATGGCACAACAACAACATAGACTACCAGAAAGAACAAATAAATCTGTGTTGGAAAAAGCACAGAAAGGATACACCCCTTAGAAATCACAATGGGGAGACTTCATCTCTCAAACTTCAGACATATTGTCAGGAGGGACCAGTCACTGGAGAAGGGCATCATATGTAGAGGGTCAGAGAATAAAAAGAATACCCCCAAGGAGATGGATTGGTACAGTGGCAACAACAATTGGATTCAAGCGTAACAACTGTGGGATGTTGCTGGGCTGAACAGTGCTAAATTCTATTATGCATAAGGTCACAATGAACCAGAAACGACTCAACAGTACCTAATGACAACAATAACTGTGGATTGGGCCACTGTAATCCTAGAGTTTTCATTGGCTGATTTTCAGAAGCAGATCCCCAGCACTTTCTTCCTAAATCTGGTAACATGACAGCCACCACTGACAGCTGAGTATGCCACAAAGAAGTTAAGAATTCTACCCCTGGACTAAGAAGATTCATAAAAAGGAAACAAGTGCAAATAACTTATTTCCACAGCATTGGGGTATAAAGAGGGACTGTGTACAAGGTAGGTGTTAAATGTCACCACTAAGCAGGTATCTAAGGAACTCTGGTAGCACAGAGGTTACAAGTTGGGATGCTAACCTCAAGATCCGCAGTTTGAAACTACTAGCCATTCCATAGGAAAAAGATGAGGCTTTCTGCTCCAGTAAAGATTTACAGCCTTGGAAACCCTATTCAGGGTTGTTATGAGTCAGAACTGACTCCATGACACACCACCACCACCACCAAGCAGATACTTGCCTAAAATGTTGCCATGGCCCCTTAAATTCCTACTCCACAGCATTAGACACATCAGCTCTCAGATTTAATCCAAAACATATTTTAATCTCCCCTCTAATTTCTCCCATACAGTCTTCCTCTACTCTAATCTAAACAGTACTTAAATTTTCAGTTTTAAGTCTTTCTTGTGAAGCCATTTATCATTACCAGGAATATTCACATCCAATCGACTGATTCTCTTTGCTCTTTACTATTGAATTAAAGGATATCGCTCTTTTATGAGGTCTTCTTAATTATAATCATGTTGTTGTGGCATGCTGTTGAGTTGATTTTTACTCATTGCTGTTGTTTAGTGCAGATGAGTCAGTTTTGACTCCTATTGACCATACAACAAGTTTCCAAGGGTGACTGGTAGTTTGAATTGTGGTTATCAGTCCAGTGCTTATCCTACAATGCCACACCAGGGCTCATTATGATCATTCTTGTTGTTGTTGTTATGTCCTATTGAGTTGACACCGGTTCATAGCAAACCTATGCACAACAGAACTAAACACTCTCTGGTCCTATGCCAACCCACAATCATTGCTACTTGAGCCCATTAGTGTTGCAACTGTGTCAATTAATACATCTCCTTGGGGATCTTCCTCTTTTTCTCCCACCCTCCGTTTTAGCAAACATGATATCCTTCGTCAGGCAATAGCTAGTCCCTCCTGATATGTCTGTCATCCTTATATTCTGTGTACTTGCTATGTTTTTTTCATCTAAATGGCATATTTCTCATACAACTACAAATGTAGCAATGATTGTGAGGTTGGTGAGAACGGCGCAGTGTTTTGTTCTGTTATGCATAGACTCACTATGGGTCAGTACAGACTTGATGGCACCTAACAACAACAACAAATTATAATTATTTCTTAATGTGTTTGTTTCCTCCAATAGACTGAGTGCTTTCTCCAGGAATACTTTGTTGTTGTTGTTGTTAAGTGCCGTCAAATCGATTCTGACCCATAGCAATCCTGTATAGGGTTTCCGAGGAACAGCTGGTGAGCTTGAACCACCAACTTTGCAGTTCAAACGGCTTTGCAGTCTGGCGCATTCATCCACAGCACCACACAGGAAAACTTCAGGCTTTATTAATCTCTCTATTCCTAGCATACATACCATTGCTGGTATATTGTTCCACAATATATACTTTTACTTAATTCAAATGAAATTACTATATGCAATGAAGGGTTACAAAGGGGAATTGGTGAGAAAGAAAAGGAGAGCAAGCATGAACAATTTAAATATTAAGGATTATTTCATCCATTATTCTATGCTATGAGTTTATACATCACAGCAAAGGGGGCTAGGAAATTGGGATACGTCCCCCAGCCTCTGCCCGTCCTTCTCATGCTTTTCATTGCACAATTATCTCATCACAAATAATGTTGTGTTTTACTTGTGTTACAACCTTTATATAACACATTTGGAGGGCTTTACTACTTTACACTTCATAATGACATTATATTTGTTGTTGTTGTTAAGTGCCATCGAGTCGGGTCCGACCCATAGCGACCCTGTACAGGGTTTCCGAGGGTGTAAATCTTTACGGGAGTAGAAAGCCTCATCTTTCTCCCGCGGAGCGGCTGGTAGTTTCGAACTGCTGACCTTAAGGTTCGCAGCCCGATTCGTAACCACTACGCTACCAGAGCTCCTTAATGAATTAATAAATGTATATTTTTAATATTTGACATTATATAGTAGGTTCAAATTTTGGAGTTCAAAACTTTTTTTATACTCTAAGTTACTAAAGAACCCCAAATAGTTTTGATTTGTGTATATCTACCAATATTTAACATATTAAAAACATAAATTGCATATTAAAAATATACATTTATTAATTTTAAACATTTAAAATAATCATAACAACATATCAAATTAATATAAAAATGTATTTTATGAGAAACAACTATATCTTCTGTCTTAATTATCTAGTGCTGCTATAACAAAATCCATTTATCATTACCAGGATTACTTGCACCAATTGACAGAAATGTATTCTCTCACTAAGCCTTGTTATTGTTATGTGCCATTGAGTGGGTTCGAACTCACAGTGACCCTCTTTATGGTTTCCTAGGAATGGCTAGTGGATTTGAACCACCCACCTGTGGTGAGTAATCCAGAGCTTATCCTACAGTTACACATCAAGACTCCTCTCACAGCTTGTTGTTGTTGTTGTTGTTATGTGCCGTGGAGTCGGAACCGACTCATAGCGACCCTGTACAGGGTTTCCGAGGGTGTAAATCTTTACGGGAGTAGAAAGTCTCACAGCTTAGGGAGCTAGAATTCTGAATTCAAGGCACACACTCTCAGGGAAGGCTTTCTGTCAGCTTTGGGTGGAAAGATTCTTCCCTTTTTTCAACATTTGTGGGCTTGATGTCCTTTAGAAATCTCCCTTAGAAATGGGTCATGTTATAAATCTTCCCCTTGATATAGGAAGTTCTCAGTACAGGCACCCCAGTTCCAAACAACAAGCCAATTCCTGGAAACTTGTTCTTGTGACAGTCATGCTGTCTTGATATCTGCTTGCTTGTTTAATAAACTAAAGATATAACCTAATCCTGTAGTTTGTATTCTGTACATTCACATAACTGCCTCTAACCTTGCCTCCTTAACACCATAGATGTTTGAATTTACTTCAGAGTAGAATTGCATCAGATCACAAAATGGAGGACAATTTCACAATACTGAGACTCATGATATAGTTAAGTTGGTATCTATTTGTGTGTGAGTGGGGACACTATTAAATGCATGACATTCCAAACTTTGGGCCCCAAAAGTCATGTCCTTGTCACATGTAAAACACTTTCACTCCATTAAATCATTACAAAAGTCTTAAATCAATTCCAAGTCCAAATTCCATCATGGTGCAAAATTCCTATTCATCTGTAAACCTGTGAAATCTAGAAGACAAGTTATTTGCTTCTAAAGTACAATGGTGGGACATGTACAATCTAGACTTTCATTGCAAATAAGAAAAAACAGTAAGAACTAAGAAAATTCTAAATGTAGAAGGACAAGTTTTCTAAGACCATTTGGGTAATAGCCTTATCCTACTCTGGGTGTTGGCTATGCAATCTTGACTTGGGGTGGAGATGACTTATTCTTGGGCTTTATCTCTGTCTTCTTCACACACAAAGAAATGGCAACTCTGCTCGTTCAGCTTGGATGGCCCCATTCTACTACCCCAATTGAGTGATGACACCATGCCCTTTAGCCTAGAAGATTCTGTTCTTCTGTCCCTTGGACGTGGGAACTCTGCACCATCAACTTTGGGCAAGGGCTCTGGCCCAATACTTCTCTGGTACTTATGAATATCATCTCCACACTTAGGATCTAAATTAGTGAAGATATAACTCTCTGAAACCTAGGAGGACATGATCCCACTCTTTGAGTCCCAAAAGGCTGTAGTTTCACCCTTTGAAACCGTAAGATTGTCGTCCTAAAATTAAAGAGTAGTTCTATTTCCCATGCGATGCTTCTTGTCTCTTATGTTTCTCCTTCCTGGTTATTTGGCCTCTCATTCCCTTGGGCCCTCAGACCTCTTTGTGCAGCCCAGTCTTTGTTCTGCTCAGACAATTATTACAAAGTTCTCTAGTTCTACATATTAGTGCCTAGAGGCACCCCAACACACCAGGAAGACTCATGTCAATAGGCACTAGCTCTTTCACTCATTGTGTTGGCTTCTCTTCTGTGCCATCTTTTGCCAGCCTCCTGAGTCTGTTGCTACCATTTGTATTTATCTCCATCTGTACCATCTGCAGAGTTACAATTCTCCCAATCCCTTGTTGAAGTCTTATCAGAATTCCATTTGACATTCATAATTCCACCAAAGTCTCTAGGCTTTTACTACTGTTGTTGTTAAGCGCCATAGAGTTTGTGCTGACTCTTAGCAACTGTTACAGTTTCTGAAGCTTTAAATCTTTGCAGGAACAGAAAGTCTCACTTTTCCTGCAAAGTGACTGGCAGGCTCAAACCATGCACCTTGTGGTTCCAAATCCAATGTTTATTATATGGAATCTCTGTGTTCCCCTGGTTTTTACTATCAGGCGTCTTAAAACTCTTTTAGCCTCTTGATGTTGTTAAGTGTCATTGAGTCAGTTCTGATCCATGGTGACCCTGTATGCATCACTGACCTTGCAGTTCAAATCAATCTTGAACCATTAGCAAATTCTATATTACTTATCTAGTGCTACTATAACAAAGATAACACAAATGGATGACTTTAACAAACAGAAGTATATTATCTCACAGTTTAGGAGGCTAGAAGCCAGAATTCAGGGGTCCAGATATAGAGGAAAGTTTATCTCTCTGTTGGCCTTTGGGAAGGTCCTTCTCACCTTTCATCTACTGGTTTAGTGCCCATTGGATATACCCATTTGTCTTGGGATCAACCTTCCCTTAGATCTAAAAGGTTCTCCAAACAGGGACAATGTGAAGTTAGGAAACAAAGAGCAAGTATCAGTCATTAGAAAGTATGGTTTTGGTGATAAATATGATGCTAGAGATCA